>NC_089850.1:13438255-13770755 GCF_036373705.1 Amia ocellicauda
GACAGGTGACGGCCCCCCTGCTGGCCCCAGAGTATCAATATCTGACTGCTTGTGAGCAGCTTTGCTCAAATTCAAGTTCAAGGCTTGAATATATATACACTGCTTGTCCAAAACTTTTTTTATTGTAACATTGATGTGAAAAATAAGTAAGTGTTTGCATAGTGGCTCAGGAGTAACAATAACATAAACGTTGTCAATCACTATTACATTTATCTATTTTAAAAAATGAAATTGAAGAATTAAAGACATTTAGAATTGCAAAATAAAAATGGTGACAACAGTACCAACTATAAATCTCTTGGTTCATATGCAGTTTATCAATTTACTTTCTTTGTAGTCTTTGATGTCTTTTATGTTATTAGGAGACAGTCATCATAATGGCTATTTATTAGATTTTTATTAGTCTTTTATTTTCATGAATTTCCCAATTAACAGCTAAATTGTGTTGATGTTCATCTGTAGGCTTTGGAACCTAATGATTACCTTACTCTGTGTGGGAAGTGTGACAAGCCCAGTGAAGACCACGTCACATGTGAAAACTGTGGGCATTTGCTTTCGCAGGACTCGCCGAGCAATTTCAAAAACAGCACTAATTTGACAGAAACGGCGTCCTCGTTATCCCGACCTGCGATTCATCCGCACTCGTCCGGACCAAACAGTCTGCAATTAAGCAAGAACTTCTACAGTTCAGCACTGACGATGAAGGCACCGCAGGTGGATAAAGCAATGACTACCCCCATACGGATAACCCGGGGTAATCCTTTACTTCCCAATGGGAGAACTGGCATAGCGACTGGATCAAGTCCCTCGGTATTGAAGATTTCAAAAGGCAAGAGACAGCTGGAAGCCAAGCAGCATGAGCTGAATGACCCAAGTAAGACCTTTTTTTTCATATTCATTGTACCTGGAGCAGTTTTGTGTGACTTTTATAAGCCAAATGGCTCCATTATCTGCGAGAGCGTTTTAGTAAGATATTTGTAGCAGTAGTTTTTCGGTGGTATTTAACAAATAAAATCATAATTCCATTTCAAATTGGTAGCCGTGGTATTCTTCAGGGGAAAATGACAAATTGTCATGCCATGAATTAGAAAAAGGTCACTAACTATATTTTAGGGATGAGACTGAATAGCCAAACACTAGACTATTTGTTAACAATCGCAACTATCGACAACTTTATACAACATTCAAAAAATAAAATATATTAATTTTATTTAAAAGCCTGTGTACTGTGAAATGATCTCTCTGTAGCTGTTATGAAGATGGAAGGGAAGGTGGGATTTGTTATTTCGAGTCTGTGATTGGCTATACTAGAACATACCTTGGCTAAAAGTTTTGCATTGAAATACTTTGACAAAGTAAATGAAAACACTGTTAATTGTAAAATATGTGCAGTGCAATTAAACTACCACAAATGTGTAACTGGTATGTTAACCCACCTAAAAGCCAAATATCCTTCTGCCATTCCACTAACAATGAAGGAAATGGAAAGAGGAATTAATATTATTAATCTAGCTGCATACATAGCCAGCTATTGCCTATAGGCTATTTATTTTGTATTCACTGGAGCTTGAACACAGTGGTATGGTTCTGATTTGATTTAGTGTAGACCAGTAGTCTATATGAAGAGTGTGGTTTCAAAACGTGGGAAAAGGAAATCGTTTAGTTAAGTGGATTATATGAATTGACTAGATACTAGCAAACATTGTGCATTTCACTGTTATGACCGGAAAACATTGCCACAAGGACATTAGTGTTCAGGCATTTGTCACAGCTCACATTTGTTACACTATTATTGAATAGAAATTGAATTAATCATTTAATATTTGAAAAGTAAATTAGCACTTTGGTCAGTCAAGCTATAGCTGTATTTGCAAAATATTCAGTTCTTATGCGCACACACAGCAACTCTGACTATTCAACAGCTGTGGAATTATCGATTTTGTCAAAATATTAGGCATGCGCATGACAACTATATTTGGACATTAACCCAACCTTTACATAATCTTAACTTCCTCCATAACTGAAAATGTGGTTTTGGTGTAATTTTAAAAATTACAAAAGGCTTCATTATTTTTAAATATACATCTGTGACCTCACTCAGGTCGAATTATGTGTATACAATATTTTTTTAATTTGTACAATATTTCAGCCTAGACACTCACCTACATAATGCATAAACCGAATGTTTCATTATATTTATAGAATTTAACCGTTAGATCAAGTGGAGATTAAAACTTTTAAACTCAAAGCCTGACGCACACATTTAAACCACAGAGGTGTAGTGCAGGAAGTTGAGATCTTACTCCAGTGAAGTGCTGAGGCCCTTGCTGGCCGGTGTCGCCTGTTGTCTTTCAGTTGTGCTGTCCAGCGATGACGAGGAGGAAGAGGCGGACACTGCCAGCACAGGCAGTGTGAACAGGGTGGACAGTGTGTCCCCCCGCCCGGCTGACCCTGCACATTCCTCGCCAGCGCCCTCTGGTGGGAAGGTAGAGGCAGCTGTGAAGGAAAACATGGAGCAGTCTGAATGGGTAACCAGCGATTACTTTACAGACATAGATACCAGAATTTTGATACCAAGGAAGGCACGGATGAAAGACCAGGTATCTTTTATTGATGTTCTATTTTGTGAGCCATTACTGCAGCATGTAGATGGACTTTTCTTTGCTGAATAAAGTTAACAAGGTTAATGTAAGAGGAAATGTAAATGTATACATTTGATGTTTAGAGGAAGTAAAATGTGTTAATGCATGTAAATATTACTGTAGAAGACTTGTATAAATATTTTTACAAAATTATTGAGAATATTATTTTAGATGGTCTACTGGAGTACAACACATTAAAGTCCACCTTAAATTTGCATTCAAATGGAAATGTATTTTGCTGTAATTGTATTGGAAATATTTAAGTAACATGCTTGTTAACAACCACACCTGTATATTCTTGGTAAGTTCACAACTGTATGGCAGAATACTAAGTACAGCATGGCATACAGACCAGTTTGAGCTGAGGTGTTAGAACTGCTTCTGTCCCGACTGTTTAGCTGAAGTACACCTCAAATAGGCTAATGAACAAGAGCCCTAATAAATTACTTAACTTCTATTACAAAACACCTAGATTATACAGTATGGAAAATGTGTGCCTGTTAATGCCTGCTTAAATTGCACACACTCTGGGGGAAGGCGGGAAATATGGTGCAATTTATCAACCAGACCTGTGTTTGCTGCTGGCTGTACATACACAGTGACTTTAGAAGGAGAATGTATTTTCCCAGTACGTGTTGTTCATGCGTTCATCACATCTTCTCATTGCAGTTTGGAAACGTAGTCCCTGATAAAGGAAAACGGCGAAAACTCGCTCCCACAAACGTAGCTACGCCTTGTGCAAAATTGCCCTCCCGGCTGGACAGTTTCATACTAGACTGCCGGAGTATACGACTGGGAACGCTGCGCAGGATGGTCATAAAGCCTGTGATTGTAAGTAGCTCAGTAACATTGCAACGCGGAATAATATTTTTACATGACAATAGAAGGTGGCCTTCCTATATATAGTCTTTGTATGAAATGCTCTCACTTAATATGTAATTTAATACATTATTTAAATGTGCAAAATGTTACCTAAAGATAATTTAGTCACCCACAACGCTTGTGATTCGCTACAATCAGAAATCTGTTGTAGTGAACGTATGTATATGTGTGTTGTTTGGTATTAATATGTAATGTCACATAGTACAAGAATGATTTAACACCTGCTTTTCCCCTCCTGTTTCAGTTTACTGTAGAATATATCAAAATAGAAACTGAAGGTAAGAAGTACACGTACATCTTTCAAATTAAACTTCTCCCGTGCATTTATATTTCCTTTCCCAAAATGTGTACTATATTAGCAAGTCTCATTCTTGGGCCTATTAAGGTCTAATTTTACAGGTGGAAAGAAATGCAACTTTCAAATTAAGTTGTTTCAGTAGGACTAAATGTTACATTTGTGAATTTCATAATGTACATATATTTAGTGATAACTCCTGATAGATGAAGGTTATTGGTATATTGAATCTACATGTCGGACGCATTTAATTTGGTATTACCCTTTATCGATCAATCAAATTTTATAGGTAAAAAAAACAGGTTTAACATTGTAAAAGTAATTTACTTCTTAATTGATATTTATTTTGACCCCTTAAAATCAGCTTATAAGAATATTTTCTTATTACCATTTCATTCTTCATTATTATTATTAGCTGCAACTGAGGAAAGTGTACAAGAAATATTGCTGAAGACCTCCGAACTGGTCTGTTGTGAATGGTGCAGCGTCAGAAAGCTGCCTGTGATCTTTTTCCAAACCACTTCCTCTGAATGCTTGCGTCTTCAGAGACAGCTGCAGATGTCTAAGGAAAATGGAGGAGTTTGGTATGATTGTAATGCTACAAGTAAGTATCCTTTTAACAATGACACATTGTGGTGCATATTCGTCTCCAACTGTAATCCGCTGTATCAAGAATCTGTCCGGTGAATTCTTATGTGTAAGGCGATTGGACAGTCTATAGGTTTCTTGCATAATTACACAAAATACAAACATTGCAGAAGTCAAATACAAATGTTAAAATATGACTGTGGTGAAAAATACCTATATTACAATATATAAATAAATACGCTTTTTAGATTTAGCTATAAAAAAAAAGATAACCGCGGAACCACAGAATATAGTTATGGTTTAAAATTTGAATGTCAACTACAGAGTTGGGTGCACAATGCAGAACAAATGAAGCATTTTCTGCGGTTGAAAAAGTCCTTCGTATTCTTTGTACAGTGTCATTCAGAGACGCTTTTAGTGGTTGCAGTTAGTAAAAGCTATCCTGTATTTCTATCTTTTTACAGATATTGGGGAGAAATACATTGTCCTGATTTTTGAGAACGGTCTGTCATTACCCGATCAAGTTTACCTAGAAGGCATACTTCACGAAATCGGGAAAGCGAACAATATAAATGACTTTTTGGTCAAGATATCATTTGACGAAGCCAATGTCCGACTAGTGCGTTTCACGAAAACGTTTGGAGAGACTGTCTCAAAGCAAAAGGTAAGGAATCTGTGACAAAGGGATATACCCCCAAACACACAGCCAAAATTAGAAGGCTGGTATATGCTGGGTAATAATTTGGGTCTAAATGAATGGGAACTTAAATGGAGATCTCCTGTTAATCCTGTTTACAATAATGCATTATCTTTACCAGTAAGAAAAGGCCTGAAACAATAGAACTGATATAGGGAAGGAAAGCAGTGTATGTCTGGTGTATAGATACTGCTTCATATAAATGACCGTACCACACTTGTATCAAAATGTATTTGACAATTGAAACTTGTTAAATGTGAGTCACTAGTACTATTACAAGGCAATTACTGATTTTCCTAAAACCTGCTTTAATTAAGAGAATGTGCTCCCCTGAACATGTGTGTCTTCCATGGCAGGTGTCCGATTCCAGTTTGCCCATGCGTATGTCAACACGCCTCCAGGCCTCGACACAGAGAAAATATGAGGACGATGAAGAAATGGCAGAATTCCCCCTAACTTTTACAGGCCCCATAGAAAAGTATGAGATTCTCTACTCTCCGACTGTGTCTAGCATTCACTTTTTGGGGGGTTTCATTTTTGGTAATATTTTGTGCATTTTCCTTCAGATTAATCGTTTACCCACCTGCCCCAGCCAAGGGAGGGATTTCTGTCACAAATGAGGATCTCCACTGTCTCAACGAGGGAGAGTTTTTAAACGATGTCATAATCGACTTTTATTTGAAGTTAGTAGCATTTTGTAACTCTTGTCAAAAGATGAGTGTGGTCGCATGACGGAGGAGAATTAGAACCTGGTGGTGAACCTGTAGTTTAGGATTAAACCTGAAATTACATCTCTGGCAACTCAATTTAAGCTGATCCCAAGAAAAATAGTGATCAACACGTCTGGTTAATTATGGATTATGCCCTAACAGCTCGGGGCAGTAATGGCCATTCTGGAGAGGTGAATTTAAAGGTTTAAATCGCACTTAACATTTTAGAAAGGCTTTTGGAGGTACAATCATTCTATCTTTGACATGCAGCAAGGTGGTTTTCTGCACACTAAGATAGGCTACAACAGACCAATGTTTTATATCCTCAAAACCACAGAAAACAACAGGCTGCTGTACAAAGCAGTGCCACGTTTTCTTCCTTCAAAGAATGTAAATCTATAATTAAGAAGATAAGAATCCAGGACACACTTTGCCTACTGTGGTGACCTGAGCTTTGTAAGTGTTGTACTTTTGTCTGCTTGCATCAGTTTAATTTTGGGTGGGGGTCGTCTTTCTTCCACAGATATTTGGTGCTTGAAAAATTAAAAAAGGAAGATGCCCACAGGAGTCACATATTCAGCTCATTTTTTTACAAGCGACTAAATCAAAGAGAGAGGAGAAGCGTCCCAGACTCCACTAATTTACCGTGAGTTGTGCTCTTGGATATTTCCAAAACTACAATGATTTTCCCCTCCCTTTCCTGTCAGTGTTTTATCAGACTTTCAGCATTAATTAATCATTTTTCCTATTGTATAAGCATTCTGTTGGTAACGTGCACAACTATTTATATTCATTTTTAACAAATTGAGGGTGGGGGAAATAAGTGATTTTGATTATCTTGAAAACTGATCAAGATTGAATGAACAGATTTTTATGTTTTTACCCTTTCATTTTCCAGAATACAAAAGAGGAAACACAACCGAGTTAAAACCTGGACACGACATGTGGATCTTTTTCAGAAGGATTTCATTTTTGTGCCTATAAATGAATCGTAAGTGCAATCTGTTGCAGCTGTATGGTGGATAAGAGGTTTAGACTGTCACTTATTGACTTTAAACCACCATTTGTAGGGTCAATTTTAGAATTAATCTCAACCAGAATGCCTCAGACTGTCTTTAACCAGGCTTTCTTGCATTACTACCCTACCTGAAACGCACATCATTTTAAATTGTTGAAAACTCTGCATTGGTGAAAAAGTACACCAAATCAGAATTTAAAATTTTTGAAGAAAGCTAAAACGTAAATGTCCAAAAGACCTTTAATAATTTGTAGTGAGAATGCTATGATCTATGGCTGATATAACATCTCAGATTTAACATACAACAACACTATATTAAATAAATCCACAAAAAACATACCTTACATACAAATACCTGTTAGAAGGAGAGAGAATGTCTCTTGCAGTTCATTTGTGTTTTTATCCCAGAGCTCACTGGTTTCTAGCGGTCATTTGCTTCCCTGGTTTGGAAGCAGCGCAGCTTGTCCCCAACCCTTTGTACCAGCCACCCGACTCCAGGGG
Organism: Amia ocellicauda; assembly: GCF_036373705.1. Lineage (NCBI taxonomy): Eukaryota > Metazoa > Chordata > Actinopteri > Amiiformes > Amiidae > Amia > Amia ocellicauda. The sequence goes on from NC_089850.1 coordinate 13,445,589, forward strand.
GTCATTGAACAGCTCGTTGGTTGAGGAAAGCCTATCTTCTTCCAATGAGGAGACAGAAAAACGTACGGAAAGTCTCGCCTCGGCCCCGTCCCCTCGCGTCTCCAGGAACACTCCCAGTAAGGTGAACGTCCTCGGCACCAGTGACCCCACTTCTGAAAGCGAGTCCAGCACAGACCACGCAAAAGGGGTGACGGTCTCTTCCGACGGCACGGAGGAGGACGTGAGGGCCGGCAGGCCTGAAGGCAGGACAGTGGACAGTCGCAGCTCTGCCTCAGTCAACGGCTTCCAGGCACAGAGGAAAAAAGCTCCCCAGCATTTCACAGGTGAGCTTGGATGTACGATATCCCTCTCCTTTGCATGTGGCATCTTATGAATTTGCCCAATTTTACAGTTTACAGCAGCTTAAGGTCCTCCAAATGTTTGTCCTGTAGTCTCTTCAAGTTAATATTCAAGTCGGTTCTGTTTTAAGTGATGCTACTAGATGACCTATAATCTCATACCTTTACATGAATAAATCGTTGTATTTGATTTCGAATACCCCAGTCCCAGTACTGTTGAGAACTACCATTCCCCTGACCTCAGCATTGTTACATATAAATTATGGATACCTTTTAATGGTGATGTGCTGACAGTGTTAAGGTAATGAAATTGTGTGGTTTCAGATTTTTCTTTTATTTCAAAGTACAGGGTTCTATGTATTGCTGTCAAGTTAAATTGTGCCTGTTTTATGCGCATGACTCTTTGCACAATGAGCGCCTTTGTGTGTAAAATCATATGCCGTTATTCTGCAGTGCATTTATTTGTAGTTTATTCTTTACTTAGATGGTTTACACCGAATCAGTGTGTGCTATGGGGGTGTGGACAAGAACACCGCTGATGATACATATACCTTCTCCGATCAAGACTCCAGCCAGGTAAATCCCATTTTCACATTCATTAATGCTTTTGCATTCTTTCAAAAATAAAAATAATGAGGGCTTAAATGAAGAACAAGCAAAGCTTCAAACATTATTGAGATTCCTGAAGAAAAATGCTTGATTGGAAGATAGTAAAACTTGTGTTTTTATTGGGTGAGGCTTAGTGTACGGGCTTGATTAACTAACTATCCAAAGTAAGACGGCTGTCTGTCTGTGTGTGCAGGATGAAAGCAGCGAGGACGGCACGGACGACATGCCGAATTCGGCAGACAGCGCACAGTGGAATACGAGACCCACCATCTGTAAACAGTCAGTGCAAAAATAATTAACCCCCACATCAGCCATCTGAACATAAATTAAAGCAGTCAAATATTTTGGAGATTTGTTTTGACCATCTATTTTATGTAAAGTTCCCAAGGTAGAGATCCCTTATATTTGTAGGTTTTGAGCTGCATGCAGAGAAACCAAAACAGTTAATTTTACTATGTAGAAAAAATATGCAATCGAGGAGATGCATCTATAGAATAGAGGTATATTTGAATAAAAAGATGAGGAAAAAAAAAAAAATTGTATAGTGCAGGGTTCTCAACCCTGCTCCTGCAGGAACACTGACCCTGTTTTTGTTCCAACTGAGCTTTTAATTACTTCACTGTCCCCTTAAATGAACTAATTTCCTAAATCAGAGCGTTTTAATTATTTTTAATAGTAGGTGTTTTAAGTATAAAATTGTATAAGGAAATTATCTTAAGGAACCAACTTTTTATCAGTTACACAATATAAAGATTCAAATGTAATCAAATTACTTCAATTAAGGGCTCAATTAAGTAATTGAGAGTGCAGTTGGAACAAGAAACCACAGGGTAGGTGTTCCGCCAGCACCAGGGCTGAGAACCACTGTTCTATTGGAATGAGTGTTTTTACAGAAATCGCATACAACATACTTATTTATGCTTTTTATTTAATTGCAAAGACGAATGTTCAATGTGAAACTGGATAAGATTTATACATAAAACAACTTCAGTTTCTGCATCTGTCACCAGATGGTGCTGTAATCTTCCTTTGATTTGTATTGAAAAATTGTGTTCCACTTATCATGCTTTTAGTTTCAAAATACTTGATTTTCATGTAAATCTAAAGTAATTAATTCTGATTTAGAAGTTATTCATTTTAACATTCATCTGATTTTTTGTAGACCTTGCATTCTGATCATGGATTCATTACGAGGCCCGACGCGATCCACCGTGGTGAAGACATTACGAGAGTAAGCTGCTCATTTCCTCATTGTCTTTTTGGTGTTGAACATCTGCTTTGAAATGTATTGATTTTTAACCCCCTTGTTTGCCCAGGTATCTGGAGGTGGAATGGGAAGTGAGAAAAGGGAACAAGAGGAGCTTTGCTAAAGATGTCATGAAGGGCTCAAGTCCGCGTGTACCTCAACAAGACAACTTTAGCGACTGTGGGGTTTACGTCCTGCAGTATGTTGAGAGCTTCTTTGAGGTATGTTTTGAGTGACTCATTTTGAATACAGTTGTAAAAGTTGTTTCCATGTATTTAATGGATATCTGTAATGCTCAAATGTATTAAACTGCTGATTGGGAATGATATGTAAATATGGAGGATTTTAAGTGATTAAAATAAGTGTCTTCACTTACCTGTCAAAATGAAAGAGATGTTGCTTATGAAAGTGGGACTGTGTTTGTGGGTAATAAAATACAGCTGAAAGATGTAAATAATCATGTTATCTTGATCTCCTTGACCTACATATACTCCACGTAAGACCTAAAACATGTCTGTCTGTTTGATTGTTTTAGAATCCACTCCCAAGCTTTCACCTCCCTATGGACTTGACGAACTGGTTTCCTCCACAGCGGATGAAGAAGAAGCGTGAGGAGATTAAGGAGCTCATTCTCAAAATCCAGAGCCGGCAGCAAGACAAGAGAGGGCACAGAGACAGTCAAACTGAAGCCCTGGGTGAATCTCTGCTAGAGAAACCCACCGCTAGCTGCTGAGACTCGTGCTATAGTGCTGTGCTGATGCACCACAGTCCTTGTTCCCACAACAGTGCAGTGCATCGTCAGACTCAGTGGGAATACTCATGATTGTACGCTGCTGGATTATTTTGTTTTTTTCTCTTTTTTTTTAAACCATTTTGTCCTATTCCCTCCAAAAACATTTGAAATTTTATTAAATAAAATATGTACATATGTTAATTTTGAAGTTTGTGCAGCCTTTGTAATTAGTTTTTCACTTGATAGATATTCTGTCAATAGGATATAGTGAAGCTTTATGATAAAATAAATGTTTATGGACCATTATTATTATTTAATCTTTCAACATTTAAGTTTAAGATTTTTGTTTGTTGTTCTATACCAGGGGTGGCTAACCCTGGTCCTGGAGAGCTGCAATCCTGCAGGATTTCCAAGTCTCTCTTAATTACCAATCAGTGGATATCTTGAACACAGGGACTTTTTGACTAATTAAGACCCATAATTGGTTTAATTAAGCAGTTCACCATCTGGATAAAACAAAAACCTGCAGACCCTGTGGCTCTCCAGGACCAGGGTTAGCCACCCCTGTTCTATACTGTAATGTATGTGCCATTGGGAGAAAAAGTGATTTTTATCCAATTAAGGAAAGTTACAAGCTAGTGCCTGTTGTGATAAAAGCTTTATAACACATGCTCATGTTTTGGGTCATTCAAATCTTAAGTACCTAACAAAAGCAAAGATTTACTATACATTTATATACATTTTATATAATATAAAATGCATTGGTTTAGTGTCGTTTAATTTGTCACTGAAGGGTTTTCTTGAAGAAATTAATTGCCTCAATTTAGCTGGAATCTATAGGCAGGTGTGAAAAAATGCTGTAAAGAATGCTTTCAAAAATAGACATGTTAATGTTAATCTACATCAAATCAATATTTGGTGTGACCACCCTTTGCCTTCAAAACAGCCTCAATTCTTCCAGGTACACTTGCACACAATTTTTGAAGGAACTCGGCAGGTTGGTTGGCCCAAACATCTTGGAGAACTAACCACAGTTCTTCTGTGGATTTAGGCAGCCTCAGTTGCTTCTCTCTCTTCATGTTTTTCCAGACAGACTCGATGTTGAGATCAGGGCTCTGTGGGGGCCATACCATCACTTCCAGGACTCCTTGTTCTTCTTTACACTGAAGATAGTTCTTAATGACGTTCGCTGTATGTTTGGGGTCGTCATGCTGCAGAATAAATTTGGGGCCAATCAGATGCCTCCCTGATGGTATCGTATGATGGATAAGTATCTGCCTGTACTTCTCAGCATTGAGGAGACCATTCATTCTGACCAAATCCCCAACTCCATTTGCAGAGATGCAGCCCCAAACTTGCAAGGAACCTCCACCATGCTTCACTGTTGCCTGCAGACACTCATTCGTGTACCGCTATCCAGCCCTTCAGTGAACAAACTGCCTTCTGCTACAGCCAGATATTTCACATTTTGACTCATCAGTCCAGAGCACCTGCTGCCATTTTTCTGCACCCAAGTTCCTGTGTTTTCATGCATAGTTGAGTCGCTTGGCCTTGTTGCCACGTCGGAGGAATGACTTTTTGGCTGCAAGTCTTCCATGAAGGCCACTTCTGAGCAGACTTCTCTGGACAGTAGATAGGTGTATCAAGGTCCCACTGTTTTCTGCCAATTCTGAGCTGATGGCACTGCTGGACATCTTCCGATTGCAAAGAGAAGTCAGCATGATGTGTCTTTCATCTGCTGCAGTAAGTTTCCTTGGCCAACCACTTGCTGTGCTCAGTCTTGCCATGGTGTTTGACTTTTGACAGTAAACTGTCTTCAGCAACCTCACCTTGTTAGCTGAGTCTGGCTGTTCCTCACCCAGTTTTATTCCTCCTACACAGCTGTTAGTTTCAGTTAATGATTGTGTTTCAACCTACATATTGAATTGATGATCATTAGCACCTGTTTGCTATAATTGTTTAATCATATGACTGACTATGCCTACAAAATCCCTGACTTTGTGCAAGTGTACCTAAAAGAATTGATGCTGTTTTGAAGGCAAAGGGTGGTCACACCAAATATTGATTTGATGTAGATTTGTCTTCTTTTCACTCACTTTGCATTTCGTTAATTGATAAATATAATCTATTAATGTCTATTTTTGAAAGCATTCTTACTTCACTGCATTTTATCACACCTGCCTAAAACGTTTGCACAGTACTGTATCTCCATTCAATCTCTGATTATTTTTAAGTCACTACATTAAAATGTATAGTAAAGTATTTAATGTACAGCTAAAGCTGTAGAATGTAGATGTATAACATGGAGTCTGTTTATGTGTGTGTGTGTGTGTGTGTATATATATATATATATATATAAACACACATATGTAGAAAGTCAATAGAGTCTACACCCCCTGACATTTTTCACCTTTTGTTACCTATTAAAATGCATTAAAATTTGGTTGGATAAGTGTTCATCAACAAAAATCCAAAAATAGATTTAAAAATTTTGTAGAAACTTAATCTGTGTTGTAAATCGTCCATTTTAAGACCATTTTAAAGATTATCTGATGAATATAAACAGTTCGGCATGTTAATGTATAATCACATTGTAACTTGAAAGCAGTTTGATAGCTTTTCTCTGGAAGGATTTATGATAGGGTTTTGCATTTGATCAGACTGGAAGTTCAAAGGGTATTTCCAGGTAGATCATACATGGGTTCCTGTGTTCCGTAGTAAGTATGAGCCTAACTGCACTCAGTAATGAGTCAGTTCTCACTTTGATGTTAAGGAAAGGTCACAGTGGAGGACGTTTTTGAGCAGACCACACATTAGTTGCTATCTGAGTAATATAGCAATCATTAACCTATCTACACTCTTCATGGCAATATAACCAGTTTTAAGCATTGATTGACCTTTTAAGTGGAGGTCAAAGGTCAAGTTGAAGGTGCTTGGACTATGTTTGCTGTAAACCTATGATGTTCATAACAAATCTGAAGTCAGATTGCAGCTTTGTGTCTTCCTTCTAGGAGAAAGTTAGTTTTTTTTAATACTCATAGTAAATTTGACTTTGAAGGAAATGTCAAAGGTCAAGTACAGAGTCACATTTTGAAAGCCCATAAATGGTTTCCTATGTGTGTTCTATATAGACCCTGGTTCTATCTACTTTCTGTGAGGTGTTATAGAGGTAAAAGTGGTCAAATCTTGCTTTGACCTGAAATGAGAGATCAAAGGTCACACTCAAGGACATTTTCAGAGAATACTTACGGTTTCCCAACATGACCAATAGTTAATGTGACTATCTTTAATCTGAAAGTAGATATTAGGCACAATAACATATTATTGGCTATATATAACCCTAATGGAAGGGGTCAAATTTCAAACATTTGAAGACAAGTTCTAATGTAACCAACATGCAGTACCTGGCTCTGATAAGGTCAAAGGTCAGATATAATGATCTATTGAGAAAGAGAATCTATGGTTTACTATCAGTGTTCAATTGTAATTATGGTACCAACATTAAACTATCAGTAGTTATTAGCTGTCGAAAATGTTGGGGTACTTGGTGGCCTCAAGAGAATCTGGACCAACGATCAGCACGAAAAACAATATCATACGTTTTCAGATAGTACAAAAAGTGTTTATGTGTCATCTTGATCACTGAAAAACTGTAGGAGGAGATGCGATTACAAACAGTTGTCAGAAACAAGAAGAAGAAGAAGCTGGAAAATTGTAAAGAAACCAATAAAGAAAACCCCTAACTAAAACAACAAAGATGAAGTAGGTATTTCAAATGAATGTATTAAACTAAAGACCGCATCCCAGGACCAGGATTATGCAACAGCTGTTTCCTCAGAATCTGTCATCTTGACACAAGTTAAAAAGGACACTAGTCCTGACCTTTTGCTTTTCCTCAGAGGAAAAGCACTATAACTTTGAGGGTCACCTGGGCTGGACTTCCTGGTATCACTCAACTCATATTCGTTTTTTGAAGAGTGTCTGTGGAGGTGTTCAGGCTGGCTGAGTAAGTGTTTCCACACAGCCCCACCAATAAGGCCACAGCACAGCAAGGTCACTGACACAGTCCCGTCACACACTGACATGGCCAGCTGCTTGTCCCCCACTGGGATCTCCAGAATAAGGGATACTGGCTCCTGCAGATGAAGAGGAGAGAATCGGGACAGTCATGACATCACACAGAAGTTCAGAGGCCCAGAGTGGCCAACATGCTCTGTTGTGCTCATCTGCCTTAAGCAGTCCTACATATTCCAGCTGTCTGGAATCAAGATAAGCAAAACTGGACAGCCAAAATCCACCCCTGCCCTTAGAAAATCACAAAACCTCTGTGTTTGTTTAGTGGAGGCCAGTGGTCAGTGCTCTGAAAACATTAAAATCCAGTAGAACCTCTCTGACTCGCACACACAACGCGGGTAAGGATGAATACGAGACTACAGCTGTGTTTACAGGTGTCATATTTGTATTTAATAAATGCACTGAATCATGAAATACAGTATGATCATACAGGTGGTCTACATTGCTCGAAATAAATGGAATAAGGAGGACTCTGGATGTGGATCAGCTCCCCTCTGTCCCCCCAACCTGGCTGCCGCTGGTACCAGGCCCTGTGGCCTGGAAGCACCTTGAACAGGACAGCCCTCGCAGGGGGTATACCACGGCTGAAAACCCTGCTGACACATAGGCAGGCACCTCCAGGTCAATGTCTGAGTCCAGGAGAACCTACAAAGAGAATCACCAAACCCATAAGACTCACCAGACACAATTGCTATAACAAGACCGTTCCAAGATTAACACAACGTGATATATTTGGAAACATACTGGAACAAAATTATTTGTTTGATAAAAAGGTAGGCCTGCAATTGTGTTATATATGCTTCTGCAAGGTAAGGAACTCCCTATTGGTTATGTAACGGTTTGTCTAGGTTATCGTTAAATTGGTGGGTGTTTTGTGGGTTGTATGTTGTCAATCCTCTCAGATGGTAAATTAGACCGGCAGTTGCAACACTGATGAGCTTTCTTCCTTCATTCAAACATATTGTTTACTTTAGGACCACATTAGTAGTGAGAAAAACAAAACAATGGATGCTGAAATTAAAGGATTGAATACTCTAAAATGACAAAGAAAGAATCCTCAAGAACCTCTCCTTCAAGAAAGCAAACACATTTTCATTCAGATCAACAGCAGTGTCACAGAATATAAATGCCAGGGTCTAATATAATGTAATGCTGTAAATATAGGAGTAAATATTGATTCTCCTGTACTGTTGTTATCCTTACCAACAAAGGCAGATCAAACTTATTAACAAATTAATGCATATCAATAATATTAGTAAATTGGCCTTTGATGTATTAAGGTGTTGTAGATGATGAGCTGTGTTGTTTGCCCAGCCTTTCCTCTCCTAATAGAGATCATTTCTTGTAAGCCAGTCTCCTACTGTTCTGATGCCAGCTGGTAGGGGTCCATGTAGATTTATTTGCGCATTTGCTCCACCTGCCAGGCCCTGCTTAATACACAGGCTTACCGTGTCTCGAGCCCCATGACCCGAGCCTGCAAAGGGCCCATGCGGCTTGGGGAAAATGTGTTACAAAGTATGATGTATCTGTGTGGTCTTTGTTCGAAGGTTGGGTTTGCTCTTGTGTGGCAGCAGTGCTGTGTCTGTGCCACCTGCCAGCCTGCCATGCACTTGGGGGAGGATTGGGGGGCAGAGAGGTGCAGATGTTTGATCTGGGCAGGCTGATTTCCTACTTGCAAGGTTGGAAAAACATGATAACATAAATAAATAGATGTATATGATTGTGATTGGTGTACTGTGATGTGTCATTGTTGTGGTCCAATTGATCTTCAAAATCAGGGTGGTCAGGTAAAGATAGCAAGGCAGGGCGTAATTTGTGCCTTTTGGCCCATTTTGCTGGTGTGGCTGTGAGCAGCACTTTGCTTCCAGGATCTCATTTGCTTCTCGGGGAATTCCAGAGGGTTGGCTTTAAATAAACAGTTCAACGTATTCCCCAGACAGGGAGTTCAGCCAGGCCTCTTCTGAAATAATTGCGTCTATCCACACTATCAGACTACAAAAGTACAGTTTGAGAGGGCTGCATCTAAATGTATCATAATGCTAATCCATATTGTCCTTTTTGTTTGATAGTTCATATTTATATGGAGGTAGTTTGAACCCAGGCCTACAGTGAAGAAAGTTTTGGAAAGCAGGTGAGTGAACACACCACAGAACCCAACACCTCCACTATCTGGATGTATGTTTTTGTAACCATATGGTTGTTTGTTAAGGACATGGCAATAAGAGGATATGCTCTAGGAAATACATACGCTTTGATTTTTTCATTTTTTCTATAAGACAACAGTAAATGCAGAACACAACAAACTTCTTGAATCAATCAATTTTCAACCCAAGGGCATAACACATGTGCATACAGCTTTAAATCCATGAATGGAAAGGAAATGGACACAAAAATAAACATTTGAGTGTCTGAGTATGAATATGTGACCAATTATTGACTTAGACAGCTATAATTGCTGTGCAAAAAGGGTATAATGTGAAGAAGCAAGTACTAAGGGTATTGGCAGCAGTGTGTAGAAGTGCTCAGAGCTCTGGACTCTGGAGTGCAGGGTTGTGGGTTCAATCTGAGGTGGGAGACACTGCAGTTGCACCCTCGAGCAAGGGACTGTAATTAGATTGCTCCACTAAAAACTATATATAAGGGGAAATTGCATGTAAAAATAATGTATTGTTTTTCATTCATGCTGTTTTGATAACAACCAAATTTTACTCCATTATCAATTCCATTACGGTTCAATCAGTCGATTATATGCTTGCGGTATTGATGTTTTAATCCTGTGGTATTTATAGTAATTCATGAGGAATCACAGCACCTTATTTTTGTGGTACCTAAACCTGTTGAGAGCTGACTGATTATTAAACACAATTATACAATAAAATATACAAGAGGGCATCTAATGCTATAGAAAAATATGTTTACAGCATAAGCATGATATACCATCACCTATACACAATGGCATAGAAATAACAGAAATAGGCTACTGACCTCAAAGCAGAAAAATACAATTAAATAAGGGAAGTAAGTTATTTTTTTTTCAAAATCCACTTTGTGCATTTAATTGCAGTGTTAATGAATGTTAATGGTTTAAAATATATATATATTTTATTTATGAATGGATTGATTTTACAAAATACAATAAGGAATTGTTGCTTAATGGGCTTCTTACGTTTTCTTAGAGACAAATGCAAAGAAAGTTTCGGACATCTATTACAAAACCTCCATTCTGTCATGTTTGTAATGTAATACGTTTGACAGTGCACATGGCATAAAATAAATGCTCAAGAAGATACAGTGAGCTAGTTGTTAGGGAAAAAAAAGATTTTCTGTTCATTTCAATTTTGTTGTTGTTGTTAATATTTAAATTAATTGCTGAGACAGCGAGACCCTACTTAATGCACGGGATTACCAGAGCATTTCTGTCCTATCACTGTTGGTTTCCAAAACCTCACTTCACTGATTGGCTTATGTACCTCTGCATGAAGGCTGGACTAAGCTGAGTGACAATCCAGAGAGCCTTTCACCGAAAAACGGAAGAAAGTAATACTGAAGTTTGGAAACGCCATAAAAACAGGAATCGGGAAACCATGAATTATGAGTTAAATATACTGATCAAGTACAGTGTGAATACTGTGAACGGACATCAGCTCTTATCTCAAGAGCTTCGATTCTGTGCTGTATTGCTTCAGAAGAAATACTACACTGATTTACAAGAGGATTTTGCAGAAAAAATGTCTCAGTTCAAGGAATATATAAAAAATGAGGAGCACAAAACTTCAAGGGCCTTGCTTCAGTCATTGCGTAAAAGAAGCTTGCAATCTGTGTTTCCAAGTGTGGACATCGCATTTTGCATATATGTAACTTTCCCAGTTACAATGCCTCTGGAGGTCAATCTTTTTATAAACCTGGACTGTGAAGAATATGATGCCTCTACAATGGGGCTAACAGTCTGATCACCCACTCTGATGCCCTTAAAGCCACATTCTGTGGACCTTGGGTTTTGGTGACATCTTCAAGGACTTCGCTTCCCGAAAATCAAGAAGAAAACACTTATAAGGTAGGCCTTCTCTCCTAGACTTAAAACCTTTTATTGGGTATTGATTAATAGTGGTTGTTTAGTTTGGGGGGGAGTGCCAGCCTACTACCTCTGCTGATCAGGAGTTACAGGCCACAGGAATAGTAGCTTTTATTTGATCTTTTCTCCCTCCCTCCCCTCTCTCCACGTCAATAAGATTCCTCTGCATCCCCTGGACCCCAGTCGCTTGACAGGGATGAACTGCCGCTCTGACCTCTCCTCCTCTTTTGCCAACCTTGGCAGACAGCCCATGGGGGGACGTGGCCCAGTAAGTCTGGATGGCAGTCATTGCAGCTCACAGGCATTCCTATAATTGTTATCAGAGTGTATTAGTATCCCATTTGGATGTTGACCAGTGTGCGTGTATACACATTAAATCTGTCTAAATGAAATGTAGGTGTGACATTTGCAGTGCTGTATCTCTGTGATGAATTTGCATAGCTCCAGACATCCAGGGCTGCACATCAAACATGATTTCCCTTTGAAAGTTTCCCTTTGAATATCCAACAACTAATGTAACATCTCCATTTGAATACAGCTCAAGTAGGCAATTCAGAGATTGCGTGGAATGAGAATCTATTTACCCCATGGCCCTCACAGCAGCAGACACGGGCCCCCCTGCGCTGACCAGCCAACTGACTCTTTGTCCCCCCAGCCCTCAGCTATGGGTCCCAGCAGTGCCAGAGGAAGGAGCCACGCAAGATCATTATGAATGTGCAATTCACGAATGACAGAGATGGCAGAGAAGGCCTGGAAGTCTGGTATAAAGAAGGCTACCAAGGTGTACAATGACCTAGAGATCATCAAGACACAGGCATGTAGGAGCATAGGACAGGGTTCAAGTTTGGGAGGTGGGATAAATAATTTGCTAGTCTTAAAGGGAATTGTGGGTAAACCTGGTGGGTGGACCCACTTCTTCAGAACAAATAAAAACATGGACTTGGCCAAGGTTTGCAGAACTAACGCAAAGCGTATATGAAAGCGGAGGGTTGACGAGGCAGGCACAGGTCCCTGAACCTTGAACAGTGCTGAAAACAATGTGAAAACCGGGGGGGTCAGCAGAATGTGAGAGCGAGGGGGGGTGATGGTCGAAAACTGTGACAGCGGTGGGGGGGGTGGCGGTCAAAAACTGTGACAGCGGAGTTGGGGGGGGGGTGTTTACCAGGTGAGGTACCAGATCGGAGCAAATAGGTACTGGAACACGGACATTCAAACCCAGAGAGCACTGTGCTTAGGGTTTATGCTGTTCCTCCTCCCCTTGCTAGGATGGCATTGAGGTCTTTGAGAAGAAGCAGAAGATGCTGGATGCATCCTTGGTGTTAAAAAAAAAATCGGTGTCGACTCCTCTCCACAATCGGCAATGACCTGGACTTGGAGAAGGCCAAGGTAAGGCAGGTATGGCCGCCACGCCATATGATCACTTTAACTTAAAGATTTCTCATGAATCCAAAACAGAAACAAACTAAGACTGCACTTAATAGTGTGTATGTGGTGTCATGTATATAGCTATAGATAGCCATACTGTTCACCAGGCTGCACTGAGCATGATGCACAAGGTGGAGGGTGGTATGTGAATTCAATACAGGTGCACTGTAGATCAGCACTAAAGTAGAATAGGTCAACCATCGGCCTTGTCATGCTCTGTACAGGTCATGAGAGTTTATTTCTCCACAATGTGGTGGTTAGATAGATATTAGGGCGTATAATATGGGGCATTGAACCCTTACCTGGCGGGTAAAGTGCTTGGCTATTAATGAATAATTGTGTCTGAGGTGATCGTTGTGTATGTGTGTCGGAGCTGGGGGTGTGTCTTTTGAAACCCTAACCTATGTGAAAAGTCCACACCGAATCACTAGGTAGCAACAGGATCTTCCCTGTGTTTTATTTATTTTTATTGTATGGTTTTGTATGGATCCCGTACCAGTTTTTTTAGTTTTTCCTGTGGATCTGCTTGGTACAAAGAAGATGAATGTGGGGTTATTTCAAGTACAACAATGTTTCAGATAAAAGTAGGCTACATATGTAGTTCAGACTACAGAACTTGCAGACATAATGTGATGATCCCTGGACAGAGATGTAAACTCAGATGGTTTCACTGACCTTGGTTAGCACTAGTCTCGGACCGCTCTACATATAAAATCCGAGAGTCTGAGACTAGTACTAAACTGTGTTTGTGAAGCTACCACTACCAATTGTGAACAGAAGCTTGATAGTTGTACAGTGTGACAGGAAATGTTATGAATTTGAAAAAGCATCTCAAAACATTTCACCCAGTTGAGTATAATAAATTAGGAGAAACTGTATCGAAACAGAAAACAGACACTCCTAAGAACAATGTGCCATCTTCGTGCTGTGTGTGGATTTCTGCAGAAATGGAGCACACCAGACTCTGCTGGGCCATTAAAGTCTAAAGAACATCTTCTGAAATCAAAGACTCCCAATTAATATGTTAATTCTGATCTCTCTAACAATATCTGTCAAACTGACCATCATTAATTGATTTCTGTAGAGCTCTGGACCCGAAGTCCAAGTTATCAGGTAACAAAAAATAAAAAATGAATTACTGTATGGTTAAATACACATCCTAGTATGGTCGCTTTTCATCGATATAATATTAACTATTTTAATATTGTATTATATATTGTATTGTATATTGTATTACACATTTTATTTATATTCATAATGCATTTGAATTCAATATCATAAATAATCATGAACTGTTCAAGTAACATTGTGAATGATTGATTTGACTCTTTGATGTGTTTGCAAACTTCTCAAATAATTATTCTCTAATAAAGAAAAGGAGAGATGTTTTATAAATAAGTCCCTATATTTTCTCCAAATCTCTTGGAAAGCCTTTTAATCAGGGAAGTGTTGTGTTTCACAGAAAGGGATTATTTATTTATTTGTTTATTTATTTCACATATTTTTTTAAGGGTGCCATGTTTCAGGCAAGTAGCCTATTTATTCAACACATCCATGGGTCAATGCCTTGATTTCACCCAGAATTGAGCTACTAATTAATTTTGTTTTCCTCAGCTTACTTACTGATGTTGATATAATTTTTTTTAAATTAAAAATAAGTTGGTCTATAGGTTTTGTAAATTTGAGAGTGAAAATTAAACTGTTTTTTTAGATTTATGTTTAATTACATAAATAATGTATCCTACTCTATGTACGTGTACAGAAAGCTATAATACAAGACTTAGTCTCTGATCAGTGCATGTGTGTGGATGGCATTACCGAACTGAACTCCTGATTTCAAGGTTATCACCACTATATTAACTGTAATAATAACAACTCAAATTTAGTTAACTGTAATAATAATTATCTAGATTTATAAGTTCATAGAAAGACCATTTAAAAAAGTATCTGATGAATACAAGCAGTTCAGCATGTTAAACACCTTTTAAATAATTGTAGCTTCAAAGCAGCTTAATAGGTTTTCTTTGGAAGGATTTATGAGAGTGTATTGCATTTGACTTGACAGGAAGGTCAAAGGTCATTGGAAAGAGCATTTCCACGTAGATCATAAATGGCTTTCTATATGTGTTCCATAGTAAGTATGAGCCTAACTGCCCTATGTAAGAAGTTATGAGTCAGTTCTCACAATGGAGGACATTTTTGAACATTTTCCTATCTGAGTTCTATCAGTAGCCTAGCTACACTCTTTAGGGCAATATCAACAATTATAAACATTGATTGACCTTGAAGGTGAGGTCAGAGGTCAAGATTAAGGTGATTGGACTATTTAAGCAGTACACTTATTCTGTTAATTACAAACTGAAGTCAGCAGGTTTGTGCTTTGCTTTTAGGAGAAACAAGTTTTTTGGAATACTGGTACAGAATTTGACCTGGAACGAGAGGTCAAACAACATATACTTGACCTTTGAACCCTAAAGGAAGGGTCAAAATTCAAACATTTTTTTATACATTTGGCTCATTATCACACGATAGATGTTGACTGTGATGGCTTTTGAAAACTGTAACACAATAATCTCTAAACATCACATTTGACCTGTAAGGAAAGGTCAGAGGTCAAGTTGAAGGCCATGTATGGATAGAGCACATATGGTTTCCTATATATGTTCTATAGTGACCAACATTGTAAAGTGTAAAGTGTTATAAACTATCCAATGTCAAATAAATGATTTGGCAATATCCCATAATCCTTAGCTCTGATTGGAAAACAGATAGCATTTTTGGAAACCCATACTCAAGAATACCCAACATGAATCCCATATGAAGTACGTAATAAAAACACTTGGATTCAGTAATCATGTGGAAAAAATTCTGTGGTCTGATGAAACTGAAATTTAACTTTTTGGCAGAACCCCACAACAGTGCATCACCCAAAGAACCCCATCCCTACTGTGAAGCATGGTGGTGCAGCATCAGGATGTTTCTCTTCGGCAGGACTGGGTCCACTTGTCAGAACAGAAAGGGAAGATGAATGGAGAAAAGTACTGAAAAGTCCTTGATGAAAACCTGCTGCCCTCTGCAAGAAAGCTGAAACTGGAACGGAAGTTCACCTTGTCAATGACCTAAAGCTGCACTGAAGTGGCTAAGGAACAAAAAGGTTGAACTATTTTGTAAAGAAGAATTGTCAAATATTGCCTAATCTAGGTGTGGAAAGTTGGTACAGACCCATCCCTCAATTACAGATTCACAGCTGTAATTGACATCAAATGTGATTCCACCAAGTATTACCTTTTGTTGGAGACTTATCTAATTATGATATTCCAGTTTTGTATTTTTATTTTATTTTACAAAACTTGTTACCCCTTAACAGTGCGCAGTATGGTGTGTAGATCCTTATTTGTTTTTCATGTAACTCTGTGTGTGTGCGTGTGTAATATATATATATATATATACACTCACCTAAAGGATTATTAAGAACACCTGTTCAATTTCTCATTAATGCAATTATGGATGGGCTACAACAGCAGAAGACCCCACCGGGTACCACTCATCTCCACTACAAATAGGAAAAAGAGGCTACAATTTGCACAAGCTCACCAAAATTGCACAGTTGAAGACTGGAAAAATGTTGCCTGGTCTGATGAGTCTCGATTTCTGTTGAGACATTCAGATGGTAGAGTCAGAATTTGGCGTAAACAGAATGAGAACATGGATCCATCATGCCTTGTTACCACTGTGCAGGCTGGTGGTGGTGGTGTAATGGTGTGGGGGATGTTTTCTTGGCACACTTTAGGCCCCTTAGTGCCAATTGGGCATCGTTTAAATGCCACGGCCTACCTGAGCATTGTTTCTGACCATGTCCATCCCTTTATGACCACCATGTACCCATCCTCTGATGGCTACTTCCAGCAGGATAATGCACCATGTCACAAAGGTCGAATCATTTCAAATTGGTTTTTTGAACATGACAATGAGTTCACTGTACTAAACTGGCCCCCACAGTCACCAGATCTCAACCCAATAGAGCATCTTTGGGATGTGGTGGAACGGGAGCTTCGTGCCCTGGATGTGCATCCCACAAATCTCCATCAACTGCAAGATGCTATCCTATCAATATGGGCCAACATTTCTAAAGAATGCTTTCAGCACCTTGTTGAATCAATGCCACATAGAATTAAGGCAGTTCTGAAGGCGAAAGGGGGTCAAACATAGTATTAGTATGGTGTTCCTAATAATCCTTTAGGTGAGTGTATATATATATATATATATATATATATATATATATATATATATATATACACACTCGGTAATTTAAAAGATTTCCAGGGTTTCAAACTTAAAAATCCCGGAATTATTTTTCAACTACCCTGTATAATGTGAAGTTGCCTGCACTGAGGGATTAGATACCAAGGACACAACTGTCATTAGCCCAGTGGAAACGTTTATTGTTTGAGGACAGAGAGCAGTAGTATACATGCAGTTTGCAAAATAATTAACATAAACACAGGCAGAATGAAGAGACCTTCCTCTTAGAAACCTCTGTCTGGGTTTCTACAGGCTTGATGGGGTCTCAAACTTTCACTCCTCAAGACTCCCACCTTCTTCTTACATTCCTTTAAAATGGAAGAACAAAAGGAACTGTCATTAGGCTGTGCTGCCAAATCCAAAGCATTCCTTCCCCCAACTCCACCAGATGAAATGTGGAGAGAAGGTTATAACTCTCAGTGAAATACGTGTGGCATAGTCCCATATGCTGGGATAATGAGAACCATTCAAGATAAAATCATTGAATTATCATCTAAGCAAGTCTGGGCTTGCATATTGAGGAATGAGTTTAACTGGGTATTAGCACTATCAGACATCTTAGGATTAGTCCCCCTGCGTTTTTTTGAATTTTTAATACATATTTCAATTTATCTGACTGCAATTCTATAACTTTTAATTTTGAATGAATTTACAGCAAACCACTTTGAGTATGAAAAGTGACAGTATATCTACTTAGTAAAGATTTCATTAAACACAATTAGACCAATTACATCAACTCTCTGTCTGAGCCCTTACTTAAGTGACATCGGAAATTGTAAAGTTAGAATTAAAATAAAGATTCACTTAACTTCTATCAAGAGTAAAGATTCTTTATTACTTAACTGGTACTGTCAAATAAATGTATTTTTGACTGGACCATAAGGGTTAAAGCTGCCTCAGATCCCAAATCCATGAGTAGTTTGATCTGTGTCTAGTAAGCATAAGACACTATTTTCCATTACTTTTGATGACGTCCAAAGGTTGAAAAGGAAAGGACCTGTTGAAGGTTCATGGGGTTACAATTGAACAACTTATTCTAATTTGCAGCTGTTCACCTACAAATACCCTCTTTGTTCAGCTCAAAGTTTAGTCTGTATCAACAACTGATACACGATCCAGACAGGAAGAGAGAGAACACATGCATCCAGCCCATCACACTTTGAATACTTCTGAGCTGTAACAAGTAACAGTATTGTGTTATCTGTCCACTCACTTGTAACAAGTATGTGTCCTATCTTGTCAGATGTGCTAATATTCTGTGGATTCAAAAAAATACAGATTCCCAGGAAGAAGGTTTCCTGGGACAACATGCCAACATGCTCAATGACAGACATATCTGGTTGGCTCAGTAAGCTGTGTTGTCCTGATTCTATCCACCATTGCGTAGCGCAAGCAGAACAAACCGGGGAACCTTTTCTCATCTCCTGTGTTCAGCAGATGACCAATGGCCTACAGAGGCAGAATCACTTCCTGGAAGAATCTGGAGAATTGGACTTGGCAAACAGTTTGTCTATCTTTTTTGCCATGACTTACAGATGGTCTTGTGCTGGATGGAGGCCTCATGCATACACCAGCACAGTATGAAAAACAGTGAAAACCTGAACTGACCGGACAACAATTTTGTGTTCCAGAACAAAACAGGGTGTGGTTGCATTTGTGTTGAAAATCACCTTTTTTATCAGCCTTCAATATTGTCCATTGTCTTTAAGATTTACCAACAGTATCCCATTTACCAACTATGACCCTTCTGGCAAAAGCTATCGGTTTACATGGGCCTCCATCCACTGGCCTGAAATTCTTATAACTAGTAATCAAGTGTTGTTGTGTGTGTATGTATATATAGGGGGAGAGAGAAAGATTGATTTAGACACAAATACAGATACAGATTAATAGGTCGATGTTCAATTCAAAATTATGGATAGATTTTCTTTGGAACATATTTGTACCTTTTGCTGAACCTGTCAGATGAAGGCAGCAACATAAGGATTTAGAAGCAAGGTTGTTTTAAATAACATGCATAGTGAAAAGGAAATGCATAAATGCTGGTAATATGCTACTAAACTTGTTCGTGTGTGTGTGTTTATAGCATGTAAAAAACAAAACAAGGAAAAAACTGGTTTTGCTTGTCATTACAAACCACACCTATTTTAATTATTCTAGGTGGTATGCTAATGCTTTTTGACTGAATAACCTGAAGCTCCTTACCTCACCTTTAAAATGGACTGGACAGCTGGTTGAAAACAAAGGATTGTAAATATTTAAAGAGTCCCATAGGGATCACTGCACCCCAGTGCCTGGCTGTGCTATGGCCTGCAACTCCTTTGTTCATTACTGAATGCTGTGAAATGTCAGGTGATTCTAATTTGTAATGGGTTCAGAATGACATCAATAATTTTGCACACACTCCGGCCCACATGCAGATTTTTCACTTTTGGAAGACAAACAGGCTGTATTCCTGACGCACACACATGGAAATGTTATAGTTGGCTGTCGCGTCAGTATTTGACAGTGTGTATTTGATTTGTGCTGAGAATTCTGGTGTTATTGACGCCATGACCTTTAAAGCAAGTCGTCTCTTTTACGTTGAGTCAGATTAGCTTCTCTGGATTATTTCAGATAGTTCCTTTACTTCTTTGCTACAACTTTGTTCTTTTTACTTAGATGGACTTATTGTGGTACATCCAGCGGGCTCTTATAGGTTCTTACATGTACCACTTTAATAAAGCTGATTCGTGATTAGTCTCTCCAGTTTCTGTTCATTCACTGGCTTGCTTACCATTGCTTCTGAATCTCCTCACAATAATTGGAGCACAGGTTTATTTTACTGTTTCTAATCTCACCTGCAGTATTTATGTTATTTTTAAGTCTGAGGAAGCCTATTCTGAGAATTCAGCTGATAACGTCATGCATGACTGGAACAGCAGATGATGGTGGTGAACTTCTGATACGCTTGCTATTATCATTGTATTGCTCATATCATCCAGTCCAGCAATTTAACACTGAAGGCATGACGTAACCTACCCGTTTTCTGGAGCATCTCTCAGCCGTTACACAAAGTGTGACCCAGAGCTTTAGGCCCAACATATTAAACATAATGAAATAAAATGACATGTAAACATTTCAAGAGACATGTTTTCGCTCCACTGTCACTGTAAAGAAACACGATACAGTTGCAGTTCTAAAAGTATCTAGTGTCTTTCTAATTCGATGCACTCACCCTGTATTAGCTTTCGGTCTGGGATAGAATGTCTTCTTTAAAAAAATCTTTAAAAGTTTTAAGTTACTGGACACTTAAAATTTGATGAACCCTATATTGGCATTTGTTGTATGCCTGTGGAAACCATGGTGACTTTAAAATCCACCTTACATTTCCACTTCCACTGCTTTCTGAACCCCAAAAGCATACAAAGGACTTTAATTGCATTATAATATGTTTTTTAACGTGCTTCTGGGGTTTCACATTTCACATGTGCAGTTATATGCCTCAGAATTGTTCTTTTTTTGCTTGTAACATGTATTTGTAAGTAGTATAAATAGAGTCTGACTCTTAGGTTATGAAATAAGAAAAAATACTAACTAAGAAAAAAGAAGCTTCTTTCTATTAAGGTTTATGTAGGAAACAACAATCAACAGCAACAGGCAATCATTGCCGAACAGTAATAGCACCTAACCATCACATATAAAGAAATCCACCAATTACTTCAACAGACCTTAACAATTTAAGAGTCTGGCAGACAACCCCATGACTTCAGTTTAAACAGAGCGCACATTCTTCATTGACATCCACCCTGCTCCTGGAGGACCCACAGCCCTGATGGTTTTGGTTCCAACTGAGCTCTCAATTACTTAATGGAACCCTTAATCTAATTAATCATTTCCTAAACCAGAGCCTTTTACTTATTTTCAACAGCAGGAGTTTTAAGTTTAGTATAACATTGTATAAGGAACTTATTATGTTATGAAGGAACTTTTTAAAAAGTAAAATGAAAGCAAATGGTTCAATTTTAGAGGTTCAATGAAATAACTGAGAGCTCGGTTGGAACAAAAACCAGCAGGGTAGGTTGGGAACCCCTGAGCTAAGCTGGCACCTGTAGACCAACAGGAAAGCACAATCACACTAACTGCTTTCAAATTATGCCACATCCCGTGAAATGAGGTTTTCGGGCAATGCGTACAGAATATGAGTTTATCGATGACCGTGACGTCATCAATAATGATGGCTATTCCCAAGTCCCGCGGGCTGCAGCTCCGCACTCCCACCTACTCTGCAGCGCCGCCAGCGGCCCAGTGCGGCAGCGCCTCGCCGTGACGTCACTGCCATTTCCCTGGATTCATTCCGCTCGACTGGGAGACCGAGGGCTGCAGCAGGAAGAGGAGCAGCGGAGACCGGACCCTGATCCGACTGCAGCCGGGACTCTGCTAGGGGAAACTTGAACTTTTCGGGGGCTATTACCAGACGAAGCCAGCCCCAGTGCACGTCGAAAGTCCTACAGAGTAAGTACGGCCATCCCGAGCCCCCGGTCCCGCGGAGAGGCAGTGTTGTCTGCTGACCCTTGCGCTGCGCACTGTGAAGCATGAGACGGAAAGGCTCGCCGGCAAAGCTGATGCTAATGGAGGCTGTCAAAACACAGGAAGAGGCTGAGACTTTATTTAGACTCCCTTCCAAGAATCCCAGCCTGTAAACTCCAGCTCTGTGGCATTTCGCACACTTTAAGGCTTAACTTTGTGGGATGTGCGTGTTGACTGGCGTGCGATTATATTATTGACCCTGTAATATATTGCTGCAAGGGGAACCAGAGGCAGGCTAGCTGTGCAGGACTTGGGTACGTGTTTCTGGCTGGTGCTCTTGCTCAAATCCTTGCCACCGCAATTCAGTTTTGTTGCCCAAAAGCAGGCTGTGTGTGGTTTGTCAGCCCCTGGGATTCTGTCTATCGCGATATGTTTTTTGCACTAAAATCAATGGATGGGGAATACATCATTTCGATTGTATTTGACTCTTGGAAGTATGTTAGCTGCCCCTGAAAACTCATATTGTGTGCACAGTTGTCCACCTGATAATTAAATATAGAGCAGGCCTTCTGACAGCAGTTGGATTAAGGGCAGGGTAGGGAATAATAGCATGTCCAAAGGTTGTGGACTAGCAACCAGATGTACTTCAAGGCATGCATTTAGGCTTTGGGTTGTAAAGACATCAGGATAATTAAAACTAAAGCAATGGTTACACCACCCCAGCATGCATACATACATGTCCTTTGAATGAGTGTAATCAGATTGTACTGGTAGGTCTGAAGTTAACGCCTATTGAAAATGTTTATTATATATTATTATATTATATATATTTATGTAGACAATTATTGTGCAAGTGTAATGAATGAATTATTTAACGATAAGCACAAACACATCGTGGTATTTACCTCATGAGTAATGCTAAGATCTTCAATATACTGGTATGAAAGCAAGAGTTAGTGAAGCACAATTATGACTTGACCTTTGGACTGTAGTAGCTTTACATTTTATGCAGTTGGCAAACTTGGGTTTATGAATGATGACACAAAGTCACACTCTGTAACTATGTAATTCAGTAATTGAGATACTGTCAGCTCTCCGTAGGTTTCTTCATATCTTTATCTTTAAGAGCCATTAAGTCATACAGGACAGCTTTTGCGTAAACTGCATGTAGTAAAAATGCATGAGTTCAAAGTGCTTTTAGTACAGGGCAGGCTTCGTTAACTGCTTCAATGTGGAGAGAGACGACGCACTTTGTGCCACTGATGGGTCCCCATTCATTGGCAAACCACATTAGGAGAAATGAGGAAGAAAAGTTAATATTAATTGCAAGAAAAGGCTTAGAACACAATAGGACTGTGGATTTATGACTTATGTTACTTATTTATTAATTATGTAAATATAACCAAGCAAATATTACATTACTGAGCAAAGATGCAAATTATTATTAATGAATAACACCACATTTAACCAGTACTGGTTAAATTAAGCTTCAACAGCTTATGCATGAAGTTCCACAAGTCATTCTCAGTTGAGTTGAACTACCTTAGGCAGCACAGATCATTGGGGAAAATACTACACGCTGCACTGAAAATAAGTGTTCTGTTGATACTTTATAGAGGACATGTGAATTGAATTACAAGCAGGTTTTAGGAATTTTACGCTTTAGAATTGTGTGAAAGTTTAATTACATTTTTTTCTAATTCTTGGCAGAAAATCATTGGTTGAGGATGTTTATTCCCTCAGGATTTATGTCAGTTAATGATGGCTGCACTGATTTGATTCCAGCTTTTGAGATGCGGTGCAGTACATTGTTAATGCTGATAAAAAAAAATGAACCCTACATTTGGAATTCCTATTGATTATTGCTTTGAAGAGCAAATTGAGTAAAGACCATAGTATTCCTTCTATATCTGTGTCCAATTTGCTCTTCAAAACCTTCTAACCAAAGGGCAATTGCTGTAAAAAGTAAACATGCTGTTTTAGATTTTCAACACATCTCAAAGTCACGTGTTGGCTTTTCAATTAGCTAACTGCTTGCCCGTCACGATCGGTCACTATTCCTCATGTGGTCTGACTTTCTCTGAGGTGTTTTGAGCCAAAGAATATCTGTAAATATGTTTTGACTACTTTCCAAAGGATCACTTCAAAGCCTGATTTTGCGAGGTTTAGTATGACTCCTCTGATCTCTTATGGGTCACACTGCTGAGTCATTAAGTCGGACAGCGAGGGCATTAGTCCAGTTCAGAAGGTGATGAACTAGTCATGCTGAAATGTTGATTTTGGAAGTTATGCAGAGACCTTAAAAAATGTAGACATTAAAAATGTAGCCTACTCCCTATAGCATCCATTGCATAGCTTGTGCAAAAAAAGAAAATAAGCTATTTTCATGATTAATGTCTTGATATAAAAAAAGATAGGTCACGTTTCAAAGATTATGTCTGAAGATTACCCCTTTTAAGTTTCCATAGTATCTTTTTAATTAGCTGAACGTGAGATTAATTAGTCATGTCCCGCAGGACCCAGTCTGAAGGAACCATGCAACGTGAGTCTTGTGTGTCACTTGATATTGCCTTTTGAAGTCCCGGCCTCTCTGCTTTTGTGTTTTTCTTCTGTATTGTAGACACTCTTGGACTGAAAGGTGTAACACCGCTGGCTATGAGTCATTATGTATTATTTTATGTTTTATGCATTTATAATATATTAGATAAGTCTTTTTTTTTTCTTACACCTTGAAACTTCATCAAACTTCCTGTTTCTGAGCTTTGTCAGTATAGTCTTTAAAACATGGGGCTACAGGTCAATTGTTCTGAAAGCAGACCTTTTCATGATTCTAGTCATGTTCATCCGAGACCTTTCCATTGAAGGAGCTCACCATGTTGGGTTATCATAAGCCTAGTTTTATATATTTTAATAAATGAGCATAAGCGTCTGTCTAATTGCAGCTCTATAACATTAATTGATTTTCAGTAGATTAGTATAAAGGAGCGCAGTTTGTTCACCTCTGGATTTGTTGTCTTCTTGCACACTTTTGGAGCCCCTTTAGAGTCGAGCCTTTTCCACTGCGTGCTTCAGTTCCCAATAAGTTAAATAAAATCAGAATTTAGCACTGCCCTACATGTGATATGATCTTTGTTTTGCATGTTGCAACTTCCACATTACTATTGTGAGTAACAGATGCACTGCGGGGCACACACACACTGTACACTTGTTGCACTGTAAGAGATTCATAATGTTTCTTCTCCACAAGTCAGGTCAGGCCTCTGGCGTCATTCATGCCAAGACATTTTAGAGTCTCAGCTTTTTACAAAACGTTTTGAAAGTCAGTCTTCACTTTGTTATCCATGTGATACTTTCACATTTAAAATCTCACAGGCTAGTTCAAACAGATTTTACTTTTGATCTACATTTACTGACATAATTATTTTGCAGTTTGAGAGATGCCTTTGTATAGAGTGACATACAAGACTAACATGCTTGCATTTATTACTATCTCTATGTGCAGTTCAGCGAATTGGTGTATGATGTTTGTTTGCAAGGTGGCTTCCTTGTTGAACTTTAGTAAATTCAATTCAATGAAATTACACAGTGACCCAATTTTTTAGGGACACATTGCAGGATGCTGATTTTGAAGATTTGTGCTTGTTGGAAACCTCGGTGGTGACTGATCAGCCATGTTTTGTTGGCTGTGTTATTCGAAATGGGTATAGGGTTTTCCTCCAGTGGATGTTTAGCTCTGAGCCAATGCAAATGAGCCCAGCCCTGTTCTGTTCCTGTCGTCTAAAGTTTGCCTACTGAGACTCAACAGGGTGTGCAGCTGTGGATGAACAACTGACCTCTATAGCAACATGATTTCCAGTAAAGAAGGAGTGGGTTTAGATCATTGTGCTGTGGCATTCCTCCCAAGTACATGCTGACCATTGCACTGGCGGTTGGTTTTGCCAATTTGTGTACAGCAGAATCTACATACAGAAGACGTTAATTACTCCACAGATATCAATGTTATGCAGTAGATTGTGGTGGGGGGGTTTACCCAAATTGTGAAATTTGGGGGGGTGAAGACAGATCTTCAACGGAGGGAGGGATCCTCATAGCTGACTGATGGAGGACATGAGTGGGGGGGGGGCGGAGCGAGAGCAAGAGCTTTGTATTTTTTTTTTTTTTTTTTTTTTTTGTTCATGCATTTCTTTGGCCAGGTGGCATCAAATTTTGGCCAGGTGGGTCGCCTGTCCTGAATTTAGCTGTGGGGAACCCTGCTATAATCTGGATTTGTTTCCTTGTTAAATTGTTTGTTGTGGTTGATAAAATAAATGTGTGAGTGCATACATATTTACATAAATAGATTAAGACCAAATACAAAAATATTTGCTTTTTCTAGGATGGTAAAGGAAAATCAACTGACTAATTATGCATTGACTTCCTGAGCCTTCATGGAGGAAAATATAGGTGAATTTGGGGTAATCAAAATTGTTCTGCAGGGCAATTAATTTATGTTAACATTAACAGCAACTTGACTTGATTTAGAAGTTCTCATGTAGGCTAGACTTATATTGATTGGGGTTAATGGACCTTCTATGTTAAACTGAGCTTAAAGGGTAAATCCTCGCTAAGTAAAACCCAAAAACTGGCAGCCCCCCAGAATATTCTGTCATTGTATAATAATTGTGTGCTGCTCCGAAACGTCTGCAAAGCTGCTCACCACCCATGTCCCAAACCAGACCGCTCAGTTTTCTTTAATCAGGAAAGATGACTTCCTCTTGTTCCAACTGCTGACCTCGCTTGGACCTGCACATACTCAGTACAGTATTGTGGAAAATCCTAAATTCTGTGTAAACACAAAGTGTGGGAAGAATTGTCTGGTGATGCGCTGTTTTCAGGATGCATTTGTTATACACTCCCACTGAGTGTATATTTTAAAGATGGAACTAGATGTCTTTATTGCTTAGAGATTAGAATAATTTTGCTCCACCCTGTTTTGTTTTTTCCTGTTGCAGTCACAGCACTGATAACCCTGTCTGTCAGCAGTAAACTCTTGCATCTATTCGTCAGTTTCGTTTTATACACCGATTCTAACCACTATCCGAGTATCACTGGCTTATAGTATACTGATAGATGAAGCCTTTGTAAATTAGCCATGGTATTGTATTAATTATCTGCAGGTCATTAGGCCTATATCTTAAATACAAACAACTAAGGGTAGTTCCTCTTCTTTTTAGAAAGGTTTTTAGTCATTCAAATGTATAGGGAGTCTTAATAAGCAATGTTTAGATAACATTTTTTAAATGGGTCATATTGGAGGCATTTGTGAATGTGGTTAACTATGAAGCATTATCTTCTGTTTCAGTATTGCTTTAAGTTAAGTCATTACCCTTTGCAGGAATATCACTCTTCTAAAGTGTTTTTCAAAATCTAAGCTTTGTCTGCACATATTTGTTTTTCTCACCAGTTTCTAATATTGGGAGGGTCATATCCTTTTTTCTCTCCACAATAACAAAACTAAACTAATTTAGACTGCTGACTAGATTAGTGTTTGTTACTTAATCTAAACTGTGTAGGTGATGGCCCATTTCAATCTTAATAACAAATTCTTAGTACTGGGCAGTATATGCTTCATATACACATAGATTTAGGTTTACAATCTTTAAAATAAGACTTTAATTTTGTCTAGTTTTGTCTAACATGATATACCCTTCCCCATTTCCTGTCTGTCACTGAGAACAGCCTCAATGCTTTTTCCATATCCTTTAATTTTTGGAAAAAGATGAACAGGAAGGAAATGTAGGCCTATTGCTGTTTGCAGGGCTCCAGGAAAGCACATTGACCTGTACAGTCCTGTGCATCTCCCAGTGTGGCATTTGTTCTTCAGTTGCATTCGTTGCTGTTTATTTATTTTTTTTCATTCCTCAGTAACTGTGTTTCTGAAGGAAATACACCCCAGGAGTCTGAAGCTTGGCTAAATAAACTTACAGATGATCAAATATACCCGGATTCTGATCGTCCCACAATAAAAAAACAGCCTCACTCCTTGCCTTTATGTGAGAAAGTAGTACACCACATGATGCCCACTAGCCTGAAGCTATGGTGTTTCCTGTGTATATTATGAGCATTTTACTTTCCCATTTCACTTGCACAATGCTGTTTGTGCCTCTCAAAGACAACAAATGTTTTCACCTTAGATTTACTCACAAGAATATGCTGCCCCAATGCCAGGGCTTTGTCCTTCGTCACTTTGGAAATATGTTTCTCCTAACATTTGATGTAAGGCTTTAAATATCTTACTCCTTAATAACATGGTATGTTATTAACCTCTTACAAACCTCTATAAAAAGTACACCCGATCCTCGCGATTCTACATGCATCAAAACGCCTAGTAGAAGAAAATTATACACAATTGAGGTGAGTGGGGGCCACCCCTATAGCTCCCGGAGACCAAGGCATATGCATTGAGCCTTCACGATATAGCCCCCCACTGTAGTCTATGGAACAACTACTGCAAATCCCCGCTAGTGGCATAAAAATGCTGCTTTATCCTATGCTTTCCCGGCCCCTCAGTAGGTGACATTCACTCGCTTCAGCCTTTCATCTCGCAGACTCCAGGTACCGCACACGGCATGCTTTAGCCCACGGGCCCCGCGCCTCCAGAAGCCGATATGCCCTTGTTTAAGCCTTATTCTCTCAGTTCTGTATACAGAGCTGCATTTGTCACCTTTCATTTGATCCCATGGAGAGGCAAATGGGTAGGCTACATTTTAAACATGTGATGTCTTGAAGGAGCCTTTATTTATACATTTGTGTATTTATTTCTGTATGTATATGTAGTTTACTTAAGACTTAAGAGAAATGGAGGCTGTAAGAGAGGAAACTGAGACCAGTAAGGCTAAAGCAATTTAGGTTTCTGGAGGCGCCGAGCTGGATGGTTAAAACATGCGGTGTGTGGCCCCCTGGGAGCTGAGAGAAATAAGGCTGAAACAGGTGTATTGCGGCTTCTGGAGGCGGCGCCTAGCTTCCATACAGAGCGCATGAACCTGTCCTCATTCTATTACGTTGTCTTAAGTACACTACATATACATACATACATAAATACACAAAAGTATAAATAAAGGCTCCTTCAAGACATCACATGTTCAAAATGTAGCCTATCAATTTGCCTCTCCATGGGATCAAATTAAAGGTGACAAATGCAGCGCTGTACATGGAACTGAGAGAATAAGGCTAAAGCAAGTGAATTGCGGCTTCTGGAGGCGTGAAGCCCATGGGCTAAAGCATGCCGTTTGCGCACCTGGAATCTGCGAGATGAAAGGCTGAAGCGAGTGAATGCCAGCTTCTGGGAGGCCGGGAAAGCATAGGATATAAAGCAGCGATTTTATGCCACTAGCGGAGACCTGCGGTAGTTGTTCCATAGACTGCAATGGGGGGCTATATCGTGAAGGCTCAATGCATAGGCCTTTGTCTCCGGGAGCTACAGGGGCGGCCCCCACTTGCCTCGATTGTGTAAAAGTGTCTTCTACTAGGCGCTGTGTGAAAAGTAACTGCACCTTGGCTGTTTCATGTGAAGGGGGAACCTTTCTTCGTGTGCATTTAAAACATAATGGCAGTTATTATTAAAACTAACTTGTAAGAACAGGAGAACTAAAGGTTTCTGAATTTGTTGTCTTCTGTGCTTTTTGTCTTCTAAATTTTGCTCTGAAAGTTCGTGTTGCACATGTATACTCCAGTAATACAATCTGATGACAAACATGGATCTGTTGTATGGTTGTATATTTTGTAGGTAAGATTTGTAAAGAGTTTGAATAATATTGTGTATAAGAAGCATTTTTCAATAGTAGTAGGGCTAAACTACAAAAAAAAAAAATCTCATAACATTTATGGACATCCCTGTTTAAAGCTACTTACTTACCTTTTATAAAACTGCAGTGCATGCACAAATTATGCTATTGTGCAGTGAGATTTGGCAGCATATTGACATTTTCGATATGGAGGTCATTTGATCTGTGGAAATTCATTTGGCATCAATACTCGGATGAGGAATCTTATGGGCAAACTCTTGAACTTAACTTGTGCTTTAAGAGAAACCTTGTAGGAGTTTCGGAAGTTTTCATTATAATTATAAAGCTTACTCATCTTGTATTTTCATCCACTTAAGTCATTGCTCTGTGTGAGTAAGATTATGATGTTTTTTTGTTCATGGCATCTTTTTCATATATGTAACTGAACTGGAAAAAACTAGCATTTGCTTTGTATTTATAATTAGCGTGGATGTTTCAAGTTTATTGGTTGGTTTTCTTCAGTTTCTCATCAGGCATAGTACACATTAAGGAGAATTATGAATAGACACAAAATAGATGCAAAAAAAATGCCACTGTTATTGTTCAAAGTCCTGGTGGCTTTTACCTTGAGATGAACTGTTCCCTTTGTCTCATTACTAAATCACAATTTTACTTCATAGACGTGGAATGTGTTTTTTCATATTAGTTGTAATTTTATACTTCTAATGTTTTCTGCACTTTTTAACTGAGGTCAAAGGAATTCGGTTAGTTGGGTCTTTTTAGTGTCATTCAAGTACCTCTTAGGAATCCTGTCAATCGTTAATCGGTTTTAGAAAATAAAACTGCCGTGCTCACTCTCTGCAGTTAGGTATTGAAGACGATCCTAGCCCACATCATCAAATCTGAGAGCACTGAACTGTTTACAAGGTTCACTGTGGGAACCGTGGAAACACACTGGCTTGTTATGTCAATGCGCTAGCAAGAAAACATTTTTGCACATAAATGAATAAATACACATACTACATCATGTTTAAACTTATTGACAATCAAGCCTTATTGGTACGGGGACACTCTTGTATAGACCTGTAACCCGTTCTGACCTCCGTTCTCAGTGCTGTGGACATGACGAGACCTATTTTCTTCATGTGGAGAAGAAGAGTAGTTTTTGTCAGCCTTGAAGAATGGTGTCATGACATCTACAGACAATTGATTGCCTTTGTTTATCTCAGACCTGGGCCTTAGCCAATTTGTCTGTATTGACTACTTCAGTTAGCTGCTTTATTTTCTACCTTCCTTGTAGACATTTTATACTGAAATAATGTTCTGTTCTCATGTTGGGTCCCTGTCCAGCTGTTGTGTTAGGGTTGTTCTGTTGATCAGTCTGTTTGCCGCACTATTTGCTCTCTGTATCAGGGATGCCAGTGGCAGCGTTTCTATGGAGAAGTCATGACTCTTTTTTTTTTTCCCGTAGTGTTTTGGCCACAGCTCTCAGGAAATGAGTTGCTATGTGCTTCTATATTTAAGAGACGCACTGGGTTACAGTAATGAAAATAACTGAATTCATAGTATATTAAATGGGCTTGACCCACTGTTAATATTGTGAGGAGAGCTTCATAAGTTACAATGAAGATTCCAGTATTGAATTAAATAAGTAATTGCATAAGAAGTGTCCTTTTCTCAATGAAATTATTTTAATTTAATGTAAAATGTTTATATGGTGAATGTATTTAAATTTGGACTGCTGAGCTCATTTTAGTCCTAATTGCATATTTCCAATTTCGGACACATCCTCAACATCAGTTCTCTACATACCTAGGGGCAACCAGTGTGGCTTTTTAACTGGAAAGCACTGTTTGATTGCACCTGTCTGTTGAAGATGATATAGCAACTAAGTTTCAAACTGAATAAGTTTGAATAAAATCACTTGGGAGCCATGATTCCTTGTTCAAAAATATGCTGTGGCACAGAGAAACCCTTTTCCCAGAGGGATTAGCTTCAGCCTTAGAGTTTCAGTCTCTTGGCCGCAGACTCTGAAAGTTTACAGAAAGCCACGTTTGTGCAGCGTGTGTAGCAATGGCTTTGGCAAACTGAAAGAGTGCACAGGTCAGGGGTGTATCAGATTTACACATGTGTATCCACACCCTACTCTCAGGGCTGTTCTCTGTTCTTCCCAAGAACTGCCCTTTCAAGAGCTTTTCATGCCTTTTCACTTGAATATGAACTCTCACTTGTCGGCATTCCTGCTCTGTTCGTCAGATACTTCTGCTTCCCAGCACCATGGTTGCAACTACCCTTGTTTTCCTGCTTCACTAATACATTTTTAAAAGTAGAATTGTTCATTAAGGTCTCGGCAGATGCCAGATTAGTTTAATATGTCTCACACTCAAGAGTCATTCATGCTGGCCAGCTAGGCTAGATCCAGATGTGGATGTGTGTGATTGCTTGTGGTTTTTAGACTGAATTCATTGACACCAAGGAATCCTAAATTGTTTTAAATATCCCACCCCCCCCCACCGATTATTTTATTTGTGGTGGCTTTGGGGAGTTGTGCTTTGCAAATTGTGCAAAGAAAATATTATATTTGAGATATTCAAGGTCATGAATCACATGATAAAATCTGAAATCTACTGTTGTGTACAGTTTGCTGAGAAAGGTGCTTTAATCTTGTCCTTAAGATGAATGTAGTATGCATTATTTTTGTTGATAATTTTCACTTAAAGAAGATAAGAAAAATAGTCCTCCAGTTATTCTTGTAGTATATTGGGCAAATGACCAAACTTAGAAATCTATTTTTGAATACTTTCAATACTTAAGCAATCTTTTTTTTTTAAAGACAATATGGAATTCACAGAAAAACTGAAATACACAAAGCACTTTCTTAATGGTGTTGTAGCTGGAGCTGGGTATATGCACCCCCTTTCTGATCCAAGTTTTCATAAAGCTTTACCCTGTAGTACTTGATTAGACAAAGATTTGCATAATTAGTGTAAGTTAACCTGTTTCCAGGTTTTTTGCTTATTTATTGAAACTAAAATCACAAAAATGCAGAGCAGATGGGATCTTGAATGCTTAATGTATATAGTAAGACTGGAGTATGATGTTCTTACCGTGGGTTACATGGCAATTTAAAGCTATGGTACCATTACCCTTAGTTTTGTCGGACCCATGATGCCATTTTGGTAGCATTTCTGTGTACTTTTTTATCTGTAATAATTTGGCCTAAACGTGTATGACTTTAGTAAATACATTGTAATTTAGGTGGTGGCAAGTCATGAAACATTTTGCTCTTTACTAAAGCAACAAACCAGCCTTCATGGAGGGGGGAACTGTGCCCTTTTATACACCACTAACTGCAAACACCAGGAGAGAGAGAGAGAGATTTGAGTTTTTAAAACCGACAGAGCAGTGGAGAACAGAGTCGCTAACCACAGACCCAGACGCTCGCCCTTACCCCGCCACATGAGCGCACAGGAATGCATCTGCTCTCACTCACAGGCAGTCACACAAACAGCAGCTTCATTCAGGGGTGGACAGGACTCCTCTCACAAGAGGAAGAGTGTGTCAGCATTAATAGAAACTTTTACAGTTCTACAAATACCCATGGGGCTGCTGGCAGTGTTTTTGTATTTACAGACCAACTATTACCAAGTCCATGTTTGCTCAGGGGTCCATAAGCCCTGAGGTCTCATTAACATGGGCCCACCTTTTGGCAGTAACCTGCAACTATGTAATGTATAGTGTTTAAATTTACAGTATTGCCCTGTGGCTTTAAAAATGAAAAATCAAAATCAAAATGAAATCCCTTGATAACTACCTATAACATCTTGCTGGGATTTCTGTGTCCTTTAAAAAAATAAATGTATATGGTTTATCTTCCAGTAAGCACCCAATGAAGTTGTATGCTTCTAAAGTAGATTGGTGCTTTAGTGTTGCATTCTACTTCAAAAACTAGTGCTTATTGCATTTCTGTTACTGATTCACTATGGAAATGATTTAGGTGAACAAAGCATAAGCTGATTGAGCACAGGAACCAGACTGGTGTGCGTACCTGTCTAACAAACGGAGAAAGGACCCAAGTCACTCAAACCCCACTGAATCAGCTAGCATTGATGAAGGCAGTCTCTGTGGTAACAGGAGACACAATGCATTTCTTTTAATTCCTACTGCAAGGAAGATAATTGTTTTATTTCATACCTGAGGATGTAGTAAGAATTCTGAGTTGTTGTTTTTTATTATTATTCATAGAAACCAGCCCAGTCTTGCTCCTCTTATGTCACTCTTGTTGCTGTTATTTGAGTTTAAGCAAATTATGAAGCCAGGTTTTGTGCATTCCCCATATGTAATGTTTGGTTTTGGTTTGGCTTCTTAAAATGGGCTGCTATAGACACATTCTTGTTTTTAGAGCACACATCAGTCTTTACATACAGGAATGTCTGTAACCTTTAAACACTTCTATGCTGAGCAAAGCTGGTTGTTGGAAGAGATCTCTTGGATATTGGAGATATCGAAAAAATATCTAAAAGGTTTACTGTATGAGTAGATTCTTTGCCTTAATGACCATACAAGCTTGTATGTGAAATATATCTGAAAATTTGAAGATCCCTCCCTTTTCTAAGGGCATGGCTGAATTTCCTCAGATCTGTGGTATAATACAATGTGATCTTGTTTTTGTTTTATGGTTGCCTTGCAGCACAGAAGATAATAAATGGGATAAATGTAGACGTTGGATCATTAATCTATGAAAATGTAGAGAGATGCAAATATTTGTTGGCTTCCTTGATCATATAGAAACTGATTACAGGATCTCACCTTGCCGGAAGGAGCAGTTACCACACTTAAAGCAAGATTAAGACCTGCTTCTTCCTGCCCATTACCGTCATTTCAAAGCACTTCTCGGTTATGAAATAAATGACCCGTGGGGGCACCTGACTGAGCTGTAACCCAGCAGTGTGATCCGATTTAACTGTCTCCTTTTTATGACATGGTGACACTGCACAAGGAAATGAATTTGCTGTTTCATTTACCCAAGTGGACTTTGAGTCTTGAATGTAAAGCAGTGGCACCCAATCCAGTAACCCTTGACCACAATACCACACGTGCTGTAAAATCAGTGATGAGGTTTTCCAATCTGGGATGGGGCTCAAAAGCCTTTTAATTTGTTAATAATGTCTAAGGATTGTTCTTTATTTCACAAAGACTTCACTGTATTGTGGAGATAATGTACTTGAATGTAGTTTAATTTGGACTTGTATATGTTGTATTTATTTTGTATTTTACTTGCAATGTGTAACAGTTTGTGAAAAGGGATTTGTTTTGCTCCTTGTGCTGTATAGCCTCATTTAACCTCCGATTTAAGCAGAATAAACCAGACTGGATTGTACAGAAATAGTGACAAGTATAGTGACTACAATATAGTTCTGTCTCTTCATACTTGGATTTAATTTCAAATAAAGGGTTTATTCTGTTCGACATTTAAAAAGGTCACTTTTCCATTAAGGGAGTATGTGGGATATTCGTGTTTCTCAGCACATCCAGTCTGTAGCTACTAGCTTCTCCTCCATAATTCACATGCAAATAACCCCAGGTTTGTCCTCCAGCCATATGGAAAAAAGAATTTCAAACTTTAAATAATTCAAATCCACTGGTGTATCTTCTCTCTGAATTAGGGTTTTGTAGTGCAGCCTGTTTGTTCCAGTTCTTGTTAAATCCAGGAATTTAATTTCACAACATTCTTATCCCCTCAACACACGTTTCTGACCCTTGTTAATAAAAATATACAAATTAATTAATTTCTAAAGTGATTTAATCCTAGAATCATACTAGATTTGTGCTGAATATTTATTTGAATAGCCCTACATATAATCATAGTTTAAAAGGATGGTGCTGATTTGAGCACTAGTAAAAACAATTTGCTGACTAAGAACATTTTACTGTCCAACTTTTAAGTTCTATTTATATACACTCACCTAAAGGATTATTAGGAACACCTGTTCAATTTCTCATTAATGCAATTATCTAACCAACCAATCACATGGCAGTTGCTTCAATGCATTTAGGGGTGTGGTCCTGGTCAAGACAACTCCTGAACTCCAAACTGAATGTCTGAATGGGAAAGAAAGGTGATTTAAGCAATTTTGAGCGTGGCATGGTTGTTGGTGCCAGACGGGCCGGTCTGAGTATTTCACAATCTGCTCAGTTACTGGGATTTTCACGCACAACCATTTCTAGGGTTTACAAAGAATGGTGTGAAAAGGGAAAAACATCCAGTATGCGGCAGTCCTGTGGGAGAAAATGCCTTGTTGATGCTAGAGGTCAGAGGAGAATGGGCCGACTGATTCAAGCTGATAGAAGAGCAACTTTGACTGAAATAACCACTCGTTACAACCGAGGTATGCAGCAAAGCATTTGTGAAGCCACAACACGTACAACCTTGAGGCGGATGGGCTACAACAGCAGAAGACCCCACCGGGTACCACTCATCTCCACTACAAATAGGAAAAAGAGGCTACAATTTGCACAAGCTCACCAAAATTGGACAGTTGAAGACTGGAAAAATGTTGCCTGGTCTGATGAGTCTCGATTTCTGTTGAGACATTCAGATGGTAGAGTCAGAATTTGGCGTAAACAGAATGAGAACATGGATCCATCATGCCTTGTTACCACTGTGCAGGCTGGTGGTGGTGGTGTAATGGTGTGGGGGATGTTTTCTTGGCACACTTTAGGCCCCTTAGTGCCAATTGGGCATCGTTTAAATGCCACGGCCTACCTGAGCATTGTTTCTGACCATGTCCATCCCTTTATGACCACCATGTACCCATCCTCTGATGGCTACTTCCAGCAGGATAATGCAGCATGTCACAAAGGTCGAATCATTTCAAATTGGTTTCTTGAACATGACAATGAGTTCACTGTACTAAACTGGCCCCCACAGTCACCAGATCTCAACCCAATAGAGCATCTTTGGGATGTGGTGGAACGGGAGCTTCGTGCCCTGGATGTGCATCCCACAAATCTCCATCAACTGCAAGATGCTATCCTATCAATATGGGCCAACATTTCTAAAGAATGCTTTCAGCACCTTGTTGAATCAATGCCACGTAGAATTAAGGCAGTTCTGAAGGCGAAAGGGGGTCAAACACAGTATTAGTATGGTGTTCCTAATAATCCTTTAGGTGAGTGTATGCATCAGCGTAGGTTTTTTTATTCTGTATAAAGTTGGATTAATTCGATTTAAAATTACAAACAAAATATATTTGTCAGTTAACAAGGTTTATACAGTTGATCCAGAATGTAATGTGTATTAACCCATTTATAAAACACTTGATTACTAGAGCTTGCTGTGATTTGTAGTTTAAAATTTGGGGGTGTAGTCTTCTTTGATGTAGCTGATCTGTTGTTTAACTTGGAATGTGACTCCTGTCCTCACCAGTCTTGGGTGTGTTTTGCTCACCATGTGTAGGACGTGCTTGTCTAATCCTCTGCCTATTTGTAGCCCAGTTGTTTGTTTTGAAGACAATTATAAGCTTCTGTAGTAGTAAATGATGACGTATGCTTTGAATTGACGTCTGGTGGTTTTAGCCTTGTAAAATCCTCAATACTTGGACCTCAAAGTTTCCACAAAATCCTGGATGCACAGAAATAGTTTCCTTTTCGTCTAGAAAAACATCATGCCATCAGTGCTGTCGAGAAACCAAAAGCAAAAATAACCCCAGTCTGGGTTAGCAGGACTTGAGCAGTTAACCATGCAAGCAATTTATAATGGAAATCATTGTTTGTGTATTAATAAAAACCGTTAGCACATTGAACCTGTACATCCCTTATTACTTATTCTCTGGTTTCTGTTTCACAGTAGGTCAGTTCCTCCTAACTATTTCTGAAGTTATGCATTCTTCCATTACACATTTATTTTGGCCAGTACTAAAGTTGTTATAGCCTTGTTTTTGTTAACCGACATTTAAATGTATAGTTTGATCAAGAGAGCCCATATTTGCCAGTTCTGAGTGAATAAAGCAATTGTTATGTACAGAAGTGATTTGCAACACATGACCTGGATAATTGAGCATTGAAAATCTTCCTTGCACTGGGACTGTATCTTGGGATGAGGCCAAGCTAAAGAGCTTTCTGCTGTGGTAAATAATACACTGTCTCCGATACTTTCAAGCATGAGAAACTTCATTGATGATGTAAATGTGGGGTCATGTTTCGCCAATCGTCACGCTGAGTAAAACAGAGTCTGTTTGGTAAAATGCTTGTTACTGTGCCTTCTATCATTTCCCATGTCTTAGAAACTGTAAAGCTGTGAATTAAGTCAAAATGTGTCTATATGTGACAAATTTATGACTCTAATGCAAAAGGTGGCCAAAATGCTTCAGAATTCCCTTCTGTAAAGGCTTTACAATTTGGCAATTAGACTTTTATGTGGTTTGGATAATGACTTAAATTAAAAAGACTATATACATATGTTGGAAGGTTTGTCTGTTAACATAAGTGTACAATACATTTGATAGATTTAATTTATCTCCAGCTTGTGGTTAGAATGAACTTACTACTGTGTGTGGGTTGTGACTCTCTTGTCCTTTTAGCTTTGTTTATAGAATATATCATGCAATTCCCAAGTTTCTTTGAACTCCCCCAGAAAGCTATTAGTTCTCCCATTGAGCTTCCTCGGTTACAGGCTCAGCAAATCATTTACTGAATAACAAGATAATTGGAAGGTACTACTTGTGGTGGAGGGGTGTTCATGCAAACTAATTGGATGGTTAAAGGTTAAACAGCGCCAAGGTACATTGCCATCTCAGCACATTTTCCACCGTTTGGGGAGGAGACAGTGGCTGTGTGAGTGTATGAGTTAATTTAAGGGAAGATCAGATTAAATGCTACCAATATATTATACTGCTGGATGAACTGCTAACAATAATATTTAGTTACAATAAAAAAATATAACAACAAAGAAGAAGAATGAAAAATATGAATCCTTCTAATCCCCATATAATTCTAAAGAGCACCATGTGTTGCCATTGGTTTAATATGTCTTTAAGTTGTCTTTAATATTCTGTTTTACTCATAATTACTTTGGCGCTCAAGTTTGAGATACGCATTCTATATTGTTATTGTGCCAAGACATTTAATCTTGTGCATCAATGCTTTTCATTTAAAACCAGTCTGGTTTTTGTCTTTCTACTCTTCTACTATCTCACCTGCTGTGTGCCCCTGTAGATCCCTGCTCAAATGAAAAGATGTAGCTTCTATGGTCGATAGGCATTAACCCTTCTTTCTCCTTCTTTCCTCCAGAGAGCCCCTCTGTAGCTGCTGTTCGCAATGGAGGATGGCAAGCCGGTGTGGGCGCCCCACCCAACAGACGGGTTCCAGCTGGGCACGATCGTGGATATCGGAGCAGACACCCTAACGATCGAACCCTTGAACAGGGGCAAGGTGAGTCAAGGCCCCCTTCAGCACCCTTCTGGGCGTCCTGGACAACACATTACAGTTAAATGAAGGTTTGCTAGAGCGGTAATTTAATAGTTTGGACATTGTCTGTGTTTTTAGGCCTAATGTCTGACATGTAGAAGGTTTAGGGGAAGCTGGTGTGCTTTCTGAGTAACCTGGCCTTAGTAAAACCAATCTAATCACTAGTGACATCAGATAATGAAAGTATCGGTTCCACAGCCAGCACAAGTGACTTTGTGCACAATGGGTTCGGAGGATGTGCAGCTGCTTTAGGTTGCTCTCCTTCAGTGTCTTCAGGAATGTATTCAATTTCATGGGTAGACATTTCTGTAATAATTATAATAGGTCATAATATTGGAGTAGAGATTTAACCATTGAAAAGCGGATACATTGGGTCTGTAAGGAGACTTTTCAGCCAGTTTGCCTCTTCTACGTGGTGCCACAGCCTGGCTGCATCACACAGTGTCTGCTTCGAATGGCCAATCTTTTTCTTTGATTCTTTTCACTGCTTGGCATCCGGCAAAATAATCAAAATCTATTCAATCTTTCCTGTCCCTCATGGAGATGGAGACTGGCTGTGTAGGGTATGGTTATTAGTAAAGTTGTATTCAGTTTTTGACATTATATTACTGGCAGCTCCGGAGCTGTACTGTTCCAAAGCACAATAAGAGTTCTGTTCATTCAGGGATTTGTTTGTGCCAGTAAACTGCAGCAATCCTGCCTGAACGGAGCCGCAGTGGCCATTGAGATAAATGTTTGGAGAAAAGCAAGTGCATGATACTATTTTGAGATTAGCAATTGTTTATTGTAGGTTTGATCAAAATGTGGATGTTAACCCCATCATTCTTTTGCACTTATTTAGCAGTTCAGCATTTTATATTTGGGAAACTGGGAAAACTGAGGAGATAAATGTATAATTCTTTACCAAATTGCCTTTCCATCCTGTTGATTACACATTGCTCCTTAAAAACAATAGGACAGCCGAATCCTGGCAAATGGAGCTTAGAATGTAGGACAAGTTGTTTTTCGCATTAATTAACGGTCACGGCAGCAGAGATTCTCACAGTTTTTCAATGGCAAAACCAACATGTGTTACCATGGCTGTGTCAGGAAATTATATCTTTAAAAGTGAATATTTCTAAACCCTGCTAGAAACCCTTCAGAATATGACTACTATACAAATATCTCTCAGTCCTAAGCATAACATCTCTTGTTTTTTCATTCACAAGTCTTCATGGAATTGAGATCTTCAGTAAGATCATGAATTTTACTACCTTGAGAGAGGCTTCAGATCAAACTTGCAAATGAGCCACAACTATTTTTTGACTTGCATGGTCTGGATTTATCTGATCAGCAGCTCAATGTGGATAATTGAAAATGTGTTCGTAAACAATGAGAGAGAGGGATAGACACCATTCTACAACAAACTAAATTTATATCAAAAACATTTTGCATATCTATTTTTACAAATACGTGAACACAACGCGTGTTTTAGTTGTTTTCAAAGTAAAAACATTCTAGGAGTTAAACCAGTTATGTCTACACTGATAACTGCTTTAATTCTGGTAATGTATTGTTTCCTTCAAAAACTGTTTAACTGAAATCACTGATGATGAAGAATTAAATTGGTTTATTTTAGTTGATAGGGAAGGTAATATCTCTCCAATACCAATGAGAAATATATGAATGGATCAGCTACAAATACCATCAAATTAGGATGATTGTTTTTATGCAGTTTTTATTTCATTTCCTGATATATTTATGTAAATTATAATTACGCTTTATTTTACTTAAAAGAGAGAAATGTAACCAAAATGTAGAAATGCGAGCTCAACACATTGGATCCTATCAATAGTAACAAACCTGGAGAAGTATTGACAGTCAAGCCTTAGCA
This sequence comes from Amia ocellicauda, assembly GCF_036373705.1. Classification (NCBI taxonomy): domain Eukaryota; kingdom Metazoa; phylum Chordata; class Actinopteri; order Amiiformes; family Amiidae; genus Amia; species Amia ocellicauda. The sequence continues at coordinate 13,486,001 of NC_089850.1, forward strand.
CAGACTTTTCACTGACCAGATTCAGCTTATGTCTTACAAACTTAATTTGGGTAAAAAAAAATCCCATAAAGAGCACAGTTAACATTACATTAAAATACATTAGCATGAAAATACATTTTTTCTAATTAAGTCATTTATGCATTATGTTTCCTTGTAGCTGCTTGTGATTTTTTTTTCTTTTTTTTCTTTTCATGTTTTTGGTCTTGGGAAGTAATAAAGCAGGTCCCAAAGCCCAAAGTTTGAAAGATTGGATTAAAGGTGAAACTCAGTTGTTCTTTGACACAAATCAGAAGCATGTGACTTGGGTTCTCTTTCAAATGGCAACTTTTAAAGAGTTTTGAAGTTGTCAGCTACTTCTTTGTTTAAGAGGAGAAAAAACAAACAAACAACAACATATGATTTAGTTTTAAGATCTATAATATCCATAATTGTGTGTTTGTCCTATTTAATGCTGACCGTTCAAAACTCGCACATTAGAAATTTACTTAAGCTGTTGTCTGAATAACTGTTTTTGTGTCCAAGGCCTTATGTTACTTGTCACACAAAAAACAGGCCTAAATACAGGATGAATTTGTACATTTTTGGTACGTGACAGAGGTATTATTTTTCCCATTACTGTGTTCTGTTAATGTGGTAAATAATACATGGGGCTGCACTTTACTGCGCCAGTGAAGAGAGATGTCTCGGCTCTGTGTGCAGCTCCAGTCAAGGGACAAAGAAACGTCTCTCTCTCTCGTTTCATCACTGGGCTCCGAGATCTGGTTTCTGCTGTGGAATTATTTATTTGGATTTGATGTTTCTCTTTTTGTCTTCTGACACCAGCGCTGTAACTTTCTTGCTAATCCAGTGCTCGGGACCGGCACTGAAACGCCAAATTCCCTGTCCGAGTTCGAGCTTGCGGAATTAAAACGTATACATTTCGCATATTTAAACCCTTGCTCCCGGAAACGGCCCAGTTCATTTCATTGCAACGGCACGTGAGTGTGATGTACAATGGAATTGAAGCATGGGTAGACAGGGCAGCGAATCTTGAGGAAAGCGACATTCAGGATGTGTCCCTCTGTAATCTTGGGTGAGCTGGCTAACGGGGACAAGCTGTTTCCTGTGCCTGCTGAAGAAAAGCATGCAGCTTCTGTGTCACTCACGTTCTATCAGTCACTTTCAACCGTTTTTGAATGCGTTTTGCTTCCACTTCATTTGTATCATTGGAGAATTCAAATGAGGGTTTTGTATACCTTCAGATTCACTTCCCCTATGGAACAGTGGTGCTGAGGAGCCAGATAAACATCAGGAGAACTAAGATCTTGGAGGAACCTACCACTAAAATATTTTTTTCTTTTTTTGTTTTTAACTGTATTGTGGCAGACATACATTTTTTCTCCTACTTGAAAGTATTGACACTTGGGCTCAGACAGGTGGAACTCAAAAGCATGCAGATCCACACATTGCATCTCAGTGCTGTGGGGAGTTTATTTGGCTATTGTTGAATTATTTTAACATGGATAAATACAATACATGGATACTGAACTATTACAAAGGTACATTCCTCTTCCTTTTCTCTGCATTCTGACCAGATGAACAATACCAGAATTCCACCCATGGGAAGAAGTGAAGACAAACATGCATAACCATTGTGAAGTCTTGATTTTATCTATGTGCTCATCCTCCATTAATGTCATTGTCCTTTGTAAACCTCAGGGATAACCACTGCTGGTACTGAAATAACATGAACGGATACACACCAAGAGGCCTGGCCTGGTGGTTAGATTCATTATGCCACAGTGTGTGAATCCCATACTACTGCTCGACTAATATAGACCGACCATCTGTGGACATGAAATGCTTTCCTTTACCAATTCATAATCACAAGTCTCTTATTAATTATTAGATCCACTATAAAAACAAAGGCATATTAAATGTACCTGATGTATCTGATTGACAGAAAACTGATTTTGCAGTTTCAATTTGGAATAAATGCAATTTTACCTACCTGAGTAATGAGTGGGTATTGCTATGTACAATGTTTGAGCTGGAGTTCAGAGTAATGATGATGATAATTGGAGAAATATAAATAAATGGGGTGATCACAAAGAGAGAGCGAAGCAGCTTCTCATGGGAATTGTAAGGCTAGACAGGTGTGTGACAGTGATTTTGTTCCATTTCATTTAACATTGTAGACTTTCCTGTCCCCCATCAACCAAGTGTTCCCAGCAGAAGAAGATGTCAACAAACACGTTGAAGACAACTGTAAGTGTTCAAGAGCACACAACTTTGATGAGCTGAGATAACTGCACACAATTAAGATGGGGTTCAGCCAAACTGTATTTATTTTTATTGCAGAATACATATTTGTGTGAATAAAACATATATAAGGAGAAAAAAAACCTGTCAAGATAAACAAACATTGTCTTATAAAAGTGCAAAACATATTTACATTGAAGATGCTACATGAGTAAGCAGTAAATGTTGTTCTCGCAGTTTGATGTAGAAATGTTTGATGAATTTGTGATTCGTTTCTAATTTGTATTGCTTCATTTTGTCTCCTTCAGGTTCGCTTATGTACTTGAATGAAGCAACTCTTCTGAACAATGTCCGTGTGCGCTATAGTAAAGACAAAATCTACGTAAGTATACGGTGCAAAATTTGGGTTTCAGTTTGCACGCTTTTGTGATTATTTATTGTATTTTACAACTTTTCTGCAAATACAATAGAATAACATGGCCTGTGTAATGGCGTCAGTAGGGCTGGCAAAGGGCAAACAAATAAAAATGAATGTTGCAAATGATAACAAATCTGTGTTGATCTTTGTTTTAATTATATCTACTTTTTATTACTACCAACCAGTTGTTTGCAGTAGTAAGTCATGATTATCTGACAACCGTTTTATATAAATATGTAAATTTAACATTCCCTTTGGTGTAACCTGTCTCTTGTATAACAGTTCTAAGATTTTTATGCATTACGTTTTTATTTATTTATTTTTTGCCAACTGTTGTTTTTTTTATATAATCTTGAGCAAAGTCACTTCCACCTTGAACGTTTCTTCCCTCCTTAGACTGCCGGCGCTGCTCTGAGTGAAAAACCCTCTTGAGTTTTCAGTGTATAATTCTTTACACTCTTTGTGTCAGTTGTTAACAATGCTCTTATTGTTTTTGCGAAGCTGCCACAGGTTTACTGTCAGTTATCGCATGCTGCTGCTGTCACCATAGGTGCTTTACTTTTCATCATTATTTAAAATGAGCCACATGCCTGTATGGTGTAGTAGTTCCCCGGCTCAGATGACTGCGCTAATCACCTAACGCTGCTATCATATTGCCCAGTGAACTTAATTAGGTCTATTGAAATGAAATGGTTATCCCATACCATCTGCCCAGTGTAAAAAATAGCAGCTGTGGAATGACAGGGAAAAGAAGAGAAAAAATAAAATGAATATATATATATATATATATATATATATATATATATATATATATATATATATATATATATATATATATATATTTTTTATTTTACTTATTTATTTTTTTACTTTAGGTGACATCTAGTGGCGATTCCATGTAGCCCAGCTTTTTAGTGCATTCAGCTTTGTACAGTCGCCGTACTAAAAATAGGGATCTTCAGTGAATAAATAAAGACCATTTCTCGCATGAGAGTTTTTGCCATTAGTTAATGTATCCTGTGCCACTTGTGTAGTCTTTCATATAGAGAGTTTCACATGGTCTAAGAATGCAAATGTCTTCAGCTCAAGTATGAAAACTAGGGAGTGTACACCCTGTGTGTATTTTGTATAGATAAGAACATAAGAAAGAACATAAGAAAGTTTACAAACGACAGGAGGCCATCGTGCTCGTTTGGTGTCCATTAATATGTAAGTGATCCAAGGATCCTGTCCAGTCTATTTTTAAATGTTCCCCAACTTTCAGCTTCTACCGCATTGCTGGGGAGTTTGTTCCAGATTGTGATGACTCTCTGTGTGAAGAAGTGTCTCCTGTTTTCCGTTTTGAATGCTTTGAAGCCCAATTTCCATTTGTGTCCCCGGGTGCGCGTGTCCCTGCTGATCTGGAAAAGCTCCTCTGGTTTGATGTGGTCGATGCCTTTCATGATTTTGAAGACTTGGATCAAGTCCCCACGTAGTCTCCTCTGTTCCTGGGTGAAAAGGTTCAGGTCCTCAGTCTCTCAGTAGGACTTTCCCTTCAGACCTGCAATAAGTCTGGTTGCTCTCCTCTGAACTGCCTCTAGAGCAGCGATATCTTTCTTGAAGTGTGGAGACCAGAACTGTCCACAGTATCCAGATGAGCTCTAACTAGTGCATTGTACAGTCTGAACATTACTGCCCTTGTTCTCAATTCTATACTTTTGACAATATACCCCAACATTATGTTTGCCTTTTTTATTGCTTCCCCACATTGCTTGGATGGAGAAAGTGAGGAGTCCATGTAGACTCCTAGGTCTTTCTCATTGTGTTACTTCATCTAGTTCTATTCCTCCCATAGTGTAATTATAGTGGACATTTTTGTTACCTGCATGTAATACCTTGCACTTGTCCACATTTGAATTTCATCTCCCAGGTGTCGTCCCACAACTGAATATTATCTAAGTCCCTTTGAATAGCCTGTGCTGCCGAGATTGTATCTGATGAGCCACCTATTTTAGTATCATCTGCAAATTTGACAAACTTGCTAACTATCCCAGAGTCCAAATCATTAATATAGATTAGAAAAAGCAAAGGCCCGAGTACTGATCCCTGTGGAACTCCACTAACAACCTCACTCCAGTTAGAAGCAACTCCTCTAATCGACACCCTCTGTTTCTATACATCAACCAGTTCATAATCCATCTACTTACATTACCCTGAATCCCCACAGCTTCCAATTTGAGGACCAGTCTTTGGTGTGGAACCTTATCAAAAGCTTTTTGAAAATCTAAGTATATCATATCATATGCTTTCACATGATCTACAGCTGCAGTTGCATGGTCAAAAAATTATAATAAATTAGTAAGACATGATCTGGCTCATCTAAACCCATGTTGACTATCTCCAAGAATATGGTTTTCATTAAGATGCTCCTCTATTTTCTGTCTAATAATTTTTTCCAACATTTTACAGGTGATGCAAGTGAGACTGATTGGTCTGTAATTTCCTGGCTCAGTTTTGTCCCCTTTCTTGTGGATTGGTATGACATTTGCTGTCTTCCAGTCAGTCAGCACATCCCCTGTTCTAAGTGTAATTTGAAAGATTGTATGTTTCTTCTTCCATTTCAGACCTATGTAGCCAATATCCTGATCGCAGTGAACCCTTACTATGATATCCCCAAGCTCTATTCGTCGGACACCATTAAGATGTACCAGGGAAAATCTCTCGGCACTCTTCCACCTCATGTCTACGCAATTGGTACGTTATGGATAAAGGAAACTCTTCACCTTGAGCTCAGTAATTACCTATTGCTCTCACTGGAACAAAAATACATGTACAGACTGAACCTAGTTCTCAGAATAGTTTGAATATGTTCTTTAAACGATGTGAAGCACAATGGAAATATTGTTTTTCAACCTTTGTGGCACTATTGTAAACCTGCATTAATGATCATCTACAAATTTAATTGGTCTTAATGGGCTTTCTCTTTACTAACCCTGTATTTTTGATATTATATGTATTATATGGAAGTTTTCTTTGTCTTTCATCTTGTCCCTTGATTGGTGAAAGAACATTTTAAGGAGAACATCTTCAATTTGTCTTGCTTATCTAGCTGGAGTTCAGAATATGACAGTTACAAAGAATTGATCTCATAGGGTTAATGTTTTATTTTTAGAAGATATGCAAAATTCATGCAGTGTACAGCATGAATGTGGAATTCTTCCTTAAGATATATGTATTTTCAGAATTTATATGGATTTCAGATGCAGACGTTAATAGACGTTAATCTTAATCCGCTAAATCACAAATAATAATTAAAATACTTTATGTATTTTTGTCTTAAATCGGACGACTCTTCCTCCTACTTCTACGAAAGATGCAGTTTTCAGTCAATAGTATTTACTAAAATGTGATATTACATCAAATGTTGGCTAGTGTTTGACAGTGTATGATTTCTTTCAGCTGTTGGTTATTCAAATTTCGAGTTGATACCAAACTGATTTCACTTTTCTAACCTTCCAGCCGACAAAACTTTCCGTGACATGAAGGTGCTGAAGATGAGCCAGTCAATTATTGTGTCCGGAGAATCTGGAGCAGGAAAAACTGAAAACACAAAGTTTGTTCTCAGGTATTTGCAGTGTTTTATAATTTTGTTTATTACTCAAATTTTATAAAGATCTTCCTGATGCAGGTTTTCTGAATGTTCAGAATTTGTGTCCTTCATAAACTCAAGTGCCTGCATTTGTAACGTAGTGTTAAATTTACCATCCCTTTTTGAAATAAATAAATATCCAAAACAAATATCCAGTTATACAAAATACAAAACCACCTGAAGCATTTCATACATTTTTATTAGCTTACATTTATTTTATTCGACAGTGGTAGTGCAGCGATTTATGTTTTTTGTGAATATGATCCAAGTAGCAACAATACAAAGTAATGTGAAACAGGAGCTTACATGATCATATTTTAGTTTGATGTGCCTCTGTTCTCTATTAAACTCTGGGTTCTACTGAAGTTCAGCAAAACAGCTCCTCATTTCTCTGGGCTGGGCTCATGCTTCTCAATGTGTGGTTTTACATCGTCTTTGTGTGCTTAACTAATTTAAGAAAAGGGAAGGCTGGTGTGTCAGGGGAATACTTAATTCTGCTTAACTTTGAATGCCTGAACCTTAAGGCATAACCGAGGCAGAAACTAAAACCAAAAGTGCATTCTTAAAGCATTGTCTCCTTAATACAAACCGCAGTCATTTGTAAGCAATGCTGAACTTTTAAGCATTGTTTTATCACAGTGAAAACAGTGGGTGGCTGCGCCCTTGTGGGCAGTTCTGTGTTGGTTTTAGATCTTTACATGGAGTGAAATGCGCCCTGTGTTAGGTGAGAGTGAGGAAGAAGTAGTGCTTATTATTGGATCCAAAGGCAAACTCTGTTTTACTTTGATGTAATATTAATTCTGCTCTCCAGGTATTTGACAGAATCCTACGGAACAGGACAAGATATTGATGAGAGAATAGTGGAAGGTATGGAATTATGATCATTATGATTTGTTATTATTTTAGGAATAACAGGTTGGAAGTAGGAGGCCTCATTTGTATGCCCAAATCTGAGATGTGTTCTTCTGTGTGAGGTGAGGAACCAGGGGCTTCTGGGTCCAAATGATTTCCCACTGAATAGTAGAGGTGTCTTCCTAATGAAACTGATAGTTAAGCCTCTTTGAAGCCTCTTCCCCAGGTGCTTCAATTTGTAAAGCAGACGAGCACTCATAACCCATGCTGTTCGCTTTTTATATCGTCTGATTTCTTTCCCATTTCAGCGAATCCCTTGTTGGAGGCCTTTGGAAATGCGAAGACTGTTCGAAATAATAACAGCAGCCGTTTTGGCAAATTCGTAGAAATCCACTTCAATGAAAAGGTACTTTTGCTTTTGCATACCAAATGTCATCTCTGTGTACCTGTAATTATGTATAAATGCAGAATATAGTGACACAGAGAGAACAGATAATTAACTTAAAAGGTTGCTGAACAAAGATGACTATTTTCAGGTCATTTTTGAAGTGTAAATTTGACCTGTTATTTGATTTTGTAATGGATGTGTCCACTTTTAGCAAGCACTACCACACTACAAGCTGCCAAATATTCATTTTTGTTGTGTTTTAGCAAATATATCCTGCATTTTACTAATACTTATATGATGCAACACATTATTGAGACATTTCAATTTTACATTGTGATATTGTATCTGTGTGGCCAAAGTCAACACAAAGTGGTTTAGTTTGACTGATAACACACTATCTGCTGGGCTTTTCTCAGACCATGATCAGACGAGCATTAATCTTGCTCCACCCAATTTATGGTCCACCCAATTCAGTTTTTAAAGCTTGCATGTTTTTGTATATAGTTTTGCTATTATTTCGTAGTCAGGTGATTTTTCTGTTGTCTATATGTTCTAGTTAACTTTAAGGCTATCCAGTATGACTCAATACATGCCTCCTTTCCTGCAGAATTCAGTGGTTGGAGGGTTTGTCTCTCACTACCTGCTGGAGAAGTCCAGGATCTGCATGCAAAGTAAAGAAGAGAGAAACTACCACATTTTCTACCGCCTCTGCGCAGGAGCCTCCGAGGACATCAGACAGAAGTTTCACTTGAGCGCCCCAGACAGCTTCAGGGTGAGTTTATCAGCCACCCCTCTCTGGATATGTTTTTGGTTGCAGGAACAACTTCCAACTGAAATAGCAAAGATATTTGCATAGCTTGTGTACCCAGCAAGCACACCATCACAGTTAACTTGACCTTGCGTTTTCCATTTGTTTCATCTATATAAAGCCTGGGAAGGAATGCATTGGGAAAACAATTAAGTATTTCAATATGGGACACATCACATGCAAAATATTTACATATTCAAATGAATGCATCAATGAATAAATAGACCCCATGTGAAATGTGATACTTGCAGATGGGAGACAACATAATCAGTTTAATCTGTTTGTTCACAGTGTCACAACATGGGCACATCTGAGGAGAGATTTATGTCTGTGCTTAGCAGGGCCTGAGCCATACCTCCAGTCTGTGCCTGACCAACATTTCTTGATTCGGTTAATCAGTTTAAGAAGAGAGCATTGCTTTTTTTTAGAAGATTGTTTAAATAATATTCTGCCTAATTGATTTTGCATGAATGCCCATCCCCTCCTCTGTAACTAAAGTGTTTTGCTTAACCTTTTCAGATTTTAAAATACTGGAATTGCATATGTTCTAGTATGTATTTAAGAACTTAAGTACTTAAGAAGGAGCAATATTTTATTTAATAATAATATTAATAAGTATAATTGTGTTCTTCAACCATTGCTATTAACAAAAAAACGAATGGGTAAGTTATATGAACAATGGCCACTAGATGGAGTGTTCTGCCTTTAAATAGGTTTGGCTTTAAATTTAATGTGGGGTTAAAGAAATCCACTGTGGACTTACATAAAAAAATTTCGTAGTGTTTTTTGTATGAATTAAAATATCCATTTTATAGATAATACAGTTTCCTGTGTACTATCTTCAGCTTATTGTTACTTGTGTTTAAGGTCCTGCATTTCATTGTGCTGATATATGAGAAACTCTCGTATCTGACATCAGTGCCATTTGTGCTGATGTGAATTGCGAAAGGGAGCAACATTAAACTAATTGTCTTGACATTTCTCACAGGCATTCATTAAACAAAATCCATATTTCCCAACCTTCAGATTAAAGAGTTCTTCTTCTTGAAAGTATAATACTCGGGGAGCTTTTTGGAATATGCCTTTTCAGGACCTTTTTTGTAAAATACGGTTTGTTATTGCTTAGTCACAATTTGCTCACCTCTGCTAGACCTTTGTGAATATAACCCAATAAAAGCTTGACTTTCGCAGTATTTGTATTCATTTAATGCAGTGTGGAGGAGTGGAAGTGGAAATTGTGTGTGTGTGTGTGTGTGTGCGCTTTGGAGGGAAAAGAGTAAGCTGCCATCTGTTAGAAGATTTGCGGTCTTTCAGTGAACGTTTCCTGTAAAACCATCCAGACTTCCAAGATTTAGGTTCCACCTTTCTAATAAACTGTCTGGCTGACGTCTCCATTATTGTAGACTGACTACACACTGAAGAATGAGTTTCATTAATACACATAACTAGCATCAGGAAAAAAGAAGAAGAAGAAGAAGAAGGATATCTAGGACATTTAGAGGAGAGACGAGTGCCTTAATGATTTGCTCTGTGCCAAGCTAATGGTACTTAAGTGTCACAAAATGTCTGCTTATGCTTTGAGTTGTAGAGAAAGCAAGGAAAATAACATTCTGTGCTTAAAAATAAGAACTAGAGGCAAGAAACCAGCCCCTAATGCAGAAATCTCATGACTTGCACTACTTCATTCATCTGCTCTGTGAAAAGATTTTCTCTTCCTGTTGTTTTGGCACACAAAATGCTCTGTATCAAAGTTTCTGCTGTGATGGTAGGTAAGGTCATTATGTCAGCAGTATGTATAAGCTGTTGTAAGTATTTGTGATATTTATTTTTAAGGTAAGGGAATTTTTTATGTTAATGACGTCTATAACCATTCTCATCTCTGTCCAAGACTTCAAAATACATTTTCCTTTGACATTTCCTTTTTTGTCCTTCTGTGTCTATTATTTAAGAGACCTTTATGGATTTTGCTTTGCCGGATATTACATTTTTTCTTTTATTTATATATATTTTAAATTAAAGTACTGTGTTCCCCCCCTTTTTTTCCCTTCTTAGTATCTGAACCGTGGCTGCACCAGGTACTTTGCTAATAAGGAAACGGACAAACAGATTCTGCAGAATCGCAAGAGCCCCGAGGTACAGTGTATTGGTTCATTCATTATACATTCAGATTTCTAAGCCTTTTGTTCATCAATATTAGGCAGTACATGTCCCAGTTTCAGCTGTAAAAGAGAAGCACCTTAGGGAAGGTTTTAAAAAACAAAGACAAGAAATAATATAACCTGCATTGCATTTTATTTGAGGATTTAATGTCGATTGTGGCCAACACTGGTTATCAGATTATAAGCATATTGATTGATTCATGTTATTCAGGTAGATACAGTATACAGTGGGGGAAAAAAGTATTTGATCCCATGCTGATTTTGTACATTTGCCCACTGACAAAGAAATGATCAGTCTATAATTTTAATGGTAGGTGTATTTTAACAGTGAGAGACAGAATAACAACAACAAAATCCAGAAAAACGCATTTCAAAAAAGTTATACATTGATTTGCATGTTAATGAGGGAAATAAGTATTTGACCCCTTCGACTTAGAACTTGGTGGCAAAACCCTTGTTGGCAATCACAGAGGTCAGACGTTTCTTGTAGTTGGCCACCAGGTTTGCACACATCTCAGGAGGGATTTTGTCCCACTCCTCTTTGCAGATCCTCTCCAAGTCATTAAGGTTTCGAGGCTGACGTTTGGCAACTCGAACCTTCAGCTCCCTCCACAGATTTTCTATGGGATTAAGGTCTGGAGACTGGCTAGGCCACTCCAGGACCTTAATGTGCTTCTTCTTGAGCCACTCCTTTGTTGCCTTGGCTGTGTGTTTTGGGTCATTGTCATGCTGGAATACCCATCCACGACCCATTTTCAATGCCCTGGCTGAGGGAAGGAGGTTCTCACCCAAGATTTGACGGTACATGTTCCCGTCCATCGTCCCTTTGATGCGGTGCACTTGTCCTGTCCCCTTAGCAGAAAAACACCCCCAAAGCATAATGTTTTCACCTCCATGTTTGACGGTGGGGATGGTGTTCTTGGGGTCATTCCTCCTCCTCCAAACACGGCGAGTTGAGTTGATGCCAAAGAGCTCGATTTTGGTCTCATTTGACCACAACACTTTCACCCAGTTCTCCTCTGAATCATTCAGATGTTGGCAAACTTCAGACGGGCCTGTACATGTGCTTTCTTGAGCAGGGGGACCTTGCGGGCGCTGCAGGATTTCAGTCCTTCATGGCGTAGTGTGTTACCAGTTGTTTTCTTGGTGACTATGGTCCCAGCTGCCTTGAGATCATTAACAAGATCCTCCCGTGTAGTTCTGGGCTGATTCCTCACCGTTCTCATGATCATTGAAACTCCACGAGGTGAGATCTTGCATGGAGCCCCAGACCGAGGGAGACGGACAGTTATTTTGTGTTTCTTCCATTTGCGAATAATCGCACCAACTGTTGTCACCTTCTCACCAAGCTGCTTGGCGATGGTCTTGTAGCCCATTCCAGCCTTGTGTAGGTCTACAATCTTGTCCCTGACATCCTTGGACAGCTCTTTGGTCTTGGCCATGGTGGAGAGTTTGGAATCTGATTGATTGATTGCTTCTGTGGACAGGTGTCTTTTATACAGGTAACGAGCTGAGATTAGGAGCGCTCCCTTTAAGAGAATGCTCCTAATCTCAGCTCGTTACCTGTATAAAAGACACCTGGGAGCCAGAAATCTTGCTGATTGATAGGGGATCAAATACTTTTTTCCCTCATTAACATGCAAATCAATGTATAACTTTTTTGAAATGCGTTTTTCTGGATTTTTTTGTTGTTATTCTGTCTCTCACTATTAAAATACACCTACCATTAAAATTATAGACTGATCATTTCTTTGTCAGTGGGCAAACATACAAAATCAGCAGGGGATCAAATACTTTTTTCCCTCACTGTATATACACATCAAATTGTACTAGACCTTTAAAATGAATTGAAATAAGAGCACTACACGTAGTTTTTATTGGGAATTAGAATGATAAATGTCTTTTAATTTTCTTTTAAACCATTCATTTGCTTTTTTTCACCCATTATTAACTCTGAATGACAATTCCTATGTCCAGTGCAGTCTTTACATAGTCCAGGCATTGACTTCTGCAGCGCTGTGATGATATATAGCAGCTGCAAGATAAATGTATTGCTATACATTTTTAAATTGCTGTTGTTCATAAAGATATACCCCTCCACCACCGGGGCACCCTAATGATGAACTAATATCACATTAGCTAAGGCACTGTTGGAATTTGTGGATGGTGCTCATTAGTCCCACTTCAGGACACTCGGATCAAAATGTTTTTGTGATCAGGGCTCCCTCCCTTCTGTCTCTGCACCGGTTTTCTCTGCACCCTTTTAACAGATTTGAAAAGGTTTCAAATGAAAATGTTCAGCTTCCCAAGTTGTATGAAAATGCTTTACAGTACTGACAACCAAAACTCACAGCCAGTATAAAACCGCTGTGTGTTGATCATACAGAAATATCTGGGGGGACTTGATTGGGGTCCAGCTTTTCTGTGTTCTGTGTTATTAATCAAGGTTATACATCTTTTTACACTGCTTCTTCTCTATATAATATCAGGACGACAAGGTGATCACATTTGTTGAATTTGGGTTTTTTGTTTTTTTATTTTCGTAAATTTTTTCACCCCCTCCTTCTGATGTAAATATTGGGATCATTTAATCGCAGTATTTACATCAGTGCTGACTGTTGTGGAGTCTCTGCATGGGTTTCTGTTGCTGTGTGTGGTTTTGATTTGTATTTGTTCCTCCGACACATTCAGGATGTCTATAAAAGTTAGGGCCAGTTTATTTTCCGAATGTCACAGTACATTAATTTATTCTGTACATTCTTGTTTCCACATTCCTGTTCAGTAAACCTGTATGACTGTTCCGCCCCGATCTCGCTTGATTCATGTTAAAGATCTTATGACTTTTTTTTATTTTCTTTGTTTTCCTCAATAAACATCAAATTTGATCGCTTATGTGCCAGCTGTCTTTGAAGATTCAGTGTTCTTGTGTGTTTATTGTCCAGCTCTGTTTTTGGTTAAGTCTGTGTCTTAACTGCCAACCAGACTGACTTCATAACCCTGACATCCAGCACTGAAACTTTGCAGACCGTTACTTACAAAGTCCCCTCCCCCTTATAGTAATAAAGTCCTTGAAATTAAACAGACACTTAGTACTGGCTCTTTCGGGCCAACATAACGTAGTATTTTTGTGGTTTGATCTGGCCAGCGCTCATAACCGTTTTGAAGTGTTCTGGTTGAGACCTGCATTTTGCACATTTTAAATCATCCAAACGCGAGTCTGCAAACTTCAAGAACACAGATGATAAGATCTTTGAATACTGCTGATTGCATTTGCGATGACATTTAAAATTGACCTGTCCATAAGACATTTAATTCCAGATCTGCCGAGATGAGCGGCTGACAGCAGTAAAATATTTTAAAAAGGATGGAAAGCAGCATAAATGGGGAAATTTGAACTATGAAGAAATAAATTAAAATGTGCTGCTTAATACAAATCGCTGATTAGACTAACATTCAAATATATATGATTAAAATATGTATTCAGTTGGTTTTATCACCTTCAGTCATCCACTTTTCTATAGAGAAGAAAAACGTATGTATACCAGTGTTATTGCATTACTGTGTTATGTTTGCTATGACAAGAATGTCATTTTAATTTTATATTTATTTGTACTAAGAAGTTGAATGCCTTGAGGGACCATGTTTTTATGATTGTGTAACAGAAATGGGAATTCATATGAGACTAGCGTTGTCTGTGGCTTTGCATTTTTTTATTTTACCTATAGTCATGTTCTCAAGGATTTTGAAAATATCCCTTACCCCACTGTACGGTATGTTTTTAAAAACGGAGCCCTGTGCTGTTGAAGATATAGGCAGATGATTAAGTTTGCTAACGTAAAAGAGAAAAAAAAAAAACACCATCCTCAACTGTGATTACAGATGGACAAAACCATATGGCATGGTTCCAAATCCATGTTGATTTATTAAGTCTAAATTATATACAGTGAGGGGAAAAAAGTATTTGATCCCCTGCTGATTTTGTACGTTTGCCCACTGACAAAGAAATGATCAGTCTATAATTTTAATGGTAGGTGTATTTTAACAGTGAGAGACAGAATAACAACAAAAAAATCCAGAAAAACGCATTTCAAAAAAGGTATACATTGATTTGCACGTTAATGAGGGAAAAAGTATTTGATCCCCTATCAATCAGCAAGATTTCTGGCTCCCAGGTGTCTTTTATACAGGTAACGAGCTGAGATTAGGAGCACTCTCTTAAAGGGACTGCTCCTAATCTCAGCTCGTTACCTGTATAAAAGACACCTGTCCACAGAAGCAATCAATCAATCAGATTCCAAACTCTCCACCATGGCCAAGACCAAAGAGCTGTCCAAGGATGTCAGGGACAAGATTGTAGACCTACACAAGGCTGGAATGGGCTACAAGACCATCGCCAAGCAGCTTGGTGAGAAGGTGACAACAGTTGGTGCGATTATTCGCAAATGGAAGAAACACAAAATAACTGTCAGTCTCCCTCGGTCTGGGGCTCCATGCAAGATCTCACCTCGTGGAGTTTCAATGATCATGAGAACGGTGAGGAATCAGCCCAGAACTACACGGGAGGATCTTGTTAATGATCTCAAGGCAGCTGGGACCATAGTCACCAAGAAAACAATTGGTAACACACTACGCCGTGAAGGACTGAAATCCTGCAGCGGCCGCAATGTCCCCCTGCTCAAGAAAGCACATGTACAGGCCCGTCTGAAGTTTGCCAATGAACATCTGAATGATTCAGAGGAGAACTGGGTGAAAGTGTTGTGGTCAGATGAGACCAAAATCGAGCTCTTTGGCATCAACTCAACTCGCCGTGTTTGGAGGAGGAGGAATGACCCCAAGAACACCATCCCCACCGTCAAACATGGAGGTGGAAACATTATGCTTTGGGGGTGATTTTCTGCTAAGGGACGATGGACGGGACCATGTACCATCAAATCTTGGGTGAGAACCTCCTTCCCTCAGCCAGGGCATTGAAAATGGGTCGTGGATGGGTATTCCAGCATGACAATGACCCAAAACACACAGCCAAGGCAACAAAGGAGTGGCTCAAGAAGAAGCACATTAAGGTCCTGGAGTGGCCTAGCCAGTCTCCAGACCTTAATCCCATAGAAAATCTGTGAAGGGAGCTGAAGGTTCGAGTTGCCAAACGTCATCCTCGAAACCTTAATGACTTGGAGAGGAGTGGGACAAAATCCCTCCTGAGATGTGTGCAAACCTGGTGGCCAACTACAAGAAACATCTGACCTCTGTGATTGCCAACAAGGGTTTTGCCACCAAGTACTAAGTCGAAGGGGTCAAATACTTATTTCCCTCATTAACATGCAAATCAATGTATAACTTTTTTGAAATGCGTTTTTCTGGATTTTTTTGTTTTTATTCTGTCTCTCACTCTTAAAATACACCTACCATTAAAATTATAGACTGATCATTTCTTTGTCAGTGGGCAAACGTATAAAATCAGCAGGGGATCAAATACTTTTTTCCCTCACTGTAACCTTTTTGTGTATTGTAGCTTATTTGTTTCCCCCCTTTTTTCTTTTTGCCATTAACATTTGCATTAGAGTCCAACATTATGATGCTTTCACTCTTTCGATTCACAGTGTCATAGAACAAATAAAAAGGTCCGCAGGAAGAGTTACTCAGTCAGTACTACACTTCCAATAGTAAGCAGCCACCTGAACAAGACCAGTATAATACATTTTCTACTTGTAGAAGATGCATCAGGCTGCATTAGTCTTTGTTTCCTGAGCTTATAGATTTTTCTGCTATATGGTTTGGGGTTTTATCCCATAGATTTACCTTTTTCATGTCTTCATATATCTTACATATAACATTTATACAACGTTGTATTATTTCCTTTTCATCCATTCTTTTTTTAATGTAAATAAGTACTGCAGTGTGTATACCATTAAGAAACACGGCCCTTATTTTGGAGCATGCATGAATTGTTATATATTTATATTTGTTTCAAAATAAGCCTGATATGAATCAGAATGAAAATGTTTACCAATACAGGCTCTGGTTTTGGCAGCTACATTTGCTTAAAATGTCAGAGTGTAGTGTTGTACTGTGACATTCTACTAAAATGTTATTTTCTGCTCAGAGATGGTTTTCGTCTGGTTAACAGTTTTTCTTACCCAAAACTTCTCAATTACAGAACATATGCTGTCCTTCAAGTAAGGATTTGATTGGGTGAGACAGACTTTTCTGAGCAGAAAATTGTAAGATATAATGAGATATTAGACGACCTAAGCATTGAAGCATGTATCAAGTGTGTGTGTGTGTGTGTGTGTGTGTGTGTGTGTGTGTGTGTGTGTGGATACCTTTCACCATCCAAAGTAGGGGGGTAAAAAATGTAATGTCATGAAGTAACCTGGATTTTGTAGTGTGTGAAAATACGATTGTTTAAAGGGGAGTAAAATTAACTTGAATGTTGTTTAACAGCATTTAAAAGCTGGCTCACTGAAGGACCCCTTGCTGGACGATCAGGGAGACTTCAACAGGATGTGTGGGGCGATGAAGAAGATCGGCCTGGATGACACGGAAAAGCTGGATCTCTTCAGGGTGGTGGCGGGCGTCCTTCACCTGGGCAACATTGACTTTGAGGAGGCAGGAAGCACATCCGGTAAGACCTGGTAGATAAAAAAGGCTTCTTTATGGCTGGGACATGTTTGAAGATGTCGCCATGAAGTTCCCCTGTGCGAAAGCAAATAAGCTGTCCCTTCTTGTCCAAGAGAAGGACCTCTTCCTCACACTCCTTAAACTGACTGGAGATTTTAGTTCCTGTCTCTCTTTAGGTCACATTGTACCTGAATATCTTAGGATTGATTTCATCAGTTTCCTGAAAATTTAATGTCATGGAAACGTTCCAAGTAAACACATTAATTGGCGGATTTTCTGCTGTGAATGTTTCATGTTGAGAGAGCAATCAAGGCCACATTCTTTTAAATGCGTTTGATAAGCTTCTGAAATGAAACCCTGGAAAATGCAAGGCTCAATTTATTTGAAATCTGTAAACACATTTTTTCTTTCAGCTCTCTGGCCGGTCAGGAAGTGTTCATTTATCAATCAGTTGCCATGTACAGCAACAGCTGCTTGTCTTTCTAGCGCAGAGAGTTTTAATCCACCTCCGTATTCTTACCACTTAGGAAAGACAGATGTTTTCGTACGATACGCATCAATTCTTCAGAGCATCTCTAGAATCCAGTTCTGCTAATTAGCAATGTATGTGTGGTGAACATCACAATTTAATGTAGGGAAGAGACAATGTAAGGAAAACAACAAATATGAAACAAGTACTTCCTTTCACTTTACAGCAATATTGTGTTTTTTTTTAATTTAAGGCTTATTGTTATAAAACCGCAAATAACATCAATATCAAAGAAAATAAGTTAGACCAATTTATGGCTAAACAAAGATATGGGCCTTCCTTCCAAACTGGACCCATCAACTCCAATATGCAGTTTGTGATGATGGTGATGTCACACTGTGTGTCTGCGTGCTTGCGCTGGTGTTAAACTGTCCTGTGTGTTTGTTGCTCAGGGGGCTGCACCCTGAAGAACCAGTCCAGCCAGACCCTGGAGTATTGTGCCAAGCTGCTTGGCCTGGACGAAGATGATTTGAGGGTCAGTCTCACCACCAGAGTCATGCTGACGACAGCAGGGGGCGCCAAAGGAACAGTAATCAAGTAAGACACCTCGCAGTCTTGTTAACTGGCAGACAGGGAGCAAAAGTGGTGGTGTGTTGTCCTTTTCTCCTGCATTTATTCATGAAAACAAGACAAGCCGCCCACAGCCCATGGCACGAACACTGGCAGCTGCAGCAAAGCCTGTTCAATTACATTAGTATTTTTCTGTAGCGTGTACACATTGTTCTTTAGTTCTCTTGTCCAAATCAGTCCCCATACTCCACCTTTCAAAAGTAAATAAATACTGTTCAAAATATCAACTTATATTTTAGTTTTGATTATGCATAGGTATGCAGATGATGATAAATCCTAGTCAATCTGTAAAAACTTTAAGCCTTAACACCCGTGTTACACAAATTGATCCCCTTCTGTCTCCCGGCCAGTTAAATTGGCAATTTTTTCCACTGGTTAAGCCTTTTCATAGGAGTGGCCTACCAACGCGAAAACATGGACACATGAAATAGCCATAGAAACTGACGTGCTGTACAGTGAAGTATTACACTCTCTTTAAGAGTCCACAAATAGTTACACTACATTATATTTCTCTGATAATAAAGCAATAGCTTTGATCCTAGCCCTGCATGCATTTGAAGATTGTATTAGCATCAAATTTATATAAATGTAAAATAAAATGAAAACGAAAACATCTATGAAAGTCCTCATTTGTGAGAAGGTTAATACTCCCTGCCTCCATCACTTAAGTGTGTGTTAAGCTCTTCATTTCTTCATTATGGGATTTAAAAATAAAATATTGCAAGAGACATTCTATCAGTTTAACTTCATATTGATGGTGGTTGTTGTTTATAATTATATTCAGCTGGGGGAAAAGAAGTATATCATAAAATTGTTTTAATAATCAAGTCAAATTTAATCACAAAAACGTACTGATTTGAATCAAAAAGACAATTTGTAGCAAACAGTAAGCGCTTTACCAGTCCGTAGAGTCTCATAATTTTATTATCCGTTCAGTAGCAGGGTTCTAATTATTCGGTTATAGATGGATGAATGACTTACATCTAAAATGTCATGAAATCGCCTTTTATAAAGTGAAATGTTATCAAATTCAGTGAAAGTCATTATGTAGTTCTTATTGTACAGTGTTGCAGTGTTTTAGATTATATTGTCATTTTGCTTCAATGAGGTGACTAGAAGTAAGATGTTGGGGGAAATTAGATGCATTGGAGAGGCGTATTTGCATACTGGTCTGGAAACCAGATTTATCCCGTCTCTCGCGAGTCACAGCCGCTGAATAAACACTGTTTGTCATGAGCATATTTATATATGATTAATAGTGACAATTGAAAGTGGCTAAGTGACTTAAAAGGGCAGGCTGGGATTTCAATTCATCTGTTCCATCTAAGTCATCTATTTTTACAGATTGCATAAGAAGGAAAGCCTCTGTTAAATTTAGTACGTTTAACAATCGCTTTAGATATTTATACGTGAGTGCAAAGCTTTAAGTCATTCACCGGCGAGTAAATTTTACCGAAGAAAACCCCGGTGAGAGTAATTACTAGTGTTTTTTTGTGTTTTTCATAACGACATAGCAGTATTTAAGAACGGAAACTGTCAACATGAAAGTGTTCTGGGAAATTTTAATTACATGAAGAAGATACATCGTGCTCTGTAGATTGTGCTTCATTTTGCATACCCTATATTGCCATACACCTTTATCAGTGTATACAGTGAGGGGAAAAAAAAGTATTTGATTCCCTGCTGATTTTGTACGTTTGCACACTGACAAAGAAATGATCAGTCTATAATTTTAATGGTAGGTGTATTTTAACAGTGAGAGACAGAATAACAACAAAAAAATCCAGAAAAACGCATTTCAAAAAAGTTATAAATTGATTTGCATGTTAATGAGGGAAATAAGTATTTGACCCCTTCGACTTAGTACTTGGTGGCAAAACCCTTGTTGGCAATCACAGAGGTCAGACGTTTCTTGTAGTTGGCCACCAGGTTTGCACACATCTCAGGAGGGATTTTGTCCCACTCCTCTTTGCAGATCCTGTCCAAGTCATTAAGGTTTCGAGGCTGACGTTTGGCAACTCAAACCTTCAGCTCCCTCCACAGATTTTCTATGGGATTAAGGTCTGGAGACTGGCTAGGCCACTCCAGGACCTTAATGTGCTTCTTCTTGAGCCACTCCTTTGTTGCCTTGGCTGTGTGTTTTGGGTCATTGTCATGCTGGAATACCATCCACGACCCATTTTCAATGGGAGGGAAGGAGGTTCTCACCCAAGATTTGATGGTACATGGCCCCGTCCATCGTCCCTTTGATGCGGTGCAGTTGTCCTGTCCCCTTAGCAGAAAAACACCCCCAAAGCATAATGTTTCCACCTCCATGTTTGACGGTGGGGATGGTGTTCTTGGGGTCATTCCTCCTCCTCCAAACACGGCGAGTTGAGTTGATGCCAAAGAGCTCGATTTTGGTCTCATCTGACCACAACATTTTCACCCAGTTCTCCTCTGAATCATTCAGGTGTTCATTGGCAAACTTCAGATGGGCCTGTACATGTGCTTTCTTGAGCAGGGGGACCTTGCGGGCGCTGCAGGATTTCAGTCCTTCACGGCGTAGTATGTTACCAATTGTTTTCTTGGTGACTATGGTCCCAGCTGCCTTGAGATCATTAACAAGATCCTCCCGTGTAGTTCTGGGCTGATTCCTCACCGTTCTCATGATCATTGAAACTCCACGAGGTGAGATCTTGCATGGAGCCCCAGACCGAGGGAGACTGACAGTTATTTTGTGTTTCTTCCATTTGCGAATAATCGCACCAACTGTTGTCACCTTCTCACCAAGCTGCTTGGCGATGGTCTTGTAGCCCATTCCAGCCTTGTGTAGGTCTACAATCTTGTCCCTGACATCCTTGGACAGCTCTTTGGTCTTGGCCATGGTGGAGAGTTTGGAATATGATTGATTGATTGCTTCTGTGGACAGGTGTCTTTTATACAGGTAACGAGCTGAGATTAGGAGCACTCCCTTTAAGAGAGTGCTCCTAATCTCAGCTCGTTACCTGTATAAAAGACACCTGGGAGCCAGAAATCTTGCTGATTGATAGGGGATCGAATACTTTTTTCCCTCATTAACGTGCAAATCAATGTATAACTTTTTTGAAATGTGTTTTTCTGGATTTTTTTGTGGTTATTCTGTCTCTCACTGTTAAAATACACCTACCATTAAAATTATAGACTGATCATTTCTTTGTCAGTGGGCAAACGTACAAAATCAGCAGGGGATCAAATACTTTTTTCCCTCACTGTATATGAGAAATCATAAGCTTGATAAATGTGCTTATTTGCTTAAAAGAGGGAGACTAATTGACACACTTTATGCTGCTTTAACACTTAAACTGGACCGCGATAAGATGAGCACAAGGTCAGATGTAACATGTTAAACTGAGTACAAGTATCTGAAATGTCAATAAATCATTATACTGTATTTTTAAATGCTAATAGTTAAATGCTCCAACTTACTTTTATGAATAAGATGTGGTATCTGGTCACTTTTATACGTAATTTTTAATTGAACTAAAATGCATGCCATAGAACTTGGCAAGTGGCAACAGATTTAGGCATTGTAATTAATTTCTGTCAAATTCATGATGGTAGGAAGGATTCTTTGAAAAGGCAATCTGACGAGGTATGCTAGGCCCCTCGATACAACGAATCGAGAGGACTGCATTCATTTCTGTGCACTGCATCGTCAAACGCATATTTATGCCTTGAAGAAGGTTCAAAGAGAGGACGCTCGCCTTATCCCCACACTTCTGAGGCGAGATTGAAAGCACTGCGTCTTTTACCCTGACTTGAGTGAGGTCTTCCATTCTTTGAAAGACATAAACAAAGTGTATTGTACCATTTACTTCAAGCTTAGTCCATCCAGCAGAACAGAAACTGCAGCTTAGCTTCAGAACTGATGGAAAGAAACCTGCATCTTTCCACCAAACTGCTAAATGTGGAAGAATTTAATGACCTGTGTTGTGGAATACAGAGCACTGGGGTATGAGACTCTGGGTATCTTGTTACTTTTGTTGTTTTTCTTAAATGCAAGAACGATATTCTCCTAATGATTTACAGCCCACTCATGTTTGAAGGCCTCGTCATATTTTAATGTCATAAATGTGTTATTATTTTGTGTTAAACAATGTATAATGGAGGTCGTATAATAGCATACCCTCTGCGCTATTGGAATAGCTTTTGCAGATACTTGTTCGTGAAATGTTGGCCCCTCTAGTCTCCAAAATGTTGGCCTCTCTAATCTTCAACACTCTGGTACCATTTATAGCTGCCTGGAAAGGGACAGAAGACAGATTTTAATTAAAGTAAAAAAATAAATAATAATAAGTGCTTCATCCAGCCAGAGGTTTTTGCTCTTGTGTACATATTGTAAAATATTATGATTTTTCTTGCTATGTCTGGAGAAGAGTGCCTTTACTGCAGAGTGCTTTCCAATTATCTTTGCTCTGTAACTCGAATGCTACGGAGTAGCTTGGAAATATTTGTACTCTCTTGAAATCTAAAAGCAGACCTAATAGTGCATTTAAGATTATAAAGACCTAAAAGTAACACACTTTCAATAGTAAAAAACAAAGTGATATAACTGACTAGATGACAGAAAAGGAAAGGACACTAATTCTTAAGGTGGATATATTCATTTAAATTTGCTTTCATGAATGGAGCCTTTAAAGCATGTATATAAAGGACAGCCCACAGAGACCAGCATTTTAATCATCCCTGCCTCTGACATCTTTATGACTTTCATTATCGTTATTAGGTGGTTAGGGCCTAATCTGAGTGTGTGTCCCTTGAAAAGTGTAAAACATTCAAATTTTTTCTGTAAAAAGACTTGATGATGGGAGCACAGCCTGTTGTGTTAAAGCTATGCAACATCCCATTTCATGGAGAAGATTGCATGCAGTTTTGGAAGCAATTTGAAACTGGTCCTAAATGAAGGCAGTCAGAACAAATATTGTGTTTTGTTCAGTCTTTCTTTGGAATTGAAAAAATAGGAAATTCTGGAAGTGAAACATTTTCTTCTGTTGTATTATAATTTTGCCAAAGTATAGAATGATCCGGAGATTTATTCTGAGCTTGCCTGCTGTGGGATATTGTGCAACAGACTTTTCTTTACTCCGATAAGCAGTGAATGGCTTTTGGCCCGTCAACACAGCCCAGAGGCAAGATCTTGATCCACAGACCGACCTCGCCGAATAAGTGACTTCCAGCACATCACACATTTCTCTGAGAGGAATGATTTGCTGTTTGGGGCTGAGATTTACTGGATTTTATCAAACTGCGGTCTTGCTGTATATGTAATCCATGATTAAAATAGCCCCGCTTGGCATATTGTGATGTGTGGCTCCTGTCTTTACCAGCACTGCATTTCTGCAACCTGCTTCCCATAAATAGTTGTTGGTTTCCATAATGACACCCACGTCATTGCAATACTAAATAGTAAGCTAGTCTGAAGTAGGTGAACAGTATTCCCATTTTTTGGTTGAAGTCCTAGATGCCTCTCGGTTCAACATTTTGCTTCATCATTTTGTTTAGTTTGAGAGGATTTGCTTGGTATCCCTAATCCAAATCCCCATTAAATTTGAACACAATACCTGTCACTCTACCCTCACAGGGTTCCTCTGAAGGTAGAGCAAGCGAACAACGCCCGGGATGCCATGGCGAAGGCGGTCTACAGCCGCCTGTTTGATCACGTGGTGAAGAGGGTCAACCAGTGCTTCCCCTTCGAATCCTCCTCCTTCTTCATCGGCGTACTAGACATCGCCGGATTTGGTCAGTGGGTTATGCACCATTGCCGCCTCGAGCCCATTCATATTCTCTACCCTGAAGCGCCTCATAAATAATGTTGTGAAGCAAAATGAACCCCTTTCTCTGATGTGTGTGTGTATATATAGACTTTTTTTTTCTCCACTACTTTTCTCCAGAATATTTTGAGCACAACAGCTTCGAGCAGTTCTGCATTAACTACTGTAATGAAAAGCTTCAGCAGTTCTTCAACGAGCGCATCCTGAAAGAGGTATGAAGTCCTGTGACGCATTTACATGTCGGTTATCGCTCAAGGCCTTTCAGCAGAAGCAAATATCTGGCAGGCAAATTAATAGTACATGTAAATATTGGAGTTCTGCCATTGTGCAATGCAGAATTGAGTCTGAACAATTGTAATCTGTTCTCAATTCATAGATACACAGCATCTCGTTATCCTATTACAATACCCTATGACTGTCTATTGGTTGGTTATATTACCTCATCAAGATGGAGAATTACTAATAACATACAGGTCTTCCACTTTTATAGTTCATGGTTGATGCTCTAGAAATGTCGATCGTTTTACACTTAAACACAAACTTAAATGGTAAGAATATTAAGGGAACATCGGTGAATAATTAAAAATGCCCTTCAGAAAGAAGTGGAGAAAGACCACAGTTCATCAAAAATAAGATTTGAAAAACAAGATTCCTGGCCTTAAATCATTGTGCCGGAACTTAGCTACGCACCGTATTCCAACCGCATTGGGAACAGAAATGTTATTAATGAACCTGTCAAAGTATATCCCAGCCCCTGCCATTCCTGAGCAAAAGCCTCTTCAATCACTTTGGTATTTGAACAGACCTGTTTACTTTCTTTTAAAGCTTATTATGGTTTTAGCAACCATTGTGATGGATTTGTTTAATTTCTTTTGCCATTGCTCATGATGCTCCTATAAATTGTTTATATATCACTAAATCAGTTGCCGTTATTTGCATAGTTTAATTTTCAAAGCAAATGCATAATTTTTCATTATTTCACAAAATGCACAGAATTTCAGGCAGAACTCGGGAGTACAAATCACTGCTAGTGTTGTCTGGTTGTTGTCTTGATACATTTTGATGCGTTTTCTGTGAAGTTAAATGGTAAAACCTATATTCAAAGTTATTCTATAGATGCAATTATTTTTTTGTTTAGTAGGATTTGTTTACTGCTATGCCAAAAACTATATACAAGAGCTGTCATTTTGGAGCAGCAGAATTTAGCCTGCATTCAAATTGTTATAATAGTGGGAATAATGTGTTTACCTCGCTCTAGCACTGTCATCATGTTCTGCTTCTGTTAAAGTGGTGCCTGCTCCTGGTTATCATCTTCTGATCTGGTGTATAAATGTTTACTAACAGGCATCTGACGAGGGCCCGGTCTTTGTTAAAATTCTGTGTCTGTAAGTGATCGTGCCCTTTTGATTAATACAGGAATGTGCTGCGTGTCGGTCTACCACCTTTGATTCAGGTCTCTAACGGGAGTATGTTCTTCTCTTCCAGGAGCAAGAGCTGTATCAGAAAGAGGGCCTAGGGGTGAATGAAGTTCATTACGTTGATAACCAGGACTGCATAGGTGTGTGTCCAGTTCACTGCTCCGGCAAATGTACTCCTGCCACACACACGCCCCCTCCATTTTCTGGTTACATCCAGAAAATCATAAAACCATTCATAAAACACAAAAATCTGATTTTGGTCACTGTTTCAGTCTCTGAAGAATAGGGGTTGCATCAGTCATATCTGATCAACAATACCGCCTGTTGATGTGAAAGATCAAAACAGTATCATCCCTACCAAAGCTCAAATATTTAATATAATAGAATATATCCTCCACACCCAGAAACTGCATTAATCTCAGCACAACCCACTCCCCCACACACCCCATATTTACTTCTTAATATAGAGCTCTTTAGGTGGAATATGCTGCATTGACATACAAATGACGTGGTTATTTTCTGTCGAATTAAAATGTAAAAGATTCCAGCATCCCAATGAGAATAGGACTTATTGAATCGGTTCTGTTAACACCCTGTTTGTCTCTCCGTTTATAACGTGTGTGTTTCTCTGCTTCTCATCTCCAGATCTGGTTGAAGCCAAGCTGGTGGGAGTTCTGGACATTCTGGATGAAGAAAACCGTCTACCTCAGCCCAGCGACCAGCACTTCACAGAGACGGTGCACAAGAAGCACAAGGACCACTTCAGACTCACAGTGAGATCGATTTGAATCCTCCTTCGTGGTTTATACAGCTGATCATAGTCTTGATAGCTGCCAAAAAACCAAAATTACCATTTAGTTATGTACTATATATCATGAAGAGCCTGTTGATTTCATTTTTGCGTCCTGTTGTAGTTGAGGAGAACAGGTAGCGGCTGAAACCAACACAGCTAACAATCTTTTCGAAGTATGAATAACTGAATATTTATCGAGCAGGGAAAGTAATCAATAGCCCAATATTAGAAATCACATGTGAGAAATGAGCCAATCAGAGAGCAACACTTTCATTATTCTACTTTTACCTTGTGTGTGAATTTGTTTTGGTGCAGGAAATTGTTTGGTTATAGAAAACAATGTAGGTATGTTTCATCCAGTATAGGATGAAACCATTTTTATGTGGAGGTTGAATGTTATCTTTAACCAAAATTTAATTAAAATTAAAATTGCTGCGAAGTTATTTGTGCGTTTACGCAATTTATAATATATTAATTTAAGCAGATTTCTTGTAAACAAATGTGTGTTTCCTGTCACTGTTCTTCAGGTTCCAAGGAAGTCTAAGCTTGCCGTTCACCGCAACGTGAGGGATGACGAGGGCTTCATCATCAGGCACTTTGCTGGAGCTGTGTGCTATGAAACAGTAGGGCACCCTTTACTGCAATTCGCTTTTCACACCTGCGCATAATCTAATGCTGGCTTCATTCATCTATCCGTTCTTTTCCGTCTTTTTAAAATATATGGGTAAACGTTTCCTGTGTAATACGATCAATAAGGAAAACACGATGCGTACACAGTATTAACATCAAATGCAAAAGCAATTTAGCAGAGAAATATCTGCGTTGTATGCCCCAGTATCCAGTGTAGTTTTGAATGGACTTGGGAAGAGTCCATCTGTTATGTGCAGGTTATTGAATTTTCTACTTAAAAGGAGATTGGACTGTGTCCTTGAGAAGGGATGTCAAAGCCACATAGCATAACTTACCAGTTCTCTCCACATTTTGATAACAAGTGTTAACACACTGTGCTCTCTATGCGCTCTGCAGGGATTTTAGTTATTTTCAATATTCGTTACTTTCTGCTCCTTTTCTGACGCAAAGAGCCTGATTGCTTTCAAACGTTGTGCTTTGTGTTTATTTTATGTCCTGTTGTGTCACTTCATTTCTAGACCCAGTTTGTGGAGAAGAATAATGACGCCCTGCACATGTCTCTCGAGTCGCTCGTGTGCGAGTCGAAGGATAAATTTGTGCGGGAGCTTTTTGAAAACTCCAATAATACGAAGGACTCCAAGCAAAAGGCTGGGAAACTCAGCTTTATTAGTGTAGGGAACAAGTTTAAGGTGAGATCATTTGTATGAAGAATTAGTTTTAATTCTGAACATTTGTTTTGTTTTTTGTATATGTGAAAATGTCAGTGAAGACTTTTACTTAACCTCTTATTTCCCACATGTTGAATCATTTGTTATTAAAGGTAGATATTAGCGAATTCCTGTACTACAGGTTCAAATATCATGTTGCCGAATGACAAAAGGCACATTTACACTGCATCGTCTGATCCGGATTAAATGCATCGGTAGCATTTGATCCTGGCAATGTGGACGCGTGACCCACTCAAGCCCCAGCATGCACTGCGGCAGAGGATGTTTTAAAATTATCACTTAATGGCTTGTTAATTTATGTTCTGATGCACTTGATCCAGATCAGAAATGGCAGTGTTAAAGTGAAGGTGAAATCTGTATTTGTGCTGGTTTTTACATTGTAGAACATTTGTCTACATTTGATGTTTTAATCATGATGTCATTGACTTTCAGCTGTGATAACTAGAAGGTGTATAATCAGTGTATAATTCCAAAATTCCCTTTTGTTTAGCAAAATGTAATATCTATGCATCTTTTTTCAATGTTGAACATCTGTCCTTCTAAGAACTAGGAGTGGGGGAAAAAAGCATATAATTACAAATCCCAACAAATATTGACAGACTTTTTCTCCCATCATACTGGATTCTGTGTTCCTGCTTCCATGTGCTCTAACGTGTTTCCCTCCTACTGTTTTCCTCTCCTTGTTCTTCATCCACCTCAAATAGCCCTCCTCCTGTCTCTTCTCCTTCCCCTAAGAATTCTGTCTGTTTTTTTTTTTTTTTTTTTTAAATACCTTTCCTGGAAAAATACAGTTCAGGATGACTAGAGAAAAGAGACAGAGAAAGAGAATGAGCAGTAGGGAATTTTTCAGTCAGGATGAAAAGTAAAATCAGCCAGGGAGATCAGGTAACTAGTCTCTGTTGCCGTCCACTGCATCCACTGAAGTGCAGAGAAACACGCTTTTGCATCATCTCAGTTAACCCCTTTCAGCTCTCTTCCTCTGTGTCTGTAAACTGTCCCCTGTGCGTTTCCTTCACCCAGGCTGTAGATCATGGAAGCTGGCTTTCTGCTGGAGATCATGGGTCTTCCTGTAGTCAGGCGTCTTGACAGCCATCTTTGTGGAGTTGATTTTTTTCTTGTAGCCTTGCAGTCTCTCTTTTTTTTTTTTTCTCCTTTAATGCACGATGATAGAAGTATTATTTAGAACTTATGAAAGAATTTGGAAAGTTCAAGTACTTGTAAATTTTAATGAAACCGATTGTTAAAGGTAAACCGATAATATTTTGTCCTTATATTTTTAGTAGGTTTAGCAAAAAGTGTGTTTTATGGTGTGTTTGCCTGTAATTCAGACACCATTTTGATTTTAATGTTTTGTTTTGATTTCTATTGTGTGTAGCAGTTGTAGAAAGGCTAATGATTTCTAGATGAATGTAAAGGTTTAGTTAGGCAGATGGATACATTCAAAAGTGGCTTAAACGTAATTGTCCGATATGGCTATCAAACATGTCCATTGTTCAAAGTACAATACTGCTACTATTCCCACTTCAGCAGTGCTGGCATGCTTATTCCTCACATATATGAATTACATGTGATTTACCCCAACAGCTTTTAAAAAAGCTCCTTAGTTTAATTGGATTGCTGCCATGTTGGTTCATTCAGCTGTACTACAATACAAGTCCATTTTTGATGGTGTGGCTGATGTAAGTTGTCACGTACTTCAGACTGTGACATTGTCGGCTCTTAAGCCAAAGATCTGTTGAAGCGAATCATTTGAATACAGCACGTGTTTTGAAGCACAACTGAAAAGGGTTACCTGCCTCGCAGTCACTGCATGGCGATCGCGTCTCTGTCCTTGTCAGTTTTTTGGAGCTCACCAGTTTGCATGGGGCTGATTGTGAAAAATAAATGTCTTTGTTTCTTTTGTGGTCATTGATTTTATTATTCCTTATTATTTCAATATGATGCACAAGCTGCACTCACTTGATATTTTAATCTAAACATGAAAATTGCACAGTTAACCTGCATGTTGTGTGGTAGACCTCCATGTATGACAACTTCTAAACCAGAACATTTTTCTAATTTGCTTTTCAGACGCAGCTCAATATTTTACTTGAAAAGCTTCGCAGTACAGTGAGTATTCAAATTTATGTGTGAGATTTTTCAAAGTAGTACCGTAAACTTGTCCGGGTTTGATTTTTCACACGATATAAATACGTAAAGACACAAATCCTTACTGCTTACAGACACATTTATAATGTGTGCAATTGAGTGTAAGGTTAAATATATATATTTTTTTAGTCTGAGTTGCCTTTTTTCTGACATTTTTTACTTTTCCAGCTATTGAGATCTCCAGATGCAGGTTGTGAAAGTTGCAAATTCTGCATACATTTTTCTTTTATTCATTATTATTGTTTCTTTTAACAGGGATCTAGCTTTATTCGCTGTGTGAAGCCAAATCTGAAGATGGTCAGTCATCAGTTTGAAGGGGCGCAGATCCTGTCCCAGCTGCAGTGCTCAGGTGTGTATGACCTCGGATACGTGGCTTTGTTCGAGATAAAGATCATCAGATTAAAGTATGAATGGATTGCTGCTCCAGTGGTTTTCTAATTATTTGCAAAAGTAGAATATCTGGTGTGCATCTGCAGTCTCAAGTGTAGATCTGACAGACTTCGGAAATCATTGATTAACTCTTGATTTTAGGTGTTCAGTTTGACACTGCTAATGACAATTCAAAGCAGTTCTTCTCGCAGGCCTTTTAGCACATTGGAGAGAGGAGGGAAACCATGAATTGAGTTATTCCCCAGCTTTTCATTTTGTAAACCAGCCAGAAAGATGATCATTCTGATAATATTCTGACGGTATATATATTTGAAACTGTTTGCCCACAATAATAGAGAACATGGACTTCATGAAAGAGCTGTGTTTGTGTATGGTCTTCATCGCTCAAGGACCCGTCCACACAGGAGCTCTGGAGGTGAAAGGGTTTATTGTTTTGCAGATGTTCTTGGCTGCAGTTTGAATGATATGAACTTGACTCAGCTCTGCCCCTGCCTTTGAAAATACTGTGTTAAGCCCCAGAACTAATGTCTTTGGAGAAGCCAAGGCAGTGCAAATGCAAATCAGCTGTTCTTCCGTGGCTTACATTGGTTGGTGAATAAAAAAAAAAAAAAAAAGCTGCTGCTCACATTTGCCCTTGCCTTGCTGTCCCGCAGGAATGGTGTCCGTGCTGGACCTCATGCAAGGGGGATTCCCCTCCCGAGCTGCCTTCCACGAGCTTTACAACATGTACAAGAAGTACATGCCACCCAAGCTCACACGGCTCGACCCCCGACTGTTCTGCAAGGTCAGACCCCAGACTGGTCCTTTGTCAGGAAAAGATCAGCAGCATCAAATTCAAACTTAAAAAATCCTCTTATGCACACATACATACGTACTTTTTTAAACTCCAAATAAACTCCAGCTGTTTTTCTAAAAGTCTGTTAAGTGGGGGGGGGACGTTCATATTTATTTCTTGTGTTTGTTTATTTATTTTATACCCATGTTGTCTCTTAGTCCTACCACTTAATGTTTATAATCAGTCAATGGGATGCAAGAGCTGTGAAGCCAAAAGTTTTGACTATTCCCCCGTGTTTGAATGAGACATTCCATTATCATTCTTGAATCCATAATTCTTTTGTTTTTGCATCTACAGGCTTTATTTAAGGCTCTCGGATTAAATGAAAATGACTACAAGTTTGGCTTAACAAGGGTGTTCTTCAGACCTGGAAAGGTAATAATGACAAAATGCATGTATTGTGCTCTATCACTTTCTCTCTTGTCAAAGCAGTGGCATCAAAAGGATCGCATTAGTAGTCCAGCTAAGAAATTAAAGATTAGAATCAGGTTAGCCTTGTCTGTAAGTTCCAGCAGCTTGATGTGGCCGGATTGCTGGTGGCATTGCTGTGTGTAGAGCCAGCCAGTCCATCCCATAACTGCTGTAAAAGAAACTACTCATAACTGCCCAGGTGCTGTAGGAACATGCAAGTCAGTCTGTCCTCCAGCAGGCACTGGAGCCAGATCTTTCCATTGCAGTTAACGGTATGGGAACCACAGGACTGAGCCCCACCTTTGTCTTGATCATCTTCAGTACTTTGTTTGACATTAAAGAGGTTCCTGACTAGTTCTCTCTCTCAGTTTGCAGAGTTCGATCAAATCATGAAATCTGACCCTGATCACCTGGCCGAACTGGTGAAACGTGTCAATAAGTGGCTCATTCACAGTCGCTGGAAGAAAGTGCAGTGGTGCGCGTTGTCTGTTATCAAACGTAGGTGTTTTTGTTTCTTGTCCAGAGACGCTGTGCTGTGGAATTGCACTGTTCCTCGGCTTCATAAATTCACCCCTAACAATCTCTTTCCAAATTCACCTGCAGTGAAGAACAAGATGAAATACCGAGCGACGGCCTGCATTAAGATGCAGAAGACTGTCCGTATGTGGTTATGTAGGAAAAAGCACAAACCACGGTGAGTGCCCGCTTGACTCGGATCATTTCACATGCACTTCGTTCAGGCTTGGGTAACAAGCCATGTATTTATTATTGCTCAACAGCTGTGTAAAAGTGTCCTTGCTTTATTTTCTCCTTAGCGTTGTGATAAATAAAAGATGCAACAGCTTTTTAAAACTGTCGTTCTGTATTCAATGTGCTGTGCTGGTTTGTCTGGTAGCATTGATGGCCTGGTTAAGGTGCAGACTCTGAAGAAGAGGATGGATAAGTTCAACGAAGTGGTGAGCGGGCTGAAGGAAGGGAAGCAAGAGATGAGCAAGCAGATCAATGAACTGGACACCTCCATTAATGCTATGGTGGCTAAGATCAAGGTATGTTAACTATGTGTCTTTAAAACCTGAGATTGGGGCCTTGCTTCTGGCAGTCCTGGCACTGCTGAACTCTGCGTTACCTCAGCTTTCTATTCTGGTCTTTTTTCTCTCTCATAGCCTTTACCCAGTGTGACTTACAGTTGACACAATATATGCACACACAATATACATTATAACTCCTAATTGAATTAAATTTACTAAAAATGTGTTTAGTTTGTTCTCTCTCAAAATGTTAGGGTTTGGTTTTCTCCGAATACATTATTTCTTCTGGTCTTCTCTGTATGCAACTTCATTGTCATAACACTAGCTGCTATTTCTCGGTGCAATAATTGGCACCTCGTCTGAGCTTACCTCCATGGATGTATCCTGCTGAATAATGCATCGAGCTTTGCAAAAGTCATAATTTGGTGATCTTTCAAAATGCCTTTGGGTTCTTTATTTTCTGCATTTATCTGAAAGATTAAGAATAATGATCCCATCAAAGATTGTGAAAAGCTCCAATGCCTCCTGAGAGATGGAACCAAAGAAACTTGTTTCAAGCGCCAAGTCTGGCAAACGATCCACTTTGCATTTAGAGCATGTTGTGAAGTTCCCTGCAAAGAATAACCACTTCTGAGAAATGAAGATAAGTTTGGACACTGAACATAGTTTTAATGCAGAACTAAGTTATTAAACAGTAAAGTAATCTTAGACTGCCCTTGCTTATCAACAGTTTTCTCTCCTGAAGGGTTTTGCACTGTTGCAGTGTCAAACCCACTCACTCACCTAGCAGTAGTGGCTGTGGTGTTTTCTGTCATGTAAGCGCCATGTTGTCCCCCCAGTCCACAGTGATGACTCGGCAGGAGATCGACAAGGAGTACCAGGGGCTGGTGAAGCGCTCTGAGCAGCTGCTGACGGCCATGCAGAAGAGGAAGCAGGAGGAGGAAGAGAGGGAGCGATTGCGGCGCATCGAGGAGGAGATGGAGCGAGAGAAGAAGCGCCGCGAGGAGGAGGACAGGCGACGCAAACAGGAAGAGGACGACCGCCGACTGTAAGTGTGAAGCCGCTGCCCGGGGGCACGTTGAGCACATACACTTATGTTTTTCCAAAGGTACCACGTCACGGGAGATCATTTCTCAGTGGTTAGAGATGACACTGCTAGGAAAACACAGGAGGTTGCATTACATTATAATAATAATAAATCTTGCAGTGCATTTAAATACATTGAGATGCTCCTTAATTGTGATTTAGTTATTATTATTTATTTATTTCCCCCCCACAATTGACAAGGAATGGTGAATAAACCTATAGTTATTTGCCGAACTTCAGATTGTAGTACAAAATTAGCTGAACTTTTTCCAGATAGTCCACTATGAGACTTACTTATTACTTTTCCCCCTTTTTTACTTAATATATTCACTTAAATTTAATTTAATTGGTTTTACAAACCATTGTGGTCTCTTGCCAGGTATTTAGCTTTTGAAAAAAACATGGTTGTGAACTTGTTTAAAAGAGTTCACCTCCCTGACAAGTCACTTACCTAACTGGACATAAATGCCTCTACATCTGTGTGCGTTCCTTTACTGACCCCATCATGGTCCCCACACCCTGGCTAACCTCTCTGAGGGATTTTGACTGCCATGACGGCCAGGCCGTCTGCCCTCAGCCAAATGATTAACACCATATAACGCCTACGTATCAATCAGCAACAAATAGTTGTACGTTCTGTCCTCTAACTTGTGGCGTTTGCCTCAGACTCCACAGTAATCTATGCCAGTGTAATTCTCACACTGTATTTATTGAAGTCGTCTATAATTGTTCAACATACACTTCATGCCATATTTAAGTAGCATCCATCGCACTGTAGGCCGTGATTACCGGCTTCAAAAGAGGCTTTGATCTCGTTTTGGAACAGCGCGAAGCTGCTTTGAGTTTTCGAGTTGGATTGCTCGTGTTGTTCTTAGGAAGGGTATAATGTCCTCCTACATCCCTGTGACCCAGCGCTACACAAAATCAAACACGAAGCACTTTTCTCGGCGCTCTGCGGCCTCATTGTACCTTATGAGCCTCTGTTTGTGTTTCACTTTCAGGAAAGCAGAAATGGAGTTGAAGAGGAAGCAAGAGGAAGAGGAGCGTAAGAAGAGAGAGGAAGAGGAGAAAAGACTACAGGTTAGTGTTGTTTCAGAGACCAGAATATGGCTGATCTTGTGTAGGTTGTGCTCCGTGAGTGGCTAATCCCTCTTTAGCAGCCCTTTACCTGGACTGCCCCTACAAAGCAGTGTGGCAGCTTCCCAGAATTGTTTTTATTTCCTCCCAGACTGACCTGTATGTCTGCCATGAGATCTTTTAAGTATATTTGTGCATCTAACTTGGGAAAAACAAACCACTTAAAAAGATTAACATACTGTTTATTTAAGAAAAAAAAAAACGTTTTGAAAAAAGTTTAATTCCTCAGTCACTTAATTTAGACAAAAACACTTAGGCTGCCTTACTTTTATTATTATTTTATTTATTCAATCTGGTTCAACAACACCTATTATTAAAGACTACAGGGAGAGCATGGACATCATATCGTCTGCATCTCTGTTTCCACGCTTGCTGGATTAA
Source organism: Amia ocellicauda (assembly GCF_036373705.1). Taxonomy (NCBI): domain Eukaryota; kingdom Metazoa; phylum Chordata; class Actinopteri; order Amiiformes; family Amiidae; genus Amia; species Amia ocellicauda. Next base: position 13,520,989 of record NC_089850.1, read on the forward strand.
AAGAGGGTTCATGCCTTACCCTCACCTGCTCTTTACTTTAATCGTCCCACTCTGAAGGGCCTCCACTCGAGCATAGTCTCCTAATATTGCATCTGCTAGTGAGAGATGAAAATGATCACACTCAAGATGGGTTTGAATACTCTTCAGTTCTCAACAGTCTTTCAAGATGCTTGTACCAGGTTATTGATAAAACGGGAAAATAATGTAATGTGTCAGTGTTTTATTTGTGCTTTTTTAAATCAATATGGCTTCCTGTCCATGTTCCAAACAAGAAAAATAGCCTCTCCAGTTTATTTTTCCTCTATCCAGACTTATTCGAGGGACTCTGAAGGACTTTAAGGTCACCTGTTTTTATGTAATCTGAGGTCCATGTAATAAGAACCCGTAGCTTTTTTTAGTAGTTCTAGGTTTAATCTAATCTTTGGCTCTCCAACTTCAGAGCTGGCGTCTCTAATTGCTGTGCATTGTGTTGTGCATCTGTTGTTTGTGTCAAGTAAAAATAGAAAGCCAGCTTGGACTGGTGCATTATTCCATTTAGGTTGAGCAATCTGTGTTATTGTTCGATTTTAAGTTAATGGATTGAATTAACTGACTGGACCCTGACATTTTTGCACATTTTGAATAGGTCACAAAAAGCAATCCAAATAGAAGGGTGGGTGGTGTTTATATGTGGGTTGCGCCACAGTAATGAATCGGGAAATGAATGGAATTGCTTCTGTTTGAAGAAAGTTTCTCATCTGCGAATAAAGCTGGCCATTTCCTTTAAGGGCCGGCTTTCGTGGATCTGTTCCAGCAAACAATCATTCTCAGACCTCTAAAATCAGGACAGTCTCATTAATGCAGGGATAACCCCTGTAAGAAGCCTAATCAGTTCTTACCGCAACTGGCATGATTTTAATTGCTTAAGAGGCTAGCACCCAAAACGTTCTCTCTTTTGTCAAATGTAGAAACTCTTTCCTGACGTGGGATAGATTAGTTGATTTCTACAGCCTTTCCATTACAGACAGTTATACTCAAGAGCAGAAATGTCTGTTTAATTTTTTAAATATTGGGAGCCTTGTTCTGCTCTGAAAATTCCCTTTGAAATCTAATTTTATCTACGAGTAAATATGGTTTTATTTTATAGACACATCTCACACATCAGATAAGTTGAAAGGGAGGAATGGTTCAGACAGTGAACGTAGGGGGTAGGCCAGACTGAAAACCTGCCATATTTTGATCCAAGAATACATCTTCTGACAGTAACATGATGTTCCTCAGTTGTCTACCATTTGAGTATTGATGAGGCCCAGTCAAAGAGAATATCTTCCTTGTGTAGATATTTGGGAACTCTGTTTACATTCAACCATCATCAATACCAGCCTACACTCTCTGTGGATAAAGGCGTCTGCCAATGAATAAATAAATACATAAATAAATAATAGATGGTAATAAATAATGTTGTACAAAATTGCAATGAAAACCAGTGAAGACTTCAGCATACTCTTATCAAAATTGCCTATGAAGTTTATACACTTCACATAAACATCTAAAATGAAAAAGGGCAAACCAATCAAGTTTTGACTGTAATTGTTGCATTTGACTTTACAGTGGCGAAACCAATTTAGGTGTTTCAAATGTTTTCAGTGCTTGTCTGATGTGTTTTTTTGTTATTGTCGCGGGATATGTAGATCCAAAGCAATGTATTGGTTTGTGCTAACTTGTTGACATATTCCACAAAAACACAAGGACATGCATAGGATACAATTATCGGCGGCTGTTCAGTCCATCATGCCAGTCCATCATGCTCGTATCAGTAGTTTGGGATGCGTGACTTTTTTATAATTAGTGTAACACCCACATGTTGATCCATTATTACTCTTCAGTTTTGGACCAAGAGCCTCTTCAAACAGAGCTAACTTTTAACTGGACATTGCACTGAAACCCCTTAAAATAGGTTCTGAGTCCCATCATTTACGCTCATAGATTTGGCTTAATGAAAGAGCATTCATATGTAGTGCCTCATACAATAAAAGAAAACTAAACTTTTGGTCCACATACTTCCTTAAAAGATAATCCCAGAAGAAAATGGCATACAGATTCTTATAACCTGAACCCCATTTTTCACTTGGATATTAATATTGATCGAAAGTAGAAGGGCAAGTAATAACATGTGTTTGATCCTCTTGATACTCTACCCCGTTTGACTGGTTACCTCCCGTCATTACTCGATTATTTATAAATCTGTGACGCTCAATATTAAGTGTCATAGCGCCACCTTGTGTTTCAGGCGGAGATGGAGATGCAGTTCGCGGCCGAGAGGGAGGAAGAGGCCCAGAGACAGGCCGTACTGGAGCAGGAGCGCCGGGACCGAGAGTTGGCCATGAGGATCGCCCAGAGCGAGGCCGAACTCATCACTGAGGAGACCCAGCCCGACGCTGCCTTGCGCAGGTAATATTACAGTCCGGCGCTTTGTCAGCTATTGAGGAGGTAGTCTAGAGATCCAGGACAGAGTGGTTGAGGAGTAACTAGAGGTCCGAGAGGCTCAAGTCCTGGTTAGTCCTGAAGCGAGCAAAGACAACTCCTTTGCATTTGTGTTTAACCTGTTAATTCTGTTTACTTTCTCCCAGTAACGGCACCTCACTCACTCCCGTCCCAGTGAAGGCTAAGTAAGACATCAAAACCCCCATTCCAAACAAAATCCACTTTTTCTCCAATTAATTCAATGTCCTGCATGCTTTGATTTGCCGACTACATCTCTTATCAATCTAAGATGAAGGGTTTTGTTAACTGTGCGATGCAGTGTTCTGATTAACAAAAGCTTGATTTTGTCCTAATCGATGTGGCAAAAGAGCAGTTGAAGGGTGTTCTGTGCCTCAGTTCACTGCCCAGAGCAATAAACAGATCAAATCCCAAATCAAAGTACAGACAACAAGGAAATCACCGTTTCTGATCTAAAGTTTGAGTGTTTGGAGATCATCCCTCCAGTCTAATGTCGCTGTCTTCTGTTTGCAGTGCTCGGGGACCAACTAAGAAATTGACAATGTATGTTCCTTTTAAATACTTTTATTTTACTTTTGCAGATGCATGGTAATATTCCACAAATAGTTTTTGCAAAAGTCTTGAGCTTGTGCCTTTTTCCTGAACCGTTGCCATGAAAACATGATTCTTGCTTTAGATGCAGGAGATGAGGGGTGTTGGACTTGTTTATATTGCACTGGGCTGTTAAAGCAGTTTTCTTAAATGTGTATTTAAACACAGGACTACAACAGCTACAAAGTGCATCTTCCAGAGACGTATACGCTCCCCAGCTTCGTATTATGTATTAATTCTCCTGAGAACTTGAATTGCTCTCCCTATGGCTCTCTGCTTTTAACTCCCACTTCATATATAATAAAACAGGATTAATGGGTGGCTTTCTTTCTAATAAAAGGTCAAAACAAGCCTGAGAACTGGGTCCAGCTAGAAAACATCCTTAAGGTTAAGGACACTTAAGGTTATCGGTTGTAATTATTGTGTTCCACACAATACAGGTTAAATACAATGGCAGCCATTTGTTCAGTTTTCAGGCAATACTTTCACATTCAGAATTGTAATTCAGTCTCTAAACCCACGGTTGCCTGGGGGTGGAAGCACAAGGCTTTCGTTTTAAGGACACATGCAGTTTGCTATGAACATAAAACAAAATACATCAATTAACAATCTCCTGGGATTCAGTTCCCTGTGGAGATGAATTCACTGAGGGTTATACCAAAGCAAGGTGGAACAATTATGAAATTGCCTGGACAAACCCTCCTCTGTCATTTCACTGCAGCAGTCTCCACAGAGCACACGTATTTAAAATTGTTACTGTGTTTTCTCCGCTTTACCATTGCATGTGGAGAAAGTGAAGGCTTTTCTGTGCCGCTTGGTGCTGTCTGTACAGTCATAGTGAATTTGCCAGCAGTTCACCATTCATTCTTACAGTCTGAGCTCCCTTCTCTCAGATTCGACTTGTTTTTGCCAACCGTTTAATGACTGGATTACAATTAAATGTGTTGTCTACAGCAGCATAAAAGAAAATGGCTGTCAAGACATAGGTTGATTAGTCAGTGGGCTGCCCTCACAATGACATTGTCTGTTGACATGAAACATTGAAAGCTGGTTTGAATTAAATGAACCCTCTACGTTCTCATTAAGCTTGCTAAAATGGTCATTATTTATAATGTTATTCTCCTCAGCAATGTAATGAATTAGAACATCTCCCACTAGTGTATCCGCTAAATATTTTAAGCAGTATCTTGTGTTGCCAGTTTGCCTCTGGCTTAAGTACATAGTTTTGTTTTGTGGTAGGCAGTGTCCAGTGGAGAATTGCTCTTTACCAAAAAGGCAATCTAAAAAATACATGTTTTTTCTCTGAAATATCACTAACTCTCTAAAGCTAAGCCATGTTTAACCTGTGTGTGCTGTAATTATCATGTTCTTTTAGGGAAGAAATGGCCAAAGAAATGTCTGAGCTGCTGTCTAGGTGGGTAGTGAAGCAACTTTATTTCCCAATGGAGCTGAATCGCCACAATCCAAAACAATGAGAATATTCAGCACCTCTGAATAATTGACCGGTGTTTTTATTCTGCATGCCTTTAATTCCCTTAATTTTTTATAATATAATTTTAAAAAGTTTTAACTTATTTTTAAAATATAGAAAGTGTTACATTTGGAAGCCAATGTGGATAATAAAAGGTCACAGACATTACCCACAGTGCAGTGCGAATGAGATCTGTGATTCTGCTGCACACTAACTGGGTTTAGGAGTCCCAAGGACATTGTCAGTTTCTCCTCATTCAGTCTGAGTGTACATTACTGAGCTGAATTTTAAAATGGTGATTTGCAAATATAAAATCAGTAAAATCTTGAAAAGAAAAATGAAATGTATACACAACATACGTTATAATTTATTTTAATGGAATGTATTTGATCACATATCTTAATATCTTCTGATGTTTCCTATATTGTATTGCTTGTTAAGTGTGTCACCAACCCCCCCCCAAGTCTAAAACTCTCAATGTCTGTGTGCTGCCGTGACACAAGGTTGAGGATTATTCAGTCGAAATTGATATTGTGAGAGGAGTGTTGTTGGGAAGAGGATCTTTTCTCTGACTCTAAAAGAAAACCGCACAAATGCTTAGTTAAGCACATATACATTTATAGCCTGTATATGCAGATGGTTCTTTCATGGCTGAATAATTTCTACTTGAAAACCCGATTATCTGTCGGGAAATGTTGAATCCTCCTCTCTTTCTGGTAATAATTCACAATGTAATCTTCTCTTCGTGTCACCAGCACGCAAGATGCGGCAGTAGAGTTCAGGATGCACAGTTTGGAAATAAAGATGATTTGTGCCTTTTAAAGTTAGTTATTTATTTGAATCCACCAGAGTCCTGAATTGCTGCTTTTTATTATTATATATGTGTATTTCTAAATGTACATAATACTGCAGCATCTCAGAATGAAGATGATAAAATGTACCACTTGTGTTAGTAATATAGCACCCCCCCACCACACACACACTCTCTCTCTCACACACACACACACACACACACACACACACACACAAACAAACAAACAACAGGGTTTTCAGCATTTCTCAAGTATTCAGTGTATGTGGTGATTGATACAATGATACAATTGATACAAATACAGGTACCATTTAAATTTTGCATGTTAATTTTCTAGTAAAAAACTATTTTAGGAACTACCTAGTTCTTCTCTTCTTTCCAGTGTTTCTGTAACATTTAATGAGTTAATTTATCAGTTTTCTTGTTGGGTAAAATTTTGTCTGAAGAAATAAGCTTTATATACATTTATAGAAGCCTTTTTTTTTTTTTTTTTTTGCTATATTTAGTTTTTATAATAAGCTGCAAGAAACAATGTGATTAGAAAGCATCCGGTTGTTACCTCAACAACAAACCAGTGAATCTCAATGCTGGTTCCCTGGCATGCACAGTAGTTTAATTATATAATATATTTTCACGAGTAAACGACCCCAATTCCATGCGACAAACTATAAACACCTGCTTCTAACTCACTCCCCTAGCGTTCGTCACATAACCAACCTCTCTCACTAAACTGGGGCCTAAACCCCTGAAATTAAAGTTACAGCTCACTCCCAACTCTGTTCTAGCACAGAAGTTACTCTGAATCTACCCTCCCCTGAACTACACACACAGCCCTGCGGTCTCAGGACTGAGATGATCCCGCAGTGCCGCTCAGGGTTGACTTTGATTCCCCTTCAGGAAAATGACTTAATTCCAACTCTTGAAACACACACACCCTGTTTACGGTCATTGATAATGAGTGACATGTAGGCCACAACTCCTAATCAGCTCAAATCAAACTTGTGGTTGCTAATTGGCTCTGTAGGACTCCCACTATCCCACCGGTTTATAGAGGCTGCCGGATGTTCAAGTCCAAGGCGGTCACTCTCCCATCCCAAGGTCACTGCGTGTTCCAGGAACTCAGAATAGCCGTTGCGATGTGAGGCGGCTCTCATAATGGAAAGGCTAAGTCAGCCAATAGGATTAGTTCGGTGGGACCAAGGTGACTTATTTCCTCAATCACTGCTCTGGTGGCCGGCGATCACAACACGGCGACTGTGCGAAAGGCCTCAACACGTTTTCTAAAAGGGGCAAATCCGGTGGTTTATTAAATTAGGGGGTTCAGCACAGCGGGAGAAGGAGGTGACGCATTCCGTGGTTTTTCTCGAGTCATGTTCCACGGTAACAGACAGAACGCAAGAGGCGCTTAATCTGTCCTTCTGCGAATAGAGTGGCACTGCAAGTGTGAGGTTTGATCCAGGGATTTGGTTATTGATTTGCTCGGCCACGTTCACTTCATGGACGCCCCACTGCCTCTTCAGAAATTGACACTGTTGTGGAGTTGTATGGCAATGAATACTGTACTGTATAATGTAACATTTTTTTTAACATCTTCTCAGAAACCAAAAATCTTTGTGTGTCTGTATTGCTCATTTTCTTTACAGCATTTTTTTTTACTTAATGTAACACAAATAGTTTCACATTTTCTACGTATTTTAAGAGAAATGTACAACATTCTGAAAGAAGGAAAAAATAAATCAATCATGTCTGCAGCATAGTGTTATTGAAAACGGACACTTACAGTGGGCTCTTAGGGTTTAATGAGTGCTTTTCATTATAAGGAGGAGGGAGGCAGACTTCTCTTCACAAGGCCTGTTTCCTTACACCCCCCCACGTCTGCAGTTACAAGGGCCTGTATGAGACAGTGGAGTTGCTCTCGCTCAATCGCTGCGTCTCGCTTGCTTCCTCTCGCAGGGGGCCACAGGTGCAGGCGACCAAGGCGGCTGCGGGCACCAAGAAGTACGAGTTGAGCAAGTGGAAGTACGCCGAACTCCGGGATGCCATCAACACCTCGTGTGGTATGAGCCAGACTCTGCATGTTTTCCTTATGAAATGATGTATCTTATGAAGCTTCTGAGTTGTGTAAGAAATGCTTTAATAACTTCTCGCTGGGTAAAGAGGACAGTGCTGTGGGGGATGTCAACCAGCAAGATTAGGGACACAGATGATAATATATATGTATAGAATATAATATCCTACTTTCCCACTTCCAGACAGCTGGTCTGGATCAACGCAATCTAATTAATCTAAATCAACTTTGCATTTTGCCTTCAGGCATTTATTGAAATTAATAACTAATCCGCCAGTACTAAAATCTTTTATCATTATTTATATGGATCTGTCTATATAGTTTAGGCTTGTATATTTAAGGCTTGTGTAGAGTATTTCTGTGACACTAGATGTGACCTTTTCATGTCTGTACTTGAAAATGTTGTGAGTCTTATAGGTTAATGGAATAATTACCCCACCGGTGATAGTGATGTGTCCATTTCTCAGGTTTTATAAGACCGTCTGAAGCTTCCCATGTAAACACCATAGGCAAACTGAGCACTTAACAGTGATCCCCCCCAGCAACGTGGATATAATATTTCAGTCATGTGGGAGTATTAGATCTGGATGTCTCCTGCTAGTACATCTACTTATTTTGGCCATAAAAGCGAACTTCCAATTAATAGGAGGTGAAAGGGCACTGGTTGACCATTCCCACTGAGGATATTCAGAAAATTGCCTCAAACTTTTACAATAACTTGAACTTAAAATCTTAAGATTGACTTAGTTTAAGGGAAAACTTCATACTCTACACTACACAGCAAAACAAAATAAAAAAAAAAGACCAGCAGGGCATTGCTTTTGTCTCATTCTATGGAAATATAGACACTGATGAAGATTTTAAAGTTTACTCAGAACTGTATCATCCAGATATTGCCTTTTTTCCCCTCATTTGAAGCACTGAGATTTCTCTCAAGTGAAATGACAGATTCCAGTTCTGTTGATCTGGAAGAGGGTTTGTGTTTTCCTTGCTTTAGAAAATGTGGTAATTTAACTCTTCATTGTTTTATATTACATGTTTTAATTTAAATTAGATTTTCTAAATGGATTAAAGTAATAAATATAAAAGTCTTTAGACATATTCCTTTTCTTCACACAAATCCATTACAGTACCAGTGCAAACGGCTTCTATTTTCAAGTAAAAACCGGTTTAAAAGAACAAGAAAGAACAAACATTATGTAGTCTTTGTTTTTAATTTCTTTGGGAGATCAAACCGCTAATAAATAAACTGTGTTTAGTTTTCCTCAGTACAATCATCCTGTGATCCGACTCCTCTCTGTATAATCCAAGTTATTTATGCATTATCCAAGTTATGCATAATCCCTGTATTGTTTTCCTGTTTTAGATATTGAGTTGTTGGCAGCTTGCAGAGAGGAGTTTCACCGCAGGCTGAAGGTCTATCATGCTTGGAAGTCAAAGAACAAAAAGCGCAACACTGAAACCGAACAGCGGGCACCGAAGTCAGTCACGGACTACGGTAAGAGACTCGGTCTCCCCAGAGCTTGTGCTGCTTTTATCGCTCGGCAGCTTCTTTTATCCGGTCTCAGTGTGATTTTGTCACAATGGTCGTGTGTCATCTGAATGTTTAGTGGGATGTATTACTTTGTTTCAAGTACTGTGTTTTTGTTCTGTCAACCATTGCACCTGTGAGCTTCAAAATCTTTAGTTCCCCCTCATCGGCTGGGCACGGAGTTTGTGTTCGGCTACTATAAACCTGCCCCAGGATGGCACACAGGGCAAACGAGATGAAAGATGGGCAGAATGCTGGAGTTGCCACAGACTAGTACGGTCCATCACATCAAACTCTTCCAGCCCTGCTCTGTTAAAAACTCGGCCTTAACTTCTGACTTCTTAACTTCGTCTCTGTCAGAACGGTTCAGCGCAATGATGGCTTCTGTGGTCCCAACTTGCTGACTCATGCTCTTTAGTCTAGTGTGGCTTGTTCATATTTACGGGAGATGGAAGGTTCAGTTTTTCATCTGATTTTGCGATCGAGATTAGTCACTGGAAAAAAAAAAAAAAAGTTATATATCTTTGAAAGTTATGGAATCACAATGGTTCGTGCCCCAGGTGGATGAGAAGACTTTGCAGCTGAAAGATAATTTAAAAATTAATTTCCCACCTGATGCAATATCCACCGGGAACCTTAACAGGATTGAAAACTTTTATTAAATCTGTACATTAATTTCTAAACTTCTTGTTTTCAGAAACAGCATTTTGTGCAGAACTGTTGATAGTTAATTATTAGTGACTCTTAGTTTTGTGAATATGGATTTTAGGTCATCAATCTTTTTCAGAAAAACAAAGAAATCACACATTTACTTCTGCAATTGCAAGCCTGTTCTTAATAGTCAAATCATGTTTATAGCTTATTTTCATGTGTTCCCTTTTTTGCCTTAGTGATTAATTGTCTACTTCTGTTAAGTTGTTCTTTATCTATATATAATTAGCTCTCATGCAATTTATTTTATTCATCATGAAAAGGCAATATAAAGCTTGAAATGTGCAACAGAAGGCATTCTGTTGGAAGTTGGTTGCAATTAAATCGACGTTGCAGGTCTTGTCTTTATGTATAACGTGGCATGTTTATTTTCAGATCATGCACCTTTCATGAAAAACTCATGTAAGTGAGAATCAGTAATGTAACAATGCTAATACTTCAAATGATCTTCAAACTTCTAACATTGGGATGAGGGTGACTTTGGTGCTTTGCTGCAGATGTGCTGAAGTTTGACTTGGAAATTAGTTATTATGGGGTCCTTGAGTATTAATACTCCAGAAAGTGGGCAATTGGCGTTCATTTAAAAAAAACAACAACAACAATCTCTACTGCAGCAACATCCAGTCTATTTTTAGACTACTAAGACAGTCTTTATCTGTTTCTATTTGAGGGCTAGTGTACGGATAGATTTAATCTTAAACCATCCTTTACAACAGAACATTTTCCTTTTATGTTCTCTTGAGAGAAAAAAAAAAAACAGCCTATGAGAAAAAAACTAAACAAAAAAAAAACACTAGTCCATCTAGGTTTGGGGCCATGCAAACTTAGATCGCTGTTTGATGGTGATGATGATGTTGTTTTTTGGAATTGAACAAATCTGCCTCAGTCTTGTAGTCTGATTCAGATTAGCTTTCGGTTTTAGAAGTATTTGGAATAGCTTAACAAATCTGTCTGCTGAGAAGGAAGCGTGGGAATTTCTATCCTTTGTTCGGGTAGAAATACGTTATCTTAAATGCCAATTAACCAATTTTTTAAAGCCTAATATAATTTAGTGATCCCTGTAACTGCCTAGTTAGTTGTTTTTCCCCTATTTAACTTTGTTGTATCCTTTAATACTATTTTGTCCTTGGTTAGAATATCTAATACAGTAACCTGGGTCTTGCTGGGTTTCTCAGCTGGGTTTTTTTTATTTTTTTTTAATGAAAGCTCTTACAGAAAATAATGTAAATGCTGGTGGGTGAAGCTTTCTTTTGCATGTGGGGTCAGTGTGACTGGTTCTAGAAGTGGTGGGAAAAGGTTAGTTATCAGAAACGTTCTTTTCTTCTCTCTCCTGCAGCCCAGCAAAACCCTGCCCCCCCAATGCCAGCGCAGCAACAAGAGATTGCGATGAACCGGCAGCAACGTTATTTCCGCATCCCTTTCATCCGCCCTGCCGACCAGTACAAGGACCCCCAGAACAAGAAGAAAGGCTGGTGGTATGCCCATTTCGACGGGCCCTGGATCGCTCGCCAAATGGAGCTGCACCCAGACAAGCAGCCGATCCTGCTTGTGGCCGGTAGGTCCTAAAACCTCCTTTTTCTCAGCCTCTTAAAGCTGAGCCGTAAGACAACGGAAAGATTACGGGAAGACTAAACTTGAGCTTCTCTCCTTCTGCCTATCTATAGAACACAGGCTTCTTTGAGGACTGTAAATCTACAAACACAAACACACCCACACACTTAAATGCTGTAATGCAAACTCTCTGAAGTCCCGAAATAGTGGGCCCCGGTGTTTATTGTTGGCCGGATAACTAGTGCCACACACGATGAGTACTTTCAAGTGTTTTCCCAGTCGTTTGTATCCCAGTTTCGATGCTTCACACCACTGTAGCGAGTCTTTGTCTCTTTGAAATACCCACTACAGGTTTTGTGCCCAGTGTATCCAAGCCCCTGTAAAATTCACGGTCGAATTCAAGTGACTGATTTGTTAGTTTTAAAACCTTCAGATGTCAGTCAAGTCAATCCATTGAAACTGATGTGATGATAATTAGGTGATAAGCACATTAATACTAATTCAATCTGAAACGGCCCCTTAATGATGATAGGCAAATTAAATGTATGCGCTTAAATATCAACCTTACCTCGATCCCGGCGCTGTTTAACCGTGCGTTGACGCGTCTCATCCTCTCCAGGCAAGGATGACATGGAGATGTGCGAGCTGAGTCTGGAGGAGACCGGGCTGACCAGGAAACGGGGGGCTGAGATTTTGCCAAGGCAGTTTGAAGAGATCTGGGAGCGCTGCGGGGGGATACAGTACCTCAGGAGCGCGATCGAAACCAAGCAGGCAAGACCCACGTACGCCACGGCCATGCTGCAGAACCTCCTCAAATAAGCGCCAGGTCCCATGCTTGATAATATTAAGGGGAGGAGTAGATAACCCTTCTAGTGGAGCAAAGGGAAGACTGCACTCATTGTTATTATTAAGGGCATTTAATTATAGTTATCTCACTGGGGGCATCCAAGTTTTAAGTGAACTGATTCCTGTTCAATCTTTCTTTGTTGTTTATTTTTTTGTTTTTCTACTCCCATTTTTTTTTTTTTTTTTTTTTGCAGTGAATGCGCACAGAAAAGAAAACCACCTTGACCCTGACCTCTGATTTAATGTTTTTCAACCTTTAACTGTGAGGCCATAACAGAAACATTGACCCCTTGAATCACTGTGTTATATCAAAGGTTTGAATGCTGCTAGTCAAACTGTCTTGGCACCATTCGACTTGTTAATATCCCCGTAAGCACGCCTAGCTACAAGGCTTTTTAGAACGAGGTACATGTTTTTTCTTCGACCTTTCTACTTCAGGAGTTTTGCAAAAAGTCTGTTTTTCTCACGGCATGTTCTTCATGACAGGATAGTGGCAGGACGTGCTGAGAATTGGCGTTCGTTGTGGTTGGTTTTGTTTGGTTCTTGGTTCCAACGTAAGGATAGCTCACAGCAGGCGTAGTTTTAAAATTGGTTGTAATTGCATTGATGTGTAAAGAGAGAGTGCCCAATACGGAAGGTACAGTATCTATTCACCCCTGAGAATGCATTATGGTGGTACGCAAGGAAACAATAATACAAAATAAAAGTAAACGATAATCAAATGGCAGCACTACAGTCTGTGTAGCTTTACGGCAGTACAGTGCACATCTGTAGAATAAGAATGACTGAGCTATTGTTTCTGTATTTTCACTCATGCTGCCCCTCTCCTCACCCTTTTAATACTACTTGACAGAATGTAAGTTATTGAAATTCATTTCTTTCTTCCTCCATTTGCCCTATTTTTTTTTTTTTTTTTTTTTGCGAATTACAAAGTTGAACTACTTATTAATGGCGGGGTGGGGGGTTAAAATGGTGCCCAAAGCTTCTCTGGGTTTGCAGTGATGTCTTTAATTCCAATAGAATCTGAAAGGCCTTTATTTTCTAGTATCCTGCACAAAGTACTTGGGTACCTTAGCTCTTTATGAACTGGAACATATATTGTTTTTTTGCAACTTCAAAATGAGGCTTGGAGTTTCCAAAAGGCATTTGTTTATTAATTAAAATGTCCTAGTCATCGGAAGAGGTTTTCAATATTAAAGATTAATACACAAAAAATGTTGTCATTGATAAAACACTGATCATAATAATAATAATACAAATAATAAACAAAGTGTAATGTACAAATGAACTTGACACCTTGCTTATTTACACTTTGGACTCTGGAAGGGCTGAATTTAAGTAATTTGTTGTAAGGATGGAGATAATTATCTGTATAAGAGGAGATGTGATTTGCAAATTAAATCTATCCCTGGTGGAGATCACAGCTGAAAACCTTGAGCTACAGACGACAGTTGGGAGTCATCTCTATATTTTATTTTCCTAACTGTCTGTGTATTTTTGGTAATGATATAGAAATAGAATATTTTATATATACTGAGAGAATGTAACATTTCAATTTATATTTCAAGAGCTATTTTTGAGAGAATAAAAGCAAATTGACCTGTATATTTTGAAATGTGTTTCACGGTAAACCAGGAACTCCAAGCTCAACCTCTTTTATAACTGCTGTACAACATGATGAACACTTTTTTGTTTTAATTAACGAAAACATGTTGACGTATATTATTTTACAAAGGGAGAGTTACATAAAGTCCTGGTGATGGAGCCGTTGAGTGGCATTTGTATGAGACAATCTCACGTGCCAGGCTGGAAAAGTTGTCTACAGGCAGTTGGTTTGTTGTTAACGGTTAAGTTTCCTTTGCTGCTCGGCACAAACCGCTGGATTGTGTTCGTGCGTTTTGATTCTTCCCTCATTCTTTTTTGTGCAAGAGGCGTCTCTCAGTTCAGACCTAATTATTTATTTATGATTTAAAAATACAAGAGTGATTTACTACTGTCGATCTCCTTGATACCCTTTAATGTATAGTACATTTAATGCTGTTGATGTGTTCTATATCGGTTCATAAACTTCAATCATTCCTTTAAAAGATTCTGCATTTTCACCTTTTCCATTTTGTAATGCCGAATTCTAACTGATGTACTTATGCAATGCAGGAAATAAATGCGTTCCATGTTTAACTCAACTGCTTTTCGTTCCTTTATTGATTCATTTGAGAAATTACATTTGTAATTGTAAGGTTATAGTTGTGTTTGTTGTTGTTGTTGTCAATTAAAGGCATTAGAATAGGCAATTCATAGAAAAGCAATACAACTTCACGACTTTTGGCTGGCAAATCACTTTCCATACTAATTCTACCTGTACTCATTATTGTTATTCAGTTTGTTTTCCTGTAGGGCTTAAATGACATTTACTGAAAGTAATCAATTAAAATATACATATAAAACATAGCTGCCGCAATGTGTTTAAAAATAACCACTTATGAGTCAAATGAAAGAAACTGATTTACCTGTGTGTGTGTGTGTGTGGATATTGTGATATATGTTTAGATTTTGGAGGGGAGGGGAGTTTTATAGATTTCCTACCACTGTTTCTCTTTGCAATTGCTGATCTTACAATTGTACTTGGGGCATGATTCCTGGTCTTACTTTTCATGCACTTCTACCCAATACCGGCACAAGTAATATTTGACACAAATTCAATCGACTGGTTTTCAAACTGCTTTTCTATTTTTCCCCTCCTCCTTCTTGAACTGTAGCACAGCTGGTGTTGGAAATGGAAATACACCAGACACGCGTGCACACACGCACACAGACACACACACACAATCAAATCAAGGACTTCTATGTAGACAAACTGTAGAAAAGCAGAGAGTTGGAACATCTAAAACTAGGGTAAAGATTGCATTTCTAAATTGGTGGTTCAGTAGATCTCAAGCTGGAGAATACCGACATTGTTTATTTTCCACACAGATCAAGGGTTTTGGTTCTACACCACTGATCAAATGCTTACAACTGGGGTACTTGTACATACTTCAGGTACACCTGTACCTAGGGCTGCCACTACTGACTATTATGGTAATCGAGTATTCTGTCGATTATGCTGACGATTAATCCAGGTTATTCAGATAAAATGTTTGCAAAAACACTGCTTTTATATAACGCTTTGTTGCAACTTTCTTCTTGTTTTTCAATTTAAAAATAGTGTCAATGTGTGTTTGCCTTTGTTTTTCTTAACCAATAGCAGAGAGATTTGTTTTGAGTTTTAACCACGCTGAAAGTGGGTGTGCTTTTAAGGGAGTCAAATGAGGGATGTTTTGAACATTTTACTGTTTTGGAGACCGATACAACTTAGTGAAGCAAATATTTGAGTATTGTAAACTTTTAATTTGGCACATTGTTCGGTATTGTAGACAGTTATGACAGTGATTTGGAAGAGGGGAAGGCAGAAGTTTATGACAAAGATGCAGGTGGTGAAGGTACAGATTAAGACGTGTCTACTTGATTTCAGCTAGTCGACCTAAATGTCAGAATACCCTGTTTTTAGGACACAAAAGAAGAAGTAATAGTCCAAGATACATTTAACACAGCAAACACGACCAGACGATTTCTCGGAACACATGCAAGCAATGTAAATGTATTGTTATGATTAAATATTACTGGTAGTAATAATGACAACAACAATAAGTACATTGAAGAAGCACGATTTAGTTCAGTGTATTTTTTTGTCCGTGTTTTGTTTTGTTGGTTTCTAGACAGATGTGCTCTTTGCAATACTGATATCATCTCTTGAACATTTTTTTGTAAACATCTGTCTTTTTGTATTTTAAAAACATTCTGTTGATTCGTGTATGTTTTTTTTAAGTGATTATAAACTGGGTTAATTAAAAAAATATATATATATTTTAACTTGTTTCTTTGCTAATTCACATTTCTGTATTCCTTCCAAAAATAAACTAATTAGATAAATAATTAAAAACTTCAGTGTCTTATGTTTCTTGTGATATATAGGTTTCAAGATCATTATATTTATGTAAAATTAAGTAATTTGCAGTGCACTGTACCAAGCACTGTGATTTGTGTGAGCGCTGTAGTCCTGACACATAGAGCTGCAGGACATTTTAAATCGAGGATTTTGTGTAATCTAATTACTCGAGTTACTCCATGAATCGTGACAGCCCTACCTGTACCAGTAGTTTGTAAGGTCCCTGCACAAATGGATGCAAAACTTACTTAAATCTGTGTGGGCTACTGTAGACCGTCTCACAACAAACACAGATGAGGTCTCTCATGCTGGAAAGGAAAGGTATATCTGCACTCCTTTAAGGATATTCAATTGAAGAAAAGACAGATTGTGATGACAGTTGATCATTTTACATTATGAAGTGTGTGGGGTCAGACTACAGCTGGGTGGCAGGTCCCTCAGTGGGTGGGGGGCCCAAAGGATAGACCTCACAGTACGAAGGTGGGAGGTCGTGGGGGTGTGGGTACAGGTTCGGCTTCCATATATCCTGAAACAACACCAGGCAGGAAAGCGTTAATGTGGACCTACAGCTCACCTAAAGAAAATTATGTAAGACGTGAAGTGATTATTATTGTTGTTGTTGCTGTTGTTGTTGATTTAGATCAGTTTGCCCTTCACTTTTGTCATTCTGTTCTTGTTCTTTTTCCTTTCTTGTAAACTGTTGTTCTCATTAAGTTTTCTTGCTCTTTCCCCACCCTTGTTATTATTTTAAATACATACATAAACTAATCCACAAAAAAATTGAACGGTAATATTAAGCAAAACCGGGGACGTGCTCCTGACAGGACAAGCCAGTATATCAGTGAACTGCAGGTGAGGAATTGTGTCCATCGCGTCGCAGTGACACACCTCGCTGTAGGACGGAGGCGCAGAGCTGTAGGATGGGGGAGGCCTGGGGCTCCTGTCCTCACGCGGGACAGACTCGATGCAGACGGACTGCAGCTGCTCTCCTCTCCGCGCCTGCTGCAGCGCCTCTTCTGCCCGATCCTGCTCTCGTAGGACTTTCCAGATGACCCAGCCCAATAGCATTGCAAGTACAAAGATCACGTATGGCAAGCATGCCCTGCAAACAAACAAATAAAAGTATCATTTTAGTTTCATAGGAAATTGCTTATTCTTATTTAAAGTTATACTGTCAGTTTCCTGTGAAATGGATCCTTGTATTGTACACAACTTAATTTGTTTTTAATTTGTTTCCTAAATTGACAAATATGTGGTGAAACATCAGTGCCCAGGTCAGCACTGATTATACCTGGAAACAGAGTATACCATACAGGTAAGTAAAAATTATAAACCTAATTAAAAACCTTTTAAATTATATACATAAACAATACTCCCAATAATATATAACAATATATACACTCACCTAAAGGATTATTAGGAACACCATACTAATACTGTGTTTGACCCCCTTTCGCCTTCAGAACTGCCTTAATTCTACATGGCATTGATTCAACAAGGTGCTGAAAGCATTCTTTAGAAATGTTGGCCCATATTGATAGGATAGCATCTTGCAGTTGATGGAGATTTGTGGGATGCACATCCAGGGCACGAAGCTCCCGTTCTACCACATCCCAAAGATGCTCTATTGGGTTGAGATCTGGTGACTGTGGGGGCCAGTTTAGTACAGTGAACTCATTGTCATGTTCAAGAAACCAATTTGAAATGATTCGACCTTTGTGACATGGTGCATTATCCTGCTGGAAGTAGCCATCAGAGGATGGGTACATGGTGGTCATAAAGGGATGGACATGGTCAGAAACAATGCTCAGGTAGGCCGTGGCATTTAAACGATGCCCAATTGGCACTAAGGGGCCTAAAGTGTGCCAAGAAAACATCCCCCACACCATTACACCACCACCACCAGCCTGCACAGTGGTAACAAGACATGATGGATCCATGTTCTCATTCTGTTTACGCCAAATTCTGACTCTACCATCTGAATGTCTCAACAGAAATCGAGACTCATCAGACCAGGCAACATTTTTCCAGTCTTCAACTGTCCAATTTTGGTGAGCTTGTGCAAATTGTAGCCTCTTTTTCCTATTTGTAGTGGAGATGAGTGGTACCCGGTGGGGTCTTCTGCTGTTCCGCCTCAAGGTTGTACGTGTTGTGGCATCACAAATGCTTTGCTGCATACCTCGGTTGTAACGAGTGGTTATTTCAGTCAAAGTTGCTCTTCTATCAGCTTGAATCAGTCGGCCCATTCTCCTCTGACCTCTAGCATCAACAAGGCATTTTCGCCCACAGGACTGCCGCATACTGGATGTTTTTCCCTTTTCACACCATTCTTTGTAAACCCTGGAAATGGTTGTGCGTGAAAATCCCAGTAACTGAGCAGATTGTGAAATACTCAGACCGGCCCGTCTGGCACCAACAACCATGCCACGCTCAAAATTGCTTAAATCACCTTTCTTTCCCATTCAGACATTCAGTTTGTAGTTCAGGAGATTGTCTTGACCAGGACCACACCCCTAAATGCATTGAAGCAACTGCCATGTGATTGGTTGGTTAGATAATTGCATTAATGAGAAATTGAACAGGTGTTCCTAATAATCCTTTAGGTGAGTGTATATATATATATATATATATACACTCACCTAAAGGATTATTAGGAACACCATACTAATACTGTGTTTGACCCCCTTTCGCCTTCAGAACTGCCTTAATTCTACGTGGCATTGATTCAACAAGGTGCTGAAAGCATTCTTTAGAAATGTTGGCCCATATTGATAGGATAGCATCTTGCAGTTGATGGAGATTTGTGGGATGCACATCCAGGGCACGAAGCTCCCGTTCCACCACATCCCAAAGATGCTCTATTGGGTTGAGATCTGGTGACTGTGGGGGCCAGTTTAGTACAGTGAACTCATTGTCATGTTCAAGAAACCAATTTGAAATGATTCGACCTTTGTGACATGGTGCATTATCCTGCTGGAAGTAGCCATCAGAGGATGGGTACATGGTGGTCATAAAGGGATGGACATGGTCAGAAACAATGCTCAGGTAGGCCGTGGCATTTAAACGATGCCCAATTGGCACTAAGGGGCCTAAAGTGTGCCAAGAAAACATCCCCCACACCATTACACCACCACCACCAGCCTGCACAG
Source organism: Amia ocellicauda (assembly GCF_036373705.1). NCBI lineage: Eukaryota > Metazoa > Chordata > Actinopteri > Amiiformes > Amiidae > Amia > Amia ocellicauda. The sequence goes on from NC_089850.1 coordinate 13,540,181, forward strand.
TGGTAACAAGGCATGATGGATCCATGTTCTCATTCTGTTTACGCCAAATTCGAGACTCATCAGACCAGGCAACATTTTTCCAGTCTTCAACTGTCCAATTTTGGTGAGCTTGTGCAAATTGTAGCCTCTTTTTCCTATTTGTAGTGGAGATGAGTGGTACCCGGTGGGGTCTTCTGCTGTTGTAGCCCATCCGCCTCAAGGTTGTACGTGTTGTGGCTTCACAAATGCTTTGCTGCATACCTCGGTTGTAACGAGTGGTTATTTCAGTCAAAGTTGCTCTTCTATCAGCTTGAATCAGTCGGCCCATTCTCCTCTGACCTCTAGCATCAACAAGGCATTTTCGCCCACAGGACTGCCGCATACTGGATGTTTTTCCCTTTTCACACCATTCTTTGTAAACCCTAGAAATGGTTGTGCGTGAAAATCCCAGTAACTGAGCAGATTGTGAAATACTCAGACCGGCCCGTCTGGCACCAACAACCATGCCACGCTCAAAATTGCTTAAATCACCTTTCTTTCCCATTCAGACATTCAGTTTGGAGTTCAGGAGATTGTCTTGACCAGGACCACACCCCTAAATGCATTGAAGCAACTGCCATGTGATTGGTTGGTTAGATAATTGCATTAATGAGAAATTGAACAGGTGTTCCTAATAATCCTTTAGGTGAGTGTATGTACACATGGCAGTGACACATTTTCCTCTGTTCCAAAGGCAGTCCTGTACAATTCGACTATTTTGAATAAACGGGCAGAAACTGATGGAACAAGAGACACTTGCACTACTGTAAAAGGAATTCCTGAACCCGTCGTAACCACAGTCGAGTTCCTGTCCACCGTTCCAGGAATATCAACAGATGGCTGATGTGCCTGAAAAGAGAGAGCACTGTGAAATGTTTTTATTTTTATTCAATCATTCATCCATTAATGTGTTTAGACTGATTATTAAAATGAATAATGACTCCACTGAATATCCCCTCCAGCCAGCCATTGGGGTTTCTGGATCATGACTACAGAACCTTTTGGGATTTCCAGAAGGCACTGAAACAATGCCATGAGCTTTTACTGACTTGGTGTCACCTTGGTTTCACCACCCAGACATTAAATTATCTCACATAACGGTTATGCCAATAGACAGATCAAGTTACTCCTTACCTTAAGCAGTTGAATCATTTCAATGATAAATGCTTCAATCTAGCCTAGTTTTTACTCTGAGCAGAAGGTCGTGGGTTCAATCCCTCGAGCAAGGTACTTTAACTAGACTGCTCCAGAAAAAAAAAAAAAAACAGCTGTAAGTATGTACAAAATAATGTCATATTGTAACAATATAAATCGTATTCACATGTCACAAACGTCAGCGCACATGCATTATGAACTCAACACAGCAAACAAACGTCATCCAATCAAAAGAAAATGCACATGACAATCTCTACACTGGCACAGCAGCCATCATGCTGTCATCGGTCATATTAAATTAAATATCCGTGGATGAACATAGTTAGTGAGGGGGACCGGGTAAAACCCAGAACGTCTGAATGCCGGAACAGGGGAAAGATTTACAAAGACGTCCAAAACTGAAAAGTACTTATTCTGGGCTTCATGAAACTTGTGTTTTTATTGAAAATTAGGAATTACATAGTGTAAATAATATTAACTTTAAAACTAATAGTAACAACAACAATAATAATGAATAGATATTTTCTACAATTTGTTAAACTGAACAGAATTTGTAAAAGTAATAGTGGCATTAAGGTACAATAGTGCTACAATAGTGTTATGCTGGGGAACTATTTCTGGAACTGGGAGTAGACCCCCAAACTGGTGACCCCCATGCCACAATGTCATATTTGTACATGCACTGTGAGCTTTCTCTAATTTAGAAGAATGGCACCAAAATCATTTCTGGTCCAATTGTATGGGCTCAAATTAGCACTGTAAGTAATAAATTCAAAATAAAATATATCGTAAATGAGAAAAATAAAGTTGAGAAAAAATGGATGTTGAGATAAAAAATAAAACCATCGAAAGCAAAATTTATAGAATTGTAACCAAAAATAATGATATCAAAAGCAAAGCAATAATAAAACATGCTCACTGACTGGGTTAGGAAGAACCGTCACTCAAATATAGTGGACAAATGGAGAGCCATGATCCCGCCTCCTCACGACAAGCTCGTCAACGCAAAGAAAAAGCGAATCCAAAGACACGAGAGACGCGGGTTTTGCGCTCGATTTTTAATTATTTTTTAAATTATTGCGTTTTTTTGCTTTGCTTTTGATATCATTATTTTGGTTACAATTCTATACATTTTGCTTTCGATGGTTTCATTTTTGATATCAACATCCATTTTTTCCCAACTTATCGTTTACGATATATTTTATTTTGAATTCGTTTCAAGCGCTAATTTGAGCCAATACAACTGATAGTATTAAGGGTCCCCTTTAAACATGCAGTAGTGTTATCTGGGCCCTGGCTCAGGCGGATAAGGTGTGTGGCACAGGGCACAATGACATCTGTCTTCAGAGTTTGCACTCCTGCACACATTCATTGAAAATACATACAATAGCTACTCATTAAAATGAGAAACTGCAAACAAAAGTTAATTTCAGTCATTTAAATAGTGCACATCACAGAACATACTGCACATACACGTTGTAAATATACAAATGTAAAGTGCACTGTGTACGTTGAAATAACAGCCATAACTTATAAACAGTTCATGTAAGAAAAAAACACCCACACCAAAAATACTCAGTACAGAAAACCCTATATTACACATGTTGCAACGTGCACATTTAAATAACGATAACAATAACAAATGTAACATTTAAATATTGCACCAGACAGAATGGGGGGTGCCGGGAGCATATCCCCACAGACATCTTGTAGTTAACTACTAGCTAATTACTGAGTGCATCAATGATCACACTGCAGCAGCGGTTTAAACTGATCAGCAGGTCATTCATGCTGTCATTGCTCCGCAACATTTGTTTGGCCAGTTACATCCCTAACCACTGCTTCCGATCTGAAAGAGTTCGCCGATACCAGCCAGGGCAATGCGTGGGTCCGGAGGTGGGGAAGAGACCCCTCTTTTAATAATCATGCGCCTGGATGCACACTGTTAGTGTGAGCAGCTGACACGCAACACGGCACACTGTTAATAATCATGCGCCTGGATGCACACTGTTAGTGTGAGCAGCTGACACGCAACACGGCACACTGTTAATAATCATGCGCCTGGATGCACACTGTTAGTGTGAGCAGCTGACACGCAACACGGCACACCGTTGACAACGTAAATCACGTCGCTACACCAGCAGAGCGTCCGTGCGCCGCCTCACTGCACTGCTCCTGCAAACTGGATCTCCAGCCGGCATTTGCCACACACTGTAAAGGTATATCATATAGTGCATATAACTGAAAACCAGTTTAAGCTGTATCTTTCTTTGAACAAATTAGTCAACTATATGTACTTTAATCAGGCCTAGAGGAACAATCTTACACTAGCTTTGCTGCATGGGTTGAGGTCACACACCAGCATCACTCGACAGATGAGGTGAAACAGATCATGAATAAACATCCGTAACTTGCCTTGACCTGCCGTGTGTGTTTCCTGCGCCCGGCGGCTCTGCTCTTTCAAAAGACGCGTCTGTGCGCCACGTCACTGCGCGGAGTCGCCATGTTGTGCGCAGTGCCAGCCCTCAGTCGGAACTGCTGTTGTTGTTAACATGTTTTATTTATGTCATATTTTAGATTATATATATATATATATTCCCTAGGTGACCAACTAGTCCGCCTGTATGCCGGGCCGGCTCTGCTGGTAACACAAAAAAACATCAGCCTCCCGCCTCCGTCCCGATATTTAATTATGGGGCGCGAATTCACTGTCAAAATTTGAGAGCGCAGAAGACGTATACGTGTCAAGGTGAATTGTGTACCCTATGGAGTGAGTTCACTGTCAAAATTAGCGAGCACAGAAATACTTGTACGTGCAAAACTACATTTATGGTTTTTATTGTACGCTTACAATTCAATTCTGCGCCGATCAATCTCGTTTACACATGCGCAGTTCTCGCGGTGCGCTGACGCTTCTTGCTGCGCATGTGCAGTGCTCTCCACTGGCAGCTCTTTTGGACAGTTCTCGCACGGACAGCGCGGATCAGGCATCCTAGATGATCACCGCACTATCGATCTCCATCTCATCAGACGTGCGCCCCAGCAGCCAGGGTCTGCCAACATACTGACGAGAATTGGACACTGAATTGTGCTGACTGTACTGATAATGAAAATGCATTTAAGGTGAACTACACAATCTGTAGGCGGGTTTTCTTCCGTGGGGAGAGGCGACGCAACCATAGACTGAGACATCCGAAGACAGACACTGCACTTGTTACTGTGTTGCACTATTAATTGAATGATGTGTTCTTGTCAGTGGGCTACTACCTTATATCCTTCAGTCATATTCCACCACTTCAGTAACTTAAGTTTACTCTGTTTTATTTGTGCTCTTGTTATAATGAAACTTTTCAGCAGACCTTTGACATTGTCATTTTTTTCCCTTGCTATTCTTGTTTGTTTAATTGGACTATTGGACAATATAAAGCACTTCAAGAGTCCGTGTCCTGATGACAGTAACCTACAGTACCATTACAATTCTTTAAAGTCATGGAGTTATGGAGTCATGGTGCCCCATAAGTGTCAGCCTTGCACACAGTGTGATCTATACAGTTTTGCCCCATTGTGCATCCCAGTTTAGGCCACCTTCATCAGTGACAGCACAGTGGATATGGTTATAAAATAAAAAAAACACCTGTTTTTCATGTACAGAATTACTATCTTATCTTCTTATTGTGGTTGTACAATAAACTGACCAATTAATTAATTCAGGACCGTTTAGGCGACGCCAGCAGGAGTTGAAGGCTCGATTGAATCTTCTGTTGAAAGCAGACCAGGCCACCTTCTTCCATTGCTCTGTGGTCCAGTTCTGATGCTCACGTGCCCATTGTAGGTGCTTTCGGCAGTGGACAGGGGTCAGCATGGGCACCCTGACTGGTCCGCGGCTACGCAGCCCCATACGCATCAAACTGCGATGCACTGTGTGTTCTGACACCTTTCTATCAGAACCAGCATTCACTTTTTCAGCAATTTGAGCTACAGTAGCTCGTCTGTTGGATCGGACCACACGGGCCAGCCTTCGCTCCCCACGTGCATCAATTTTTATAATAAGAACAAAATTCACAACAGATGACATATGTCGTCATATGACACAAACATTTGATACCGGTGTCTGTAACGTATTTTGTCCTTCACCCCTACGCATTAATCTCAAATCTTAATCAAGTTTTAATCTCATGTGTGTATGTTTTAGATAAACTGTACGTCAGTTGGCAGTTGATATTGTGGTGATCTGCAATACTCTAATACCAGAGATGGCCATACCACAGTGTGAAAAGTTTGGGAACCGCAGTATTAGGCCACTATTTGTGATCATCTTGTGGTCTATCTCATGGTCAGATCTCATGGTCAGAACTCATCACTTTTTAATCAATTGTTATTGTCGTTAACAAAATTAATTGTATAACTTAAGATAAACACTCTACCTAATTACCTTTTTAAGTTTTATTCAACTTTATTAGTATGTAATTCCTCTCTTGCTACCCATTTGGAAACAGTGAGAGAAAGTCTGAGAAACAAAACGTACTGTATTAATTTTAATTACCATGGTATATTTTAAATTAGCTGTTCAGGTCAGGTGATCTCGCTATGTGGAATCTGAATAATAATACAGGCTGCTCTAAGGAAAGCAACATTAAAATTAAAGTTGCCTGTTAATTAATTATTGCTGTACCTGAGTTAAAAAAACAGATAATCAGCTGATATCTTGCCAACTGAAGAAATATCTGTGTGTGTATATATATATATATATATATATATATATATATATATATATAGTAAGAATTGCTTTATACATACATGAAGCATTGACAAGAAGAGCGTTTAAAATAATTCATATTTTCTTGGGCATTGCTTGGATATGTAAACGTGTTTAGGATACAAATTTAAACTCATAATTGATTGTAAGAAAAAATACAAAAACTCCTGTTGCCCTAAACTCCTACATTAAAGAATAAATTAAAGCAATACATTGAATTGTGAGACCAATGACCATTTCTGTCATCCCCTGCAGTAGTTTTAGAAACAGAAAATGAATAATTTGTAGGAAAGATTTACTTTAATTAATTGTTTGTTAACATTTCAATATAAAATTATTCTCACAAACTACATTATAATTCTTTACAGATTAAACTTGTTTCTTTAAATAGACAGACTTTTCTACATACATTTCAATAATTTGCCCAAAATATAAAGATATACAGCAAACTGGTTTTCATTTAATTTCCATTTTTGTGAAGTATATAAATAAGACATTTGTATTTCTTTGCAGATGTGGCTGAAACATTGTTTTCAAAGAGCCCCGAAGGTGGACTGGTTGATACAAATTTACAAGTTTAATTTGTTTTGCACGGTTTATCAATTTGTTTGTATTTATTGATCAGTTAGTTTATGTGCAAGGTTTTTACTAATGGGTGTGTATTCCAGTTCAGACACTTTATGCATCAATTCAGAAACTGCAGATTAATGATTGAACTATACAAACTAATTGATGAACCACACACAAAAAAATAAGAAATCATAAACTGCGCAAAACAAAAAGAAAAAGTGTTTATTTTTACAGCAATGTATTTTGCAGGTCTTTGTAGATAGGAATGGTGATGCTTATATTCAAAGTTCATGTTATTTTGAGCGTCAAAACAAACAAACAAAAACCTAATTAAAATAACATTTTAAAAATCATTGACATCCATTGATTCACAATCCTAACCAAGAACACGTTAACACAAAAAAGTCTGAACAAAGTGGTAAACATTGTATACATTTTTACATTCAAATATTTTTACATTTGGGACACTGCAGAAAAAGTAGCAAAAGTACAGTATGACATTTTAACTTGGGTAACAGAATTGCTAATAATGATACAGCTGTGTGTATCAAAATCTTAGTAAATAATTACCTCATTGTGAGGAAAAAATGCATTAAACCTTTGACAAGGGTACAAAATCTATTTAAACATATTTCTATTCCTTTCAACTTGTAAAACACAGGAGGAACACTTTCATGGCAAGCCAAATAATCATTTAGTGATATCTCAAAATGATTATCTTTAAATCAATTGAAGATATCCTAAAATAGTTTAAGATGTCTGAAAATGAATGCACTTTCAAATAAGATATCTCTAAACCAGCTTAAAGATAACTTTATAAGATATATCAAATTCTTGCCTTTCTTTAGATAATATTGTAAATAACTTCTGGTGTGTCTCAAAAACAGGATGTCCTTTCTTTTTGAGATATCTCCAATTGGACATTATTTTGAGAGAGCTCATTATTCATTCAAAATTCCTTTAAATTATCATGAAGTTAAATATATATTTAAGTTAATTTAGATATCTCAAACTGAATTAGATTAGATAAATACATATATTTTGGAGCTAATTTGACTTCATTTTAATATATATGTGTGAATTAATTTGAATTGCTTAAGATAAAATAGATTTTAAAGCATCTTCAAATTAAGTTGAACGAGATATCTCAAAACAAGTTAATAGATGGCTAGGAATGCAATTTGAGATATCTGTGGATAACAATTTGGCTTGCCGTACACTTTGCAGCCAGTATATTATAAAGCAGTCACTACTCAGTCTACTACATGAAAATCCAAACATGACATCCTTGTAAATTACAGCAAAATGATTACTAATGGTACTGGGCACACTTCAGGCTTCCAAATAGTGGCCCATCTGCTTGTTTTAGCTCTAATCCAGGTAATTAGCAGATATCTATAAAGTGTCACCAAGATGTGTGTGTGCAAAAACATCCGGAAGTCCTGCAGAAAAAGTTCAAATGAGGAGCAGAGTTCTACGATGAAACTGTTGCTACGAAGCGCTCGAGACATGATGTGCCTTCAGAGCACGGTTACTTCACAGCAATTGTCTTCTGATACCCTCCTTATTGGGCAGCAGGCAGTCCTGTATTCACCTGACCTGGGTAATTGCCATACCTGTGGAAGAGACACAGAAACAGAAAAGCCGTTGAGATATATTATCTTGGCACCCTTCAAAACCATTCTAATTTACTTGTTGTATTCACTGTATTCATATCTTTTTAAAATGATGTTGTTACCCTCGTGATATGGTGTATATGTGATATGTATGTTAGTGTTAAACAATGTAAGTTGTCTTGGATAAAGATATCTGCTAAATAAATAATGACAGTAAGAGTTGAGAGGTTTTGTTGTTGTGCAGTGTGATTGTGCACACGTTGTGTTGCTGTGTGAGCTCGGATAGGAGACTAATCCTTACCTCAGTGTGCGGAATACAGTGATGGAAATCCACCATTTCTGTAACTAACTTGTCAGGTCTTGTGGTATATAGGTACCTGGGTATCTAAGAAAAAAATACAAATATAAATGGAAATGATCAGTCCCTTCCTGAAGGCATGTGCAAACGTATTTTAAAAAACAAACCAATGGACAAACGAACAGAAAAAACAATTTGCACTATTACATTATTCCAAGGGAAAAATCACATTGGGTGAAGGACGACAAGAGGTTTGCTGTAAAGAAGATAAATTAGTCAGGAGATCTATATGAGTTCCTTTGTTAGATTGAAGGCCCATGCTTGTGTTTTTGTGGTGCAGTATCCTCTGGAAAAACTTGATGCAAACTATGCAGTACTGGTCTCATTAGGTATCTGTATGTGCCGTCATACGTATCAGGACAATTGCAAAAGTTTTTCCATATAATTTCCTGCTAATTATGTGCCATTTTAATTTGGCTTCAAAAATCTATTTGTGTCATTTTGTACAGCTTTAAAAATGAGACCGTATGGCTTCTACCACCCAGATGCCAATTTTAGAGAATTAATTTGATGTGCAGCACCCCTGAGTGATGTTAATAAGATGCAGAGGTAGATTACCAAATATAAAACTAGGACATTTTGCAGGTACATGTGTTATCTGAACAAATCTGATTGCAGGAACCCAGCAATTTGTGTTTTGTGTTTTTCACCTGTATCCTTAAAGGTTTTTTGTTTGTTTTTCTGGGATACTTGGCATACAAATACAAGAGAGGATACTGTTCCATGGGCAATAAGTGTTAGTGCCTGGCACCAAAACTTAATACAAAAGCTGCTTCAGTTCAGGGTTTATAAGAGAAAAGAAAGGTGAAAAACAATAGGATAAGCCAATGACTTCATAAAACACACAGTAAATGGCGTTAGTATTGCTCTGGTGATTGCTAAAGGGAAGGTGGTTTAGAGTAAGAAGACATTTGCTCTGTGCTGTTTACCTCTATACTGAGGTGTATGTTTTCAATTGTGTCTAACGTTTCTTGCTCAGCAAGCTCGGAAGGACCAGCATCGATACTTGAAGGGCAATGCATGCTGGGGGCACGTGTCAGGGGAGCATCCTCATTTTCAAAAACCGGATTTACTCTCACAGTGCTCTCAAATGTATAAGGGCTGTGAGTGTGTCTATAATATAGAAGAGATTGGGAGTTTCTTTTGAAATTCCAAGATCATCCAAAAAAAAAAAAATGTAAAAAATATATAAAATTTTTAAAGTATATACAAAAAAAAAAAACCTTACACTAAAGTCACTTTCTTTCTGGTCCGTATACATTTTCTGTTTATGAAAATCAAGACACCTATCACGGCAAAAACAAAGGTCAGACAACCCACAACTGAGGCAATGAAAACGAAAGGGTCTATTGGATGTGACACCAGTTCGGTGCAGCGTTCTCCGTGATACTGCCAGTGTTTACCTACGGGACATCTAAAAAAAGGTTAAAAAAAAGAAGAAGGGTTAGACGAGCAAGGCGTGGAAACTGTTCACTGTGTGACGAGTTCCCTTTTCATACGTCAGCACAACATTACACATGTGACAGCACAAGAAAGGAGGAGAGGAAGAGAAAGAAGAAGGTCAAAATTTCACAGTAATGAGTGACAAGCAAAGGAGAACAGCAGGGGTAAGTCATCCACATGTGAAGAAAGCCTTTCATTTTACATCAAACAGGTTTATTTTTACAATAAAACATTAACATTACAACACTGAAAGGTCAGTTCAGTGTGGGACCTACGATGCCTTTAGTGTGGCCTACTGGGTCTCAGGTACCTGCAAGCAGCTCCATGCCCTGGAATTATTTCACACTGCCCACCATTGAGGCAGAAGTCTGGCTGGAGACTACAGATACTCTGACACGGCAGGCCATCCACACTGATGTAGCCCGGCTCACACACACACTCGGCCTCCTTGGTCCATCTGTTTACCATACACCTTGCAAACTCGTTGCAGGCCAAAAACTTGCACGGATCTGCTTGATCAGCTGAAAAAGGGAAAGAACGGGGCATTAGTATTAATGACACGCCGCTTTGCCACTTGCAGGCCAACTTTGCATTGATTTCTCCCACTTTCCTAACCTTCAATCAGCTGCGAGAAGATGTTCAAGTGGTTTAACCCTATGCGATGTTTGAAAGTCAGCCAATCTCCGTCTGAGGTGAGGTATTTGAGTACAAAACGAGATGGAAGCTTTTAGGTCTTCCTTAACCTTTTCAGTCAATCTTATTGATTCTCTTTTTCCTTTTTTAGGGGCCTGTCCGGCATCCTGCATGTTTCATTTGTATGTCGTGTCCTTCATAGATTGCATGAAGTCTGACTCATTAAGCAGCAGACACTGCAGTTGTTCAATGGGGTTATAAATGCGTAAATACGTACGGTTATACATAATGTTCAATATTTCAAAATTAAGAAAAGGCTTGTTAAGATTTGTTAATATTCATATATTTTTTTAAATCCATGTTAAAATTTTAGATAAAATTATATATTTTATTGTGTTTGTGTTCTTGTGAATGACTGCTAAATGTCTCATTATAAACGTACATTACCGTATATTATTATGAACTATCACAATCTTTATGATCACAAATCCCTCCTATGTCAAAATAAATCAAACTGAGTATGCAATTGCCCTTTAGATTTTAGATTGTAACAGATATTTATGGAATAAGCCACTTTAAAACCCTGCAGGAATGCTACAGATTAAAGAGATGAAACTTTTTCCTTCATAAATTCCACCTTCTGGAAATAGTGAAAATGAGATACACAGGTCGCACGCTGTTTGGACACTGGAGGGAAACAATGGGAAACAGCACAGAAGACATCAATATTGAAGTACATCATATTTCCGATTTTAAAATTATTCATTCTGATGAACCTTGCAAATACTAGTTTTATTTCCAACTGAATATTGAATAGGTGACCTCAAAACATAGGTTAGAGAAGCCAAACTTTGTTAAACCATTCTTACCCGGCTCCACATCCAGAGATCGACTGTCAATCTCAATGTCAAGACGCTTGGCTGCTGCGTTGCAGAAATCCTCTAGGACACAGTGCACCGCCTGGGTGACGTTATATGGCACAGACTTGGCAAATTTCATCTTGCTATTGACTATCACACTTCCATTCCTGAAGTTGAGAATCTCTAACTGTTTAAATCCTGTCAAGTTAGACTGTAGGTAGGGGAGGAGCTGGAAAAAAGAAAAAGAAGAAAATACAAACTGAACACACAGTGTAAGAAAACACATTCTAGTTTTATATATCCCTCTTGGGATCATAATACACCCCACTTATTTGAATTTTAATAATGAGAATTAGAATACATTAAAATGAGGCTTGACATTAAATAAAAAATATGTTTGCAGAAAGCTTGTTAATTCTGAATTTTACAGCAGTTTAAAAATCTTTCAAAGTGGGCTGTTTGCAGATTTCTATGATATTTCTTTGATGACTGTGTACTAGTTGTTAGTGCTACTTTGTGTTGACAGACACACTCAGACACCCCTGCTGTTTGGTTAGAAACTCAATATGTCATAGATTTATGTTAGTTGTCCACAGGGGCAGATAAACAAAGTCTAATTTTCAGACTTTATTGTTTTGTAGGTGAGTCGTTTTAAACATGCAGGTATGATTTTGAACAAAAATAATAATGATAACCCAGTGTTGTTGATGAGGGTATAAAACAAGAAGCATCGTTTGGCTGTTATAGCCCATGCATTTGTCGTTATGTTTTTTACCTTTTAATCCTCTAGCCCAGTGGTTTTCAAACTGGTCCTGGAATACCCCCGGCCCTGCTGGTTTTTGCTCCAACCAAGGTCTTAATTGCTTGATTTAACCCTTGATTGACCTAACAAAGCAATATACCATTCAATTAAGTAATTAAGACCTAGGTTGGAACAAAAACCAGCAGGGCAGGGGGTACTCCAGGACCGGTTTGAAAACCCCTGCTCTAGCCCAAATACATTGATAGAGTATCCACAGTGAACCAGAGAAGTTGTTGTCCTTAAACAACCTTTAACCATTTTATATTTTCAACCTCTATAAAACATGTAATTAGACGTTCAATTAACAGAATACACCCTGTAAAATTTACAGCTATCTGGAAATCTGAAACCTGAGGAAATCAATGCATTTGCAGAGCAAGCCTGATCTGAAAAGTAATCTATCAACTAATCTAATAAAAACGAATCAACACTTTGAAATCAAATTATTCAGAACACTATTGAGCTGGGTGAATTCTTCAGTAAAAACATATAAGCACATCATGAACATGGTGGATTTTAATATCCATATACATATATATTGTTTTATTTCAAGATTATTTTGGAGTTCTTTTAAACACAAAAGCATTTTATAAACAGTGTTATTGATACCCCACTGCCACAAATCCATTTTTATGGCTTTGGTTTTTCTCCAAGATATTTCAAAATCCCAGTATACTAAATATTAAATGTTTGGTTTGTGATGTTAAAATCCACTGTGAAAAAAGTAAAAAACAGAGAAATAATAATAATAATGACTATTATAATTATTATTATCAGTAGTAGAAGAAGTAGTATAGTTTAGTGGAAAATTTTAGGAAAACATTTAAACAATACATATCTAATTATACAGACACTGCATTCTGCCTATGGAACTAATCAATTATTTCTGTGAAGATAGAGACAGATTTACAAAGCAGTAAAGCACGATCATTAACATTTAGAGCATACTCTTCCGGAAGACATGGAAAGATTGTCTAGTTTTCAGTCTAATGTTAATGGAAGGGAGTTTTTGAAACTAAGAAACACAATCTAGATTTAGTATTTTGACCAGCTGTAAGTGTGCACCACTCAAAAGTTCTGTTCATGCTATATTAATTTCAAGGGTCAGTGGTGCTGCTGGATATTGTGTAGTAAAGGCAGGGCTTTTTAGAGTAAGATCCACATATTGGTCAAATGTACTGTCGTCTACTTGTGTAGTTAATGACATGGGGACACCAAGACCGACAAGTGTGAGAAACTGCAGGAAGGACAATATCATTCTGATAGCACTTGAAGATAGATTCAACTACTTATGATTGACTGTTACAAGTTTAGTTAGCACTTTCACAGGATGAATAGCAGTTAATAAACACTATATAAACTATTAATAAATTAGTAATAGCAACATATACACGTATTATGCAACCTAATTATAAATTCGTACCCAAGGGTAAGGAGCGTTGCAGCTCTGGTCGCCTGCTCTGGGTAGATAGAGTGGGATGAGTGCAAAGCTGTAAGTGGACTTGTATTTTCCTTCTCTATTGAACATTTCATCAAGTCTTTTTAAGACAAGGACAAATTAACTAACTAGATATAATTGATTTTATATCAAAGGGTTGTAAATCTGTTTTGCTTGCATCCTCAAATCCTGAAAACACTTCTAAAATGGTGACACATCCATTCTCATGGCTTAATGGGCTTTGTGGTGCGTTATTGACCAAACATGGCACTAGATAATACTGCCTGTACTGTGATTAAGGTGGATAACACTGCACAGATCTGCATATATTACTTTCTAGACAGGTTTGATTATACTCTGAATCACAGATACAAAACAACAATCTCATTGCTGGAAAAACAGAAAATGAAGAAATTACAGAACCCTCATTTGTATTGAAAAGTGGTACAGAAAAATGTCATAAAAACAGAGATATTGAGCCCAATTTAAAGTATTAAAAACAATATTACCAACACATAACCTGCACCTTATGAAAAGAAATACAGGGTGCTATATTGTCTCTGCATAGCCCTTAATAACTATTCACTGGGGAATAGAAAAACAATCCCTTCACATTCAGTACAATTCAAGCAATATATTTCAAAAGGTGTCACTAATTTGATAAAATTATTGTTTATTATACATTCATATATTTTGTGTGTGGTGAGGTATTGTGTATAGAGTTCAATATAAATAATACTGTGCTGACGTTATTGGTAGCTAAAAACAATATACAGTGAGGGGAAAAAAGTATTTGATCCCCTGCTGATTTTGTACGTTTGCCCACTGACAAAGAAATGATCAGTCTATAATTTTAATGGTAGGTGTATTTTAACAGTGAGAGACAGAATAACAACAACAAAATCCAGAAAAACGCATTTAAAAAAAGGTGTCTTTTATACAGGTAACGAGCTGAGATTAGGAGCACTCTCTTAAAGGGAGAGCTCCTAATCACAGCTCGTTACCTGTATAAAAGACACCTGTCCACAGAAGCAATCAATCAATCAGATTCCAAACTCTCCACCATGGCCAAGACCAAAGAGCTGTCCAAGGATGTCAGGGACAAGATTGTAGACCTACACAAGGCTGGAATGGGCTACAAGACCATCGCCAAGCAGCTTGGTGAGAAGGTGACAACAGTTGGTGTGATTATTCACAAATGGAAGAAACACAAAATAACTGTCAGTCTACCTCGGTCTGGGGCTCCATGCAAGATCTCACCTCGTGGAGTTTCAATGATCATGAGAACAGTGAGGAATCAGCCCAGAACTACACGGGAGGATCTTGTTAATGATCTCAAGGCAGCTGGGACCATAGTCACCAAGAAAACAATTGGTAACACACTACGCCGTGAAGGACTGAAATCCTGCAGCGCCCGCAAGGTCCCCCTGCTCAAGAAAGCACATGTACAGGCCCATCTGAAGTTTGCCAATGAACATCTGAATGATTCAGAGGAGAACTGGGTGAAAGTGTTGTGATCAGATGAGACCAAAATCGAGCTCTTTGGCATCAACTCAACTCGCCGTGTTTGGAGGAGGAGGAGGAATGACCCCAGGAACACCATCCCCACCGTCAAACATGGAGGTGGAAACATTATGCTTTGGGGGTGTTTTTCTGCTAAGGGGACAGGACAAGTGCACCGCATCAAAGGGACGATGGACGGGGCCATGAACCGTCAAATCTTGAGCGCTTCCTTTAAGAGAGTGCTCCTAATCTCAGCTCGTTACCTGTATAAAAGACACCTTTTTTGAAATGCGTTTTTCTGGATTTTGTTGTGGTTATTCTGTCTCTCACTGTTAAAATACACCTACCATTAAAATTATAGACTGATCATTTCTTTGTCAGTGGGCAAACGTACAAAATCAGCAGGGGATCAAAGACTTTTTTCCCTCACTGTATAAATACAAGGACAAGAAAACTATACAGGCTCTTGTGTATGAGCAAAACAATCATGTAAAGCTGTCAGATAGTTCTGATTGCGGCAAAAAGCTGGTAGACTTGTATAACTACAACATTAAAATTGAAACTTTCCCAGTGAAAACAGCACCCAAGAAGGGACAAAACTACTAACACAAAAAAGAGAAGAAAACAAAGATGCTGTATCTGATAATAAGAACCTCAACTTGATCAAATGACTAAAGTTTAAGGCATTTACTTGGCATTGTTCACTGCAGTTACACTAAACTGAACCACAGCTCAGAATATTTTTCTGGTGAAGGATAACCAGTTGAGATTGTTGAGATTTTATTAAGTTAAAAATGAATGAATTCAAGATATGGAAGTCTTCCTAGTTGCTGCATCCCTTAGCACAGAAACTGGTATGAACAACAAACTCGTCTTTTCTAAAGTTTGGCAGCACTCACAGAAACCGACATGAAAACTACAGTTCTGCCTGTGACAAAATCATGATGCACTGAACTCACAGGCCTTTGCAGAGCATGATATAAATAAATAGATGAGTTACAGGGGCTCAAAAAACCTTTAATATTAACCAAAACACACCTGTTTCCACTTCAATTATTCATGGTGGGCTTTAAAATGCAGTTCACTAATTGTTTGATGAGTCAGTGCAGTGGTCTATCACAATCATAATGGTAATAATAGGGCAAATTTACATAAACAAAAACAAAGAGAAGGCTTTATAGTGATTGCTTATTAAAAATACAGCAGAACTGATGGGAAAACACTGATCAAAAAGTGCAGTGTGGACAGTAGCAGAATGATTTTCAAAGGGTAACATAAGAAGTCATTTACAAAGTAATTGTAAAGCCTTATTTATGCATCCAAATCACTTCATTTATATATTTTAAGTACAGAAATTGGCTACATGATACATTTTAAATTTGAATTGTGTTATTAAGAGACCAGAGAAATGTCATTATAAGCACATTCTTATTTTGGCCTCTTTGAAAACCATGTTGCAGGTATTGTTTTTAATAGCTGTGCTATCAAAACTATTCTTGAAAGATTCCAGAAAGCAAAGTAAAATAATAACTTGTCAACTTATCTGTGGTCAGCTGAAACTTTGCATTGAATGATTTGCAATTTTCTGTGAGCACTTAGATACAATTGTGTTGTTGGAGCTTTAAGACTATGAGAGGATTGGAAGAAACACTGACCTTGATTCATCTACTTAGTTTTGTTTGGTTGTTTTAGTTTAATTGGTTTTAGGTTGTGTAAAAGTCTAGGACAGTAAAGATGGAATTAAATTCTGAACAAGGCCTTGGGGGGACATTTTTTTGTTCCTATCAAAGCTGCTCTGGAGAAAATGTGAAAAACAAAAAAGATGAGACAAAAATATAATTTTATTTCTGAGTGTCCCCCTTGTCTGCTATTGAACTATATAGCCTACAACAGTGGTTCTCAATCCTGGTCCTGGCGGAACACCGATCCTGCTGGTTTTTGTTCCAACTGAGCTCTCAATTACTTAATTGAACCTTTAATTGAAGTAATAATTTCCTAAATCACAGCCTTTTAAATTATTTTTAACAGTAGGGGTTTTAAGTTAAGTATAAAATTGTATAAGGAAATTATTATCTTATTAAGGAACCAACTGTTTATCAGTTACACAATTTAAAGATTCAAATATAATCAAATTACTTCACTTAAGGGTTTAATTAAGTAATTGAGAGCTCAGTTGGAACAAAAAACAACAGGGTAGGTGTTCCGCCAGGACCATGGCTGAGAACCACTGGTCTACAACATGTGTCCAACAAAGACTTTCTTCTGAAAGAGAATGTGTCTTATTTTGATGTCCACTCTTAGTAAATAACAATAATAAACATGTAATAAAGAGCTGAATATTATATCACTTAACTCTTAGTATATAC
This sequence comes from Amia ocellicauda, assembly GCF_036373705.1. NCBI lineage: Eukaryota > Metazoa > Chordata > Actinopteri > Amiiformes > Amiidae > Amia > Amia ocellicauda. The sequence goes on from NC_089850.1 coordinate 13,557,699, forward strand.
CATTAATGAATAATCCCAAATAAACTGCTCACTAATAGCTTTACAAAGGAAATGTATAAATAATCTTGTTAGCAGTTAAGAAACGTGCCCCTAAAAATAAAATCTGACCCAGAAACACAAAAGACAGAAATGCAGTAGAGAGTGTGGCAAGCCAAGTCAAGCTGTAGATATGGAACCAGTTTGCCAAACACTGAAGTGTTATTTTAAATGTTTTTTTTCTCAACTCGCTCATTCATTGCTCTAAAGGCAATGCTGTGGTCACTCTTAAGAAATGTCCCTTTGCTCACTTTTCTGGCTTTGGCCGTGTCTGTGAAGCTTAAAACCATCTTAAGATGACCTCAATTCCTAACTACACCTAGTCTGCACTGGAAGTAAAGTATTCCAGGTCAATTCATGAAGGCCGACACCCAAGATTAGGGGCTCAAGTCCTCACCTTTAGTTTTAAGCTAGTTCCAACAAACCAGCGCAGCATATAAACTTCATACCTGTGTGTTAATTCAACACTGTTCTGTTGACGTTCTCCAAAACTTTTAAGAAGTAAATTGTGGTTTGCTATTTGGCTACTCTAACACTCCAGTGCAATACTAGTATTAGAAATGGTCCCATCATTTATTATTTTCACATATGTAGGTGTATTAGACCTAGATTTATATATATGTCTTTATTGATTTTATTATGATTTTCAATGGTACACATTTTTCCCCATGGTGACTTCATAGCTTTCCTTTCACCTGAGATCTCCACATTTAATTGAACTCAACCACAGAGTTGGAAAATTGATCAGACGGAAGGCTTTTGCTATATTTGCTGCTCTACAATTTGTTGAGATTGTGCTTCTAAAGTATTTAGATTAATAATTAGGGGCATTCATTCATATCTCTTCTGTGCAACATGTGCGGTCTACTGTAAAAGTTGACTCATTAATAGACAACAGAGTAATTTATTTCAGGACGTGTTTAAAGTTCTGCTGGGCTATTACAGCATGATTACTTTGATAAAACAATACATTCATATTGTGACATTTTTTGGTTTACTACATATGTTATTGACAGATAAGTAGATAGATGGATAGATAGAGGAAGAAACTAATAAATAAAGTGTTTCTAAATAATTGCTCAGTCCTGTTTTTTAAGTCCACCTCCTGCACAACCACATAAAGCTTTGGGGTTTCTTCATCGGTTACAGTACTATATCATGTGATGTTGCACCACTCGGTGACAATGGCTTTCCCATTAATCTCCAGCACACACTGCCAATTTGTGGGAATCCAAGTCACTGGGTGCAAACCTACTCACATCAAAGTATAAAGGAGCCAGATTATTTTGCTTCGATAGTTCCAAAGCCTCTTATTCATGAGCATACATCACCTATGTGTTTTTCATCATCAAAGAAATTCTCCTGACACCCCGATACCAGTCATCTGGATGCTCGGATTGCAGGATGTATAGGTCTGTGTGCAGATTTTACATAACAGTCTACAGAATTGGTTTCAGTCTCAATGGGCTGCTTGTTTCATTTGCAGATTACCAGCAATTGTGAAACTTAAGTTGTTAGGCAATTACAGGATTTCCGTTTAATAGCATTAGCATGTGCATGTACAATTATCAGGTCAAAAGGGGCATATGCTGACAGATAGAAAGCAATAAACAATAACAGCAGCAAAATTAACCTTTAATTAATGGAGAACCTGTCATGGTAAGCATCACAACGTGCTGTATAAGGAAGAATTACACAAAAAGAAACAAGTTGTTAGTGTCCACTGATTAAGAGTCATCATAAAATAAACACAAAAATAAATAGATAGATAAATACTAAAAAAAAATTCACTGAGGTTTTAAATACTCTTGAAAGTTATCAGGTAGGTTGGGGTCCCCCAACACCAGTGCTGAAGATCCCCAATCTGTTGTATAGGTCAGTCGTAAATAAGGACTTGGAAACTTCATTGTGATGAATTAAGCAAGTGTTTTGGTCAATGTTGTCATTTAGAGAGCATTTGGAACAAATACATATGATTAACCTTCAGTCTACACCAACCAGAGTTCCCTTACTTAAACAAGTGATATGCTTAATTAATCAATTGCCTGCATGTTTTCCAAGTCTTTTGAAATTGCTGATATACAGTGACTAATTGGGGCTCTCCAGGACCAGTTTTGGAGACCTTTGAGAGGTCATGCATTCTACAGTCTTGGCGCTGAAAAAGAGATATTCTCTCATAGTCTAGTCTTGGGACATGCAATATGACAGATGCGTAGACTGTAGTCAGTTTGTTAAGGTATGAAGAAGCACAGAGGTGATCAGATTGCTGAACTGTGGTAGCTGAATGCGATGCTGTGACTGAAGCAATACATAATTGAATACACAAAAACAAATAAGAAAATCCTTATGCAAACAGCAAGAAACACAACTTAAAGCTGCCTTGAGGTTTCTTTTAAGAAATGGCATGATGAGATTCTGGGATCATGTTAATTTCCTCTCCTCTCGTTTGGGAAAATTTTCATTTTGAGGTTCTAAAACCCACACAAGTGATCAAAAAACAAAACAAAAAAATCATTTTGCCTGCTCAGAGGGATCCTTAGCTCTTCTGAAAAGCAATGAAATGGAAATTGGAAAGCTTATCCTTGAGGATAAATCCACAAAGAGACAAAGAGACACATCCCATCAACAACTCAAAACCTCACGTCCTCCGTCTATCAAAGAGTGATTAGACACGGACACACCACCATATTGTTTTGTGGATATTGGTAACAAAACCAGCCAGGGACTGAAACTTCCCTCCCCTTGAGATATCTTGCGGCAAACACAGGGGAATTAGAAAGAAATACATTTGGCAGCATGGAAGAAATCTAAATTTGTTGATGAACAATAAAGCACTATAAAGCAATGAGAGTGAAGACATTGAACAAAATAAAGAGTGAGGTTAAAAGGTATGAAAAAAGGCAGACATGGTGAAAAATAAACAGGTAAAACATCCTTGAGGAGGTATTTTTAAGAAAGATTGTAGCAATTGTTTTTTTTTTCTGTTATGCAAAATCTAAAAGAATGAAACAGCTAAATCTATATAAATGGTTCACTTTAGTACTAAGTAGTTACATACTCTAGTAAATCCTTGACTGATATTATACATCGAGATTCAAATAATTTTCGGATCCGTTAATTGTTGTCTAATTATATTAGTGTGATTCTAGATGTTAGTTAAAGAAAGCAGAATGCATTCATCATTGACTTAAAATTGTGAGGAATTTTAAAAAAGCATTACTGTCATTGGCTAAAAATGAAATCCATCATGCTTTCCCTGAGGCAGGAGATGTTCAGGTCCAATGCTTATGTACCGGTATTGACGCTAGTGTCCTCTGTCTCCCAGCCTCAGACTTACTGGACGGTCCGTGGTTTGGCCAGTCTTTTTGATGGGTGAACTGTGTCTAGGTGAAACAAAATTTAACCATCTGTTTTATAGGATTTGTATTTGATTTTTGTACAACAAAATAACACCTTCTATAGACGTTAACCTGTAACTATTTTTTGTTGTTGTTTGTTGTTGTGTTTATTAATCTTTATTCATGTTTCTTGGCCTGTCAAAGTGAAATATGTGTGCATGTACCTTAATTTCTGAAGTGAACATTCGGGAACTGTTACATCCAAGCTTTTTAATGAGTGCAAATGCTGGTTGTTCAAATGTCATTTCCTTGTTTTAATCACTGATCAAAATATTTTAAATCAAAGGGCTGACTGAGTCTGACTGACTGAGACTGCTGTTGCCATAAAAAAATGTGTTAGTCGGAACATGATGACAATCTTTAATTATAGCAGCTGCTTTGGTATTTTAATGAATGTAATACATTACAAATGGCGGAATGGACAGATTTATATATTTGTCTGTCAGAAATATATTGGGATATATCTTTTAAATTCTGTTTAATAACTAGAACTTAACGAGTGAGAAAATGTGACTGTTGATGCAGATATATTCTGAAAAATATAATTTTACCCTTAAATATATAGTACACAATGCAAAACAAAAATAAGAATTTTAAGGCAGCAAACAGACATGTGCTGAATGCAGGATTATTGAAGCGTTCAACAGGGTTTGGAGCCAGTGGCTTCACAGAGGGGTCATTGTTTGACAACTGTGGATAAATGTCTAATCTTCTCAGTTGTATCAAAAACAAAAAGGCCTCTAGCTAGAATAATGTAGAGTTTATCTAGAATGTTCCACCAAATGGATTACTAGAACAAGCTTGATAACTATGGATCTTTCTTCTCAGACATTGCTTTTGAGAGAAGAGCCACTGGAATTAAGGTACCACTGATAAAACAGAGTTTAAAGCCACAACCACAAGAGCAACAAAAACACGTTCACCTACCAGTTCAAGGAATGTATTCTCCAAAGATCTGTATTCAGGAGAGCTCTTGTTGAACAGGTCATCTGAAAACATCACGTTAGTTACTCGCAAGCTAAAGAACACTACTAACTCTTTGCCCTTGCTCGCCGTGGTCATCGAGGGAGTGGTCAGATATTTCAGTGGTGGGGAAGCTGTGGTTTCAAATGGGTGTTCGTCTGTTACAAAAGGGTATCCGCTGCTGTACTCCAGTTCATTGATGTTCTCAGTGTCGACCACGTCAATCCTGTCCAGCTCAGCTGTGATGTCTTGCACTCCTGTTTCAAAGTCTATATCCTTGTCTTTCACCGTTGGGGCAATCGTGTGGGTTGCTGGTTCCTGCTCTTCAGGAGCTGTTGGCTTGGGACTGGGAGATCCATAGTGTGTGGTGAAAGGTGCCACCGACGTGACTGCTTCTCGCACAGAAGATTCAGTCATCTCTTCCACAGAAGTCTCAATTAATACGGTCAAAGGCACGGCTCTTGTGGTCTCAGTGTAAAAGTCTGTGATTGAAGGCTCAGTGACTGATGGCTTCATAGTTCCAACATCATTTGGTGCTGCTTCTAAGCTGGGCCCATAACTAGTTAAGGGGGTATCAGTGACAGCTGCTTCAAAGGGTCCTAAATCTGGTGTGAGAATTGTGTCTGGTTCACTGGACACGGTTGGAGGCTTTGTCGGAGCAGTAGTGGTGAGAGGAACAGACGTGTCAGGGTCTGTTTGTAGTTCGTATGTGGGTGGCATTATTGGGGTGTCTTCTGAGGGAAGAACATCACTTTCATCTTGGAGAACATCTACTTGATCCTGGGTATCTCCTGACAATTCTGTCTTTTCTGCCATTGTTACATCTTTAAAACAAGAACAAAGGTAAGACGTCAGATAGAACATTTCGAAAGGTAACAGTGCTACCCATGCCTGTATTACGATAATTATAATATTAATTAGCTGGGTAAAATCTCCACATTACAATAAGGACAATATCTAGATTAGTCCTAATTGAGCTGAATTAGATACAACAGAAAGTACAAAATTAAAACGTTAGGAGGCAGTTAAAATAAAAGCAGAAATCTTGGCTACATGCATTGGGATCAAAGATGTGACATTATCAAAGATAGAGGAGCTGTTAGAAAACTTAAAGTGCCGGAATAAGCACTGAGAAGACGAGGAGTAACAGTGGGGAGAAGTACATTTCAGTAGCAGCTGAAAATGTATGCATAACAATAATGTGATCTATTTCCTGCAGTCTCGGTGGGTCTAATATATGCTGTGAAAACGCATCAGTGGAATAGAATGAATGTCCCATTCAGAAGTAATGAAATGTGACTGCACAGACAACATGCTACACTGATTATGTGTTAAGCTTTTATCATGGAGAGACACATTCAATGGCTTGGTTACATCCTTCAAAATGACTAATTTATTTCAAATCACTAATCATGTAGAATTGGCCAGGGCAGCAAGGTTCAAAGAATATTGAATTCTACATTTTATGATCCTGGAAAAATATTTGCAGTTTTGCTTCCATTGTAGATGGACAGTAATATGAAATAAAACAAAACCTTACTTTCCTGGTTGAAGAAGAAAACCCTGTATAACTTGCATTCTTGATTTGACCCTGTAATCAGTATCGTGGAGTTTCTACCTTATCTGTTTTTCTACAGCCCCCTTACATGATCATTTCTAGTTCTAGTGAAAATACAAAACTATGAATATTCCCACACAGGACTAGTGTTCGTCATTAAATAATTAGTTGAATTAACTGAATGGAAGTAACTTGAAAATGAACTTGGTCTTTACTTCAAAAATACTGAAAGACACATTAAACACATTTAATTAGCTGCAAATTACCTTCAAACGGTGCTACGGCATCATGAAGTGATCATTTTCTTTTGACTCAGAGTTCTTTAATTAAACCGCATTTTATAAAGCCAATGTTTGTACAGTGACACACGCAACTCTGATAAAGTGGATCACTGTTCTCAACAAGAAAGCGGCCATACTTTGCTAATTACGTCATTACCAATGGTTTCTCTTTGTGGCACCAGAAACGTGTTGTGTAAAACAGTTTTTATCTGTAATATTTCACGTTGCAACATGTTATGGTGGTAGATAATAGTCACATCTTGACTTGATTGGCCATATCCCACTGTTTTAAGCATGATGATTATGATTATGATTATGATTACAAGTATTATTTCTTTATCACACAATATTGCATCTCTGAAAAAGGTTTTGATTGTGTAAATGCTTTTGGGATGTGAACAGGTTCCTCACCTGCTACGCTGATGTCTTCTGCCGATGTTGTCACTGGCACAATAGCAGTTGGTTCAAGTAAAACTGTGACTTCCCCTTTAGCTTCTCCCCCTTCAGAATCTGAATGGGAGTCACCTCCCTCTGGAATCACATTGTAACCTTCGTCATCTGGTTTAAAGCTTATGATCAGTTCGGTTGGTGGCTGCTGTGTAATAGCGGACAGGGTGGTTACAGGTAAGGAGTCAGTTTCCTCCACTGTGGAGTGAATGGTAACCCCCTCTTGGGAAGGAGGGTTCGCACTAGTTGTGGGGAGCATGATTTGTGTGCTGGTCTCAGGTAAGGAGTCAGTTTCCTCCACTGTGGAGTGAACGGTAACCTCCTCTGGGGAAGGAGGGTTCGCATTAGTTGTGGGGAGCATGATCTGTGTGCTGGTCTCAGGTAAGGAGTCAGTTTCCTCCACTGTGGAGTGAATGGTAACCCCCTCTTGGGAAGGAGGGTTCGCACTAGTTGTGGGGAGCATGATCTGTGTGCTGGTCTCAGGTAAGGAGTCAGTTTCCTCCACTGTGGAGTGAACGGTAACCTCCTCTGGGAAAGGAGGGTTCGCATTAGTGGTGGGGAGCATGATCTGTGTGCTGGTCTCAGGTAATGAGTCAGTTTCCGCCACTGTGGAGTGAACGGTAACCTCTTCTGGGGAAGGAGGGTTCACACCAGTTGTGAGGAGCATGATCTGTGTGCTGGTCTCAGGTAAGGAGTCAGTTTCCTCCACTGTGGAATGAACGGTAACCTCCTCTGGGAAAGGAGGGTTCGCATTAGTGGTGGGGAGCATGATCTGTGTGCTGGTCTCAGGTAATGAGTCAGTTTCCTCCACTGTGGAGTGAACGGTAACCTCCTCTGGGGAAGGAGGGTTCGCACTAGTTGTGGGGAGCATGATTTGTGTGCTGGTCTCAGGTAAGGAGTCAGTTTCCTCCACTGTGGAGTGAACGGTAACCTCCTCTGGGGAAGGAGGGTTCACACTAATTGTGAGGAGCATGATCTGTGTGCTGGTTTCAGGCACAGTGTCTTTTCCGTCCACCCCGGGGACAGACCCGCTTGGAGCAACGTTCTTGTGTAGGCCGACGCTGCCTGAATCAGTCGAAGGCGTGACAGTGTCTGCAGTGTCTGTGACCCACGTGATATCCGGCTCAATCTGGTTAGTGTCCACAAGTTCTGATTCACCTGTGACCTGGTCGATTGTGACCTGCATAACTGTAGGCATGACACTGTGAGTGGGTTCTGTTAATGCGATGCTGTCGGTGGTGGATTGGCCTGTGGCTTCCTCCTTACTCTCCTTTTCTTTCAACTGATTCTCAGTTGTTGCACCTAGAAGCGTTTCCAAGGCATTATCCTTTTCTGAGGGGTCAACGGGAAGGTCAAGCCGTGGCTTGTCCACCTCTAGAGCTGGATTCTCTGTAGAAAGTGTTAGCTCATTGTGGGAATCTGGCTCCTGTAGTGTTAAAGGGAAAGACTCTGGTAAAGGAAGTCTTCATTCACAATTGCCCAAAGTGTTCTTGGTTACTCTTTCTTTTAATGGATCATTACTTGCATTGAATAACTGTTAATAACAATGTTATAAATTCATCAATAGGCCTACATTTGTAATAAAATGTTATTTAGCCAACAGTAGGTCATATATTATTTATTTAATAATTGCATCTACTAATAGTTGACTAACCATTGAGCGCAAAATACATTTGTTTTTCAATATGCCGTACCTAGATAATTAACCTTAACCCTAATCCACAAATTATTTGTGTACTAAAGCAGTAATAACAATGAAATGCATACATTAATGCATTCAGTACCTGTTTGTAAAAAATAATATGTAAAATATAAAGTATAGCATGGGTGATATTCTTTACTGCATTTTATGTATTTTATGTCCCGTATGTATAATAAATATGGGCTTATTTATTTGATCTTGTTTGTATGGAGCTACAATTTTGGAAAAATACTAAAGCTTTACTACAGTCTTCTGACATCAAAATGAAAAGGAGTTTCAACTTATGTTTTTGTTACACAGTCATATATTAAGACAAATGAAAAGATTACTTACTAGCTCACTTTCTGGTGTTGCTGTAGAAGCGGATTGGATCATAATGTCTTTCGTAGAAAAAACAAAACAAACAAATTTTGAAAATAATATTATAAAACAGAGTTAATATATTTATATTATAGAGATTAAATGGGCAATATGTATTCATGGGCTTGGTCCAAGGGATATTTATACAGTGATATTTCTGCAAAATACTTCTAAAGAATGATGTACAATTAGAAATTCTTTGGCTATTAGTATTTTAACGTTATAGATAGATAGATAGATAGATAGATAGATAGATAGATAGATAGATAGATAATACTATATACATTTGTGCATGTGTGGAAATATTACCTTGCAAGGTTCAATCATAAGTAAATACAACACTGGTCATGTTTATTTATCAGGGCTGGAGGCTATTTAAAAATGAAAACACTATTGATTTAGTATAAAGTTTGAATTCCAACTACTCAGCTAAACTGCTATTGATGACTATCATGACCTTCACAGAATAGAGGCACCAATTATAATCATGTTCTGTGGGTTCTTGCTACCAAACTGGGCCACCTCTTACCTGGTTCTAAATTAATTGAATCCAGATCCAGTAGAAGGGATTTCTCTTCGTGCAAGGCTTTGGCTATCAGCTCCCTGAGGTTGGACACTGAAACTATGGTTTTCTCATCATATCTCATCGGGTCCATGATCTCATCACCAATGTTACTGTAGTCTGATGATATGATTTCAAAGACGGCAGCATAACGAACAGACACGCCTTCAGATCTGGAAGTCAAAGCATACTTGAGTCAGAAAATATATACAAAACAACTCTTCTGCAATCATAATTAACGGAAACAGTGACACTAATGCAAGCAAGAGAAATGGAAGGCTAGCCAGGAATGCAAACTAAGTTATGCTATACATCCATTGCAATTAGGACAGTTAATATGCTGAAGCACACACACAATTAGTACACCACTCAGCTACTGCTTAAGGGTCAACTTTCTATGTCAAATTAATAGCAGCACTTCTTCAATTAAATTCCTGCATCTGCCTGATAGAGATGATCAGTTATTCTTTTCACCTGTCAGCCTGCAAATGCATGTGTTTTGTCAAATGTCCAATGTAAGCTTGAGGTATAAATAGCAAGACCCTGCCATAGAAAACAATTGCACTTTAAAATTTCATTTGAGAAATATGCTATGCTATTCCAGCTGGCACACACTCGACTAAATGTGATGCCAGCCCCCAACCGAATCAAGCGAAAGTCATTACTTTTAGACTAGGGCAGGAAGCAATGGAGATCATACATTGATCAGCAAGATATATCCTAACCCAGATCCTTCTGAACATGTTTCAAACATGCTACAGAGGGTGACAATAGACTGTCTATTGAAATCCAAGACTGTAATACAATGGGGTTCCACCACAATGGCATCAGATTGACAAACACAGGCCAGATCCACAGTGTCATTAGGTCTCTTGGCAGATGCTTTTATTTTCGGAATCTAATTACCAGCATTAGGCAGTTTCTTTGTTCCACCTTTATGATAACAGAATCTGCTACTCAATAAATGCCACCAAATATAGTGATTAGTTTGATACAAATCCTCACCCCCAGCATATGAAGGGCAGTATATTTTAGCTGACCATTTCTAAGAACAGAGATATGACAGCAGGTATGTATGCCTTTGCAGTCCTGTTTCCCGGCTGCTAAATATAACCGTTGTGAAAGGAAAACAATTGTAATTATATTATAAGAAAGGATATCAGTTGTGTATGATTTATTTGATGATTAAGCTGCAGAAACATTCAATGTTTTCAGAATAAAAATGTATGTCAGTTGTGAATATATAATCTTATCAGAGAGGGAGCTGCAGTAATTGTCAAAACAATATTTTGAATCTCGAGTGGAGCCTGTTCTTCTTTGGAACCCTGGGAAATCACAATTTCTTTAATCGTGAGCTGCTGACAAACACTGACATTCAATCCTCCTAATTCCATTCGGTTATTATTGATTTTAACCATTACTTGGCCATCATTCAATGTTCTCAGTGAGCAATCGCCAAGTTTTAAGTTTGTTGTCATACAGAATTGCATTGATTATGACAGAAGTTGATTATTGAGAAGAAAACCTACATGCATTGCAATTACAAAGACACGCACAAACACAGGGGAGGAGGATTTAGGCTATAGGCTAAAATTTGAGCATAATTACCCAGCATTATCCTTATTCTCCCTATGTTTCAGCAAAGGAATCAAGTGAACAAAAGACAAGATTATTGCGTTTTCCAAAACCATACAAAAGCTTATAAGAAATGTATAATGTATTATATAACCGCTGAGAGTTAAACAAATTTAATCTCAATACTATTTGGAAAGATTTTTTATTTTTTTATTTTAGTCAATTGTTTTGACTTGACAGACAGTTTTACAGGGTTGCAGGACTGATGCATGAGGTGCTCAATATCTGGTCTAAACAAGCTGCAAAAAAGAACTAATGGGTGCTGAACTCATCTCATTAAAAATGAAAAATCACTGCACAACCCATCTTGTTCACATCAGCTTTCTGCAGCTTCCAAAATCTACCGTGATCCAAGTCTGGAGTGCTAACCAGCAAGAGGTCAATAATAACAACAACAACAACAATAATAACAATCATCATCATCATCATCATCATCAGAACAATTTTGTTTCAAATGTATACATAGATGTTATTTTGAGTCTTAAATCTAGAAACAAAATATAGCTACACTTCTGCTTCTAACACTAATTGTACTGGTGCTACCTACCGAAATCCTAGAACTCTGATTTCCTTAAATCCCGGAAGCTTGTTAAGGACGTGTAACATCTGCAAAAACAGAAAAAAATGCACCATAATAATAATAATAACAAAAAAAGGATTGAAGCAGAGTTATTACCACACAATACCGTGGCAGACCGGGGTGGACTGCTTTCTGCTGTGAACAGTACCTTCAGCAGGCCACCCAACGGGCAGCTGCCTCTAAGTACCTCACATCTTGTTAGTCAGAAACCTGCTTTAAACTGTGCTTCCAGTTTATTAATATTTTGACTGTATTATTTTGCAGTGGCGTTCTTTTGTAGATTAGGGTTGACCCAAAGCTGCAGCAGATGCTCAGCACAGATCAATAAAGCTGTTTAATTCCTGCTATCCAGGGTGATGGTAAAATCAATCTTACTTCTTCTACATTTCTTAGTGGCTTAACATAGATAAAAGAGGTTATAAATTAGAAAAAGAAACAACCCAAGACGTATGAATTGTAATCCCTACATAGCATTGGTGCCCTCTGGCAAATGGATTTGTTTTTCATTTTGGCATTAATTGCTCATAATGCAACATCTAATTAGCCAATTAACCATTTTGTCCTAATAATTTATTCTAACACGTGCTTTCTAAAGATTGTATGTACTCCCGTGGCAGCAGATGGTAAGATTGTGGTTTTAGGACAACATATGTATGCAGCCAGAACCTACAAGTAAGGGTATGTTTTTCACCCAAAACAAACAGGAGAGAAAACTTGAGGTTCTCACTTAACAATCATGTGTTTACATATTGTTTTACATTATTCCTGTGTTTTATACTCCAGTAATATTGGAGAAAAATGGCACTACTAACTGTTCTTTGACTTGGTTGTAGGCTAGTGGAGAATATTTGTTCTCTTGGATGTTCACAGAGGAGCTATTTCACACAGAGGAAGAGAAAAGACACAGGTATGTGTGCAATTCTGCCTTCCAATGATGGCAATGGCCAAAGCACATGGCCAGGGATGAAATGAAGGCAGTTTGTTTTTTCGTGAACTCCTGAGCGTTGCTGAGCTCTAATGGTTTGTCTGTTACTATAGAAACAATGTGAATCTGCTCTTGTGTTCCCTAACGTTTGCTGATGAAGGAGGCTTCTTCCGGATGGCTTTCCACCGACCTGATCATAGAGGGTCTGGGTGAGGTCCTGGTACTGGGGGCTGTCGGAATCACTCAGGAGCTCAGAGTAGCCTTGATCCACGAGAGTCACACTGAACTCTACCACCTGATCCACCAGCTGCTCAGGCACTGTGTTTGCAAGCTCCAGGTCCTGCAACAGGAAAGTGGTACTTTTTTAAAGAGGATGCAATGTCAATGAGATTAACACCTCTCTACCACTAATTGTAACCCCCCAAAATTCAACAATACAACAAACCACAAACATAACGCAAGGGGAAAATGTGAAAAGTTATTTCCTGTTATTGTAAATTGTTTTTGTAGATACAATAGAGTGAATTAAATTGTTGTGCTAAAGTGGCGTCATTCATGAAGCTCAACGCCATGGTGGGGTGTCCTGTTACCAAGGTAACCTTGGGACTCATGCAAGGCCTTGATGTGCATGCCTGCCTATAAATAACCTTCTTAGTTTGTCAAGAAATCAAATTACTGTTACTGTCGACACACGTATTGGTTGATCCGATCAGGTAAACATTGTAGAGAGTGATCATACAATGGCAAAATGGAATAATATTAATATAGATGTATATGTATTCAAAAGAAGATTGGAAGAATATGACATGTTCACAGAATGAAGAACAGGAAGAAAATTGAAAAAAGAGGTGAGAAGAAGAGTGAACAGCCCACCATGTCTCAGATGATGAGGGTTTGCGTGCTTGTGAGAAGAAGTTTCTTAGGAGGCCGAGACAGGCACCACAGGAGAGATATTAAGTCTAACCTGACACTGAGGTGAATAGAGTCAGATTTACACTTAGAGAAGCTTTAAAACAGTAATTCAAATTAATCTCATTACACAGCATGAAAACCTGGCAACCGATAAAAGCTCTCGGGGGAGAGTTAAATAGTCATTTCAATGATTGAACACACTGTCCTCCATTCTGAAAAGGGTCAAGTTCTTAACCCATTTGGAATCTGACAGATTAGACCTGTTACAATCTAAGACTTGTTCCAGATGTAATTTCAAAGAAAAACAAAAGAAAGCAACTCATCTCTGTGGAGTAGAACCTTATTTTCCCTTTATTATTTATTAATGTATGTTAGGTGTATTGATGTATGTATCTTTCAAAAGTCAAGATGAAGGCTACACCTGAAGGAGTCCTATAGAAATCCTGAAAATGCAGCATCTCCAAACAGTCTGATTGTAGCATCCTAACATATTTCAGCCCTTCTGCACTACTGAAGGCTATATCTTTTTGAAAACACCCACATACAAAAAAAGAAAACAGGCAAAGCAGGAAAACAATAAGTTGTAAAAAATATCTTATACACATTTTATTGTATATGTAATTGTGAATATTTTTGGAGACCTCTTCATTCTCTGCTTTTGTTCAGTTAAGGGTTCTTACCAAAGTGAATGAGATCATTTCAGTTTTGACTAAATTTGACAAAAAAATCAACCAATCATTTTGGTGGTCATACAATTAATTATTATAACATTATTATGATTATTATTATTATTATTGTTATTTTTAGGTGGTGCAGTCACCTCAGGCTAAAGTGTTCGGACAATGCTTACATTAAATGACACTTATTGCAAAAGAAAATTCAAATTACTTTGAGTAGATTTTACTGGAATAAGAAAGTTAATTAATCAAATTAATCTCCTCTGTTGTTGGAGGTTAAACAAATACTTGACTGGATTTACTTGATAATACTAGTTGTTATGGGGAAGACAAAGGTGGTGATTCAAAGTTTTTCTGCTATCCACACATCTGGACTAACGCAAGAAAACTGACATTTTTTAAAGTTGTTTATATGATGGACTTGATCTGGAAGAGTGGAATGTATCTTACTTATACACAATAAAAACACATAAAAACACATAAAACTGTGATTTTGGAACTAGTGGGACCTGTCCTTTAAAGCCTTAATTGTGTTTGTTTTTTCATTACAGATTTCAGAATTCCTGATTGATCAATTCTTACTCATCCATTAAACATACAGTGGAGGCAACAAACATATCAATGCTGGCAAGTTATGAGACAATGAACTGCTCATTAGGGACACAGTTCGAAATAAAACATTTTTCCCTCTCATTATGCTTGGTATTTTCAAAACACCACAGCTGACAAATATGCGTTCTATTCCTTTTGAACTTTTGCTGACAGCCTGCAGTACTCTAATGGCCAATCAAAGGGTCCGTACCTTGTCAGGGACCTTTGTGTCATTCACAATTTCATTAGGAACGGTGTCATCTGGTCTTGATACTTCTAGAGTTGAAGTGAAAGTTTCTTTTGAACCTAAACACACACCAAACAAAAAATAAAAACAATTTGTCAATCTGCGTAGTTTCTTCTCAAAATGTGCTACACAGGCTTTACAGAAAAGAAAAAAGTATGTACCTCACCATAGAAATCCAGCATTTTTTTAACTCGGATTGGTTTCCCTTTTTGATCAGGAGGATACATAAGTCAGGGACATCATTTTCATAGTTACTAACTGCAGATTACGTTGAATATTTAAAATATATACTGCAGATAATGCTTTTAAAATGCACATTTTAAGCCATTTAAAAGGAACAAGTTTTTGATAGGCTACACACAGAAGTTCCTCCATGTGATGTCATTACTGCCAGCTCAAGTTAAGTACCACACATGACTGAGATTTACAGGAAGTATTCAATATATTTGTGTGCATCCTACCTGTTGTAGTTTCTGGGACCTTTTCTGTCACTGGTTCAGGCTTCACCACCCTGAAGGGAAAAGCACAATTTTGGAAGACACATATAAATCTATTACCACAGTAGTTTTCAAATGATCTATCTGCCCCGAATGACATGGAAGCATTTGTGTGTCATGTAATTAGACATTAGACAGGGATACGGTAGAGCAGTCTGAGTATTTAATCTTCACTCGGGTTCTTCCTGCTTGGACTTTGTGCCATTCAGAGAACTGTGTCAAGCCTGAATCCGATGGCCTTCAAAAGCTTTCCTTTCCATAACTTTGTCAGTTGACCAGACATGCAATGAAAGGAATATTGAGTGGTCTGGACACCTCAAATTCTGTTTGTCTGTTCAGGGAGAAGGTTATGTACATGGAAAGTAAAATATTATTCATATTTAATCTGGAAAGCAGAACCATTATTGCTGTGCTGCAACTGTATTTAATATCCAAATCATGGCTTGCATCTAAAGCAGCTTTTATTAATGTTGATGCTTTCAAACTTGCTTCAAACACATTTCACCACAGTAAATCAGACATCCTAATTAGTTTTTAAGCCCAATGGCCTTAAAATATATATGTAGTTTCTTTTGTTCATGTTTGAACCTTTATAATCAGATTGATGGGATACTTTGAAGACTTAGAATGGGAAGGCGTGATGGATTAGTAACAGCTGAAATAATATTTATTTCAAGGAAAGTATATAAAACACATAGGAAATCATTATTTGACAAACAATCTATTCTACTCCTGTCCCTTCTATCTATTAATTCTTTGATGCAATTATTTTCTGTTGAGCTATGTTTCCCGTTAAACTAAATCTTTGTCGGAAATGAAATTGCTTTAGAAAGATTTACCTTTCCTCACGGTTCCTAATCCCTTTGTGAAATATGATGAAGTGATTATGACATTTCAGTGATAGTTTGTTTTCAAAGGCTTTCTTTAAAGTTTCTAGAAAAATCTCTAACTTCTTCCTTTTTTGTTTTTAAAGCCTTCAGTTCGCTTTGTGCTCACTCCACTCTGTCGAACTAGCCCACATGTATTAATATTGATGACTCCTTGGGTTCACACAGGTGTAAAATTTCAATTCTCTGCAAACATGGGTCACAGAAACAGAGCAAGAAGTACGGAGACTGCTCTCAGTTTGTGTTTTCCCAAATCAGAGCACTCTGCCATTTAGCAAGCACTGAAGCACCTCAGAGACCACCTGCCTATGTATCTCCTATGGAGGATGACCTTCAACTATTACCATCACAGAAAGAGAACTTAATTGCTTTGCCTACCGTTCTGCCAGCTTTTCATCTCTCAGGTGAACTCTCTGAAGACAAAAATAAATAAAAAATCTTTTAACAAAATTTAAAAGCCAAATAATACTCACGTGGCTTTTATACATGAAACATTGCCTACCCCCCACCACCCCCCCACAGCGATCTGATTTAAATAAGTCAGTACATTGCCAGACCTCTACAATAAATTCCTTTAATTGTGACTTAAACCATCTGAAATTGTAAATGTTGCACCACATTGAACTTATTGATATGGATGTATATCCCTCCTGTTATATGAGCCTGGAGAAGACTAAATAATATAATACCTTTGTGCTTTGAAACTGATAAAAGGTGTCATGTTGCATTACAAATCCAGAAAGAAAGAGAACACAATAATCCAGGGAATGACAAATTACTTTTGTGTCCTGCACATGGAGTTTGAGCTGACTGAGGTAATTGTCTGAGCAAACAGATCAAATCAGAAGAATAAGGATCCCTTTTTGCTTTGTGTTTTTGGATGTATTGCATATTATTCCCTTAAGTACTTAATGTAGTTCTGGAAATGCTCTGATCTGGCAATTCAAACAATGTGGTCTACATTCTCACAGCTGGAACCAAATCTCTAAACACATTCTCACAATACATTCTCTGCAACATCAAATGTCTGTCTTGACTTCAACCTCAAAGAAATACTTAAAATGCCTCAAACTTTTGTGCGTGTGCGATTGTTTGTTTTGTTTGTTCAAATATGTCTGCGTTTCGTCCATTATTATATTTCCTAGCACATTTCCTACGCGTTGAAGTGGTTGTACAGTACACAACCCTGTAAGATGGGTTTTCCAAATACAGAGACACTAATTATGTGCTTTTGAAATAGCACTTGATTTTCCAAAAGGAAATCTTTGGTATGTATGCACACACATATGGATGTATAACATAATTGGCTTGGAACCAAGTGATGGGCGATATGTCTTGTGCATGGGTGCGATTTTTGGAGCAATATATTTGTACTCATATCAGTGGCTATACCCTCAGATTAAAAATATCAGACAGCCACTGTGTTCAACCTAATCTGTGAAAAGGACAAAAAGGGCCTAGGATACTTTTCTTTCCACTAAAGTGCGTTCTTACCCGTTGAACCATGTCCAGATGTTCCTGAGAGCTGCTAAAGTTCCTCGCCAGGTCCGCGATGCAGAGGGATTGCTGCTGGCATGTGGTGACCCAGCGCTGGTACTCGGCAGTGTCTGGAATCCTGTCCAGGAACACCCTGAAGGCCTCCCACACGGCTTCCTGACAAACTGAATAACAACAGGCACCTGGGTCTCAACCTGTTTGTTCGTTTGTTTTGTTTGTTCAAAACTCAATGCTTGACAGCCTGCTGGCATTCAGTAGAAAGATGGATCCTCTGCCAAAGAAAAAGTAACTCTAATTTGTGATTTGCAAATGATACTTAAAAGATAGGCACCCTTTTGCCATTTCCTTTATCTATGACTGTATTCAAATGAAAGAATGGGTGTCTTTGATAAAGGAATTTGATGGCCAACACTGATTCCTTAAGGTGCCAATCTCACCAAGAAAAATTGAACAATACCATAGCATTCCTATAAGCTGTATATAATGGTGGTACTGGCCTTGTAGCAGGTCAATCAGTCAATTACTAATTAACTGCCATCATTAAATGAACCATTAAAGGACCTGATATCGGATTTCATAAGACTCCAATACAATTCCAAAGCCAATACATCGAATCTTACAGCAAACTGCCAGCTGACCTTCTACAATCTCCAATTATGCCCCTCACCAACACCTTCTCAACCCAACTTGGAATCACCAGTAATTTAACTCATCTCCACTGCTTCAACAGGGATCAGACGTAGCACTGCCATATTGTCCAAGTTATCTGCTTTCTTTCACATTGCAAGCCCAGACTGCCTACAGTCCATCTATAACACTAACCAGAGGTTTTGATGCAGCTCAAACTACCAGGAACCGGACCTCACTACATGAGTACCAAGTCACAGCTACAGGAGTTGCTTGAGTGGTCAGCCAATTGTGTTCCTCCCCCAGGAACGCTTAGCGAAAGCCAACAATAGCCTGCCTTCTCTAAAGACAAACTTGCATTATGTTCTTATCCTGTGCTGCTGAATGACAGCTTACCAATACACACAACATAGTAAACCATTCAGTGGAAAATGAGGTAAGAAACCTTTGAGGTGCAATGCGAGATCAAGCTGATATTAATTTAAATTGACCTTTATATATTTTTAAAAGGCCTTATATGAATTCAGCTGGATATAGTGTTTAATTCATTAAATCAATAGAACGACAACCCCCCAGTAACATTCTGTAAATATAACCAGGATGTACAAAACACATTGAGATTCACTGTGCATTAACAAGGTTACTGGGGAGAACTAAATAACCAAGATAACGTACACTTACAAAACATGAATGTAAGTAACTGAAGGAGGCGACATTCTCAAATATTTCCTAAAGCTCAATAAAGAAAGCACAGAAGAGAAAACAAAACAGGCCGAAGAGTAGATAGTTAACTTTGTTCCTATTTGCTTTCACAGACAGTAACCACATCATATTGCTGTCTATTGCTGATCTAAAACCTTGGTTTGAAGACAATAATTCCATGTCTACTGGGAAAACAACTTGATGGAAATTATTATTTTGAATAGTTAACAAATAACAGAGCTGTGAAAGTGTATTTCTTCTTCTTCTGCTGGTTAGCAGTGGTTAAGGGTTCCCTTACCTCGTAGTTTGTAGTAAGCTTGGTGGCTGGCAATTATTTCTTTGATGGTCTCCTGAGGGCAGACTTTCACTCCTGTGTGGAAAAATGCTGATCTTTTTGTCCGATGTCTTTCCAGCTCAAATATTGACCTGATATTTGAGGATGGTTTGGTTGTCCTTAAAATCTCTATTAAGTGGCCTGAATGTGTCCTTTTCAAATTGGCCACAGTCTCTTGGCTGTTTATATCTGAAAAAAAAGCAACAAAACTACATGTTAAAAAAGGAACAGACTGTATGTTTACATTTACATTAAAGACTGCAGACTAAGAATAGGATAATGGGTAAAAATAAATTAATTATAAAACAGGTAATTAAAGAGTTTTGTCTCTTAATGTCTCAAATTAAGGTCAACAGTGAAGTCATCCCAGGTCATTCATTAATTGTAGGTTGTACAGTTTAAAATTACTAATCATTATTACAGCTATGGCTATGTTAAAATGTATATTCTATTTCGTGTGTCAGTTATAGACAAAATAATTATGATTATGACTAAAACAATACATAAATAAATGAATAGATGCCTGAAGATATTTTGTATAGCCCTGAAGTGTATGACGTTTGATATTTAAGCAAATATCTCCAATTTGTCAAGAACAAGTTTTGCAAATCTGACTCATCCAGAGGTAACAAATGCGTATTTTCAATTCAGATCATGTCTTTAAGCACAGTGGGCAAGTACAATGCATAGCACCAGAAAACATATAAAAACAGCAGTTACTTAGTAGATCACAAACTCGTACAGTATTATTTCTAGAATTGGAAAAACCTGCCTAGTGCTTAAGGCAGAGTTTCTTTAACATAAACAAAATCTAAATGCAAACCTGCACAGAAAATGGTTTGCAGCGCCCTCACAGCAAAGTTACTGCGTGCATTTCACACAGTGTTGCTTGGATTTCTGGTTTCCTATGGCTTGGCTGGCTGCTGTTAACATGCCTGCCTGTGATTAGAATTGAGCCAATGCGGTTTCTTTAATAAAATTTAGACGACTCAGTTAAGGCCAGTCAAGTTCAATTGTTTTCATTCTGTCGGTTATCACTGATGAGGACGCACAGTAAATAAATAGCGGATTTTATGCAGATGACTGTTTCCAGAGTTGCTGTAGCCCCTTCACACTTTGTTCAAAAGCAGGTGGGAAATTGAAGTATGGCAAGTTACATTAAAACCTGCATACACTGTAGGATTTATGCAGTCATGGTGCTGTGGGAGTTAGATCTGTATGTTTCCCAACTGTTTTATGTGATTTCAAATGAAAAAATAGATATTAATTAGGAATGTGTCTATATTTCAAACTCCAGCTGGTGCAAATAAATTCCAGTCATGTTGAATGGGAGACTGAGTGGGACCTACAACTTATACAGCTGCTTTCACAGACCTCAATTACCCTTCCTGAAATAACATATTAGTGCAAAATGTGTGTTAACCTGGAACTGTGAAAGCAGTTTGTAGTGTTTGGCAGCTGAAATGCTGTATTTGATTTGCAATGTGAGATAAAAAAATATACAGGTACATAGTTTTTGTCCTCAAATACCAGTTCTATAGAGATTACCTTCAGACAACGCATCCCGTTGAGAAATCAGTATCCGTTAGCATTGTTTATCACCAAGGAAACAAGCATTCAATACCATAACATAATTATACAGCTTCCAGAGTTTCAATTTGCATTGCCAGGGAAACCAAAATGGATACATTTTGTCATTGTTGAGTAGTGAAATTGATAGTTCATATATTGTATAGAAAAAAATTTATATTGTACATTTCAGTATGAGTTACTGTACATAGTTGAATGAGATGGTATTTTTTAAAGTCATGCTGAAATGTAAAAATGTTCTTCGTGCATGGTTTTTCCATAAAGCAATACATGGTGATTCTGTTTTTTCCACAGAGAAATGTCTTTTTGCCATACAATGTAAGGATAAAGAACATATTTTCTTCCGTACTGTCCATCTAAGGCCATATGTAATTTGTAATAATGAAAGGGTTTTGGAAACGAAAAACGAAACAACCAGAAATAGGAAAGAATCCATCTGACCAAAATCCCTATACTTGTAATTACAATTCTATAACATGTGATCCGATGGTCCATCCCCCAAAACATTCCTCCTGCATTTGTCAATTGTTAAATTACATTTAAACACCTGAATAGTAAGATCTATGAATAATTTTAAACCCAACAGAACGGAGTCTTGCGCCATGGGGACTATTTTGAAATATTTCTATAAATATAAATACATGTTAAAATATTTATATATATATATATTAAGTTCCCCTCCACTACAAATTGATGTAGACCTGTGCAATTATGTTATATCACTGAGATTTGATAATGTAAATTACCTTTATAACATATGAAGAAATGCATCTTATCTTATTCTTAGCCTACCACTAAAAAAAAGGATTAGCAATAATTGAATTACATTTTCTATAAAATAACAACAACAACAACAACAATAATAATAATAATAATAATAATAATAATAATAATAATAATAATAATAATAATAATAATAATTGAATTGAGTGTTCATGAAAGATTCCTGTAAATTAAGATCGATTTCACAATATTTTCCTCAAGGACAAAGTAAAATGATAAAAGACTGCCAGGAACAGGATGAATTGTCATTCAAAGTCAGGTAAACATTGAGGAATATGCATGATATCAATATGCTGCGTCACGAAGTCATTGCCGTGGAGGTAAGTTTTAAGTGCATGTTAATCCAGCCAGTGATTGCTCTATTGTTTTGCTGATGTTATTTATATCCCTAAACGTCAATAAAGTAAAGCATCAGTTTTGATTGGCTGCAGCATGGAACAAATTGCATTATAAATCAAGACCTTATCCCCAAACCATGATTTGCACAGGATAATATTAAAACTGAAATCCCAAGCAAGGCCTTTTAAAGCCTGTAAAGGTTCCTTATACTCTTCCTGAAAAGAAAAGGCAATTGCAGACAGTTTGTTTCATATTCTAGACTGGACAACTGCACCGGAGTCTACTTTCAGTAACACCGCATGACAATTGTGCATGAATTGCAGTTAATAAACCATGTATAAACAGTTGAGAACAGCCTATATAAAACCACTATTAATGTAGTTATAAACACGTCAATCAAATTCTTTAGGGAAATCAAAAGTGAGAGCAGCCCAAAGGGAACCTGATAAATGTACAATCCATGACAACCCGAGACAAGATATTATTATCATCAGCAAAAAAGCCGGAATTCAATCATCTCTCCCTCAGAGCATGTATACCATATATAGATATTTATTTGTATAGATTGATATATTCTGTTAATCTATGAATAGCATATAAACCCTGTGCAACACATCCAAAAGCCTAATTCCCATGGTATATTTTCCTATAGAATCCCTTGCTTCCTATTCTGCTCTCATGTAATTTACGATCCTTGCTTTTGTTTCACATTCTCCCCATCACTCTGCGCTTTCTTGTTCCTTGTCTCTCTCTATCATCCTCTGTACTCCTCTTCTGCTGGCTGCTTGGCTGTACCTTTTTTCCTCACTCTTCTGCTTCCTAAATCTATATATTTATCTTCCTAGTGAGCAATCAGGCCTCCACCATTACTCACTGCATTCAAATGTCTCCCCAAGAGTCACCTATTCAGGCATGTCCCTATAGATCCTAAGATCTCTCTAACTGCTGTGCAGCCTCTGTCCTATAATCATCATCCCTTTGCCACTGTCGATTATCAACAGAAGTCACTTTTTTAGCCCTTGTTTGTCCAACAGGTTCACTTGTCAATCATATTGCATTGATAATCTTTTCCTGATTGCTGTAGACAACATCTCATTCAATATATTTCATTTTGTAAGGGTCAAATATGCAATTTTTTGTATCGGGACACTACCAGTAATCCTGCGTTGCTTTTGAGACAGCAGAAGTCCTCTCTTGACCGCATTCATTAAGTGAGAGAGTAGCAGAGTGTAAATGTCCACCACTATCCTCGCCTGAGCAGTAATGGTGTTTAACCGTCATGGGTCATTAGTGAGATTGTTCATTGTAGTCCTCATAACACACACACTGCCTGTATCATAGTACAATGGTTTATACAGCTATACAGCTGAAATAACATCTCATTGTATTTCTGATTACTGTAAAAATGTTATTACGTTTTCACTAGGTAGCTCTTGTCAGTAAAATGTAAAGTATTCCCAAACATCTTGTTTTGAAGTGCTCAGCAGATTAGCAACGCACCAGACTGATATTTAATAAAGTCTGAATGACAACACACAAATATCAATCCTGGTATTAATTCTATACAGCCTAAATAACCTGTCTATTCTGCATGTGCTTTAGAGGAGGGTATGTTCCTAATGTCATTAGTCTGTACATTACAGTTATATACTAGTCACCTTGCAGCACCGTGAACAAAGCTTTGATTATGATGTAGCTCATACAAGGCGGATAAAGGAAAATCAAATTCTTTCACCACACAAGCTTTCTGAAATAAAAGCAATATTAATTAAATGTAAAATAACGTCCGTCTGGATGTCCACATCTGAAGCAAGCCGCAAAAATGTATTTGACCCCGACAGCAGCTGACGTATCAGAAGTATTTTAAAGAAAAGACTGCTGAATGTATAGCATTTGCATTCTTGGCAGTCTTTGACTTGAGAGCATTTCTGTGCCAGAACGTTACATAATAGTATTAGGCTTGTGACCACAGTAATGCTGTTCAGGTTGTGTGCTCTCAGACGGTCTCATTGAGGGCAGCACAGTTCTCAAAGAAGGTGAAAACATTGCAGGATGTATAAAATGAAGAGCCAAAATCTCACCAAATACTGGTTCAGCCCTAGACTGTGCCAATATTATTTCCTAAAAAATGTAAGCATTGGAAAAGTGCAGCTTAAACCATTTTTTAAAAATCAACACAAAATAAATAAATAAATAGGATTAAAAATAAATCTCTGTGGCTTTGTTTCGCTTTTATTCCACATCATCAAGCCACATTTGCCACAATTATATGATTTGGTTCATTGAGCATAATGAGATATTTTTTCTCATATATCATAATGCTTGTATTGCCTTGTAAAATTTGTAATCTGAGCCTTTCTGCTGAATTTATAAGTACAAATGATTTCACTCATTTTAGAATCCATTTTCCAACGAAAAGCATGGATATTTAAGTCAAATTTTGTTTAAGTATAATGCTTTCCTGTATACACAATATAACAGGGGTAAGCATAACTATCATGATTATGGAAACTCTTATCTTAAACCAGTCAACCTAGTTTATTTAGTTTGTATTTAATTAACGTAAACACATCTGGTAAAAGATAAACTGATAAACACATTGACGTGGATGGTTCACGCTTGCTTAATTGGACCTTGAGTCACCTCAGCGAATAACATTTTTGGATCTGAAATTATGCAATTTGATGTGACTATGGGCTATTATCTGTTCAGTTCATGAACTTTCATTAACGTTATACCCATCAGTCCAGTCAGTTACAATGTTGTTTGAGCCATTGCTCAGATACGTGTAAAACCCCTTTCCTAGGAGGCATTTGCCAAATCGCTCATATGCACTGGTAAACATGATGAATTCTCCAGCTGACATCTTTGATTGGGAAGTATTTTAAATGTTGTTGACACAACACAAACGGTAACTTGATTTAATGTGCAGATGTGTACAAAGGTGGTGGTGACATTGTGATGCAACAGAACAAGATGTTTTTGTCAATGATATCCAGAGTCACATTCTAAAAAAGTATGAAAGCCAAACAATCTTTGTTTTATGTTTCTTCATTGCTAAAAGAAAAAAAGTATATAAAATATTCAGGTTTCTCTAGTTTTCTTAAAATGAAACTAGTGGAATTTGCCATGGATTATGTGTGATTCATAGTGGGGGCACAAGCCGGAAAGAATTAGTGTTCTACACAGACCGTAACAGCGTGCTTTTTTTTCAGCTGATAATGAAGGGATTTTAGAAAATAGAAATCCTGTTTGCCATGTCAACATTTATTCTTAATTACCATTCAAAGAGTTCTTTAAAATTCAACAGACAAGTGTGCATCGTGATTAACACTGACTTAAAATTTGTTTATTTCGAGAAGTATAATTTGATAGTATTTCTTCAAGGTAACTTTTACATTTTAAACAAAAAGCTTTAAAGTAGTATACAATTTTTAAAGTTTAAATGATTTGTCCCTTCCTCACACTTATACAAGGAGCATATCTATATCTATCTATATCTGTGTCTATCTATCATATCTCTCTCTCTATATATATCACGTCTGTGTGTATGTGTGTGTGTGTGTATAAACACAGATATTCTTCAAAGCTCCCATTTGTATACATAAGTGTCCTATTACTAAGCAAATTGCAAAGGCCATAGCAATAGAAAGGAATTCATATGTTCAAATTCAGTGCTGCTAATTGTCAGACATTTTCACCTCATGGTTTTTATGTCTCTGTGTTAATTTCATATAATTCTAATTTTATGTCTAGTTTATATTACATCCCTAATTGAATCATAATGCTAATTATTGTAATCTTTGTGCCGGACATATTTACACTTAAAGCGCTGTGATGCACACAGGGAGTCTCTATTAAAGTACTGAGCTAGATCAGAAAAGGTACTCCTCTTTTATTATCTACAAGATTATTTATTATTTCATTGAAACGATAAAAAGTGTTTTACCACACACACACCCATAGACACAATAATATTACTGGCATGGCTCATGCTGTTTTGTTGCAGGATTCAAAATTGTGTGTTCTATAGCAGTCAGGTAAAATTAAGTTTAAATAATTCAGAAAAACTGAAACTAATACATTTCAAGACTATTAGTCCCAGACGAATAAACTCTAATTAATTCCCAGACTATAAACAAGTAAAGCAACTTTAACTCTACTGTTTAGGAAATCGCTTTCAAAATGTATGAACAAATATATTAAAATAATGATTAAGGTATAGAGGGAAAACTAAAAATTAATGATGTACTAAATACTACACCAATGAATGAAACTCTATGCAGCGATAAGCAGTAATAAATTAAACACTGTGTTATTGTTGGGGTAATAACACTTTAAAGAAATCATGGTCAAAGTCAGTCAAAACGTATCTATTTTACTTTTAGACTGATTGGTTTTCATTTTTCACAGAGAAATTCCAGTGTCACTCAAGTGAGTAAAGTGACACAACATGACCCTGCCAACAAATACCAATACACAAGAGGTAAGTAGAGCATGGATAAAATAGGCAAACCCAGTTTGATCACAATATTAAAACTCACCTTTGATTCCATTAGCATGAAAGGTAAAAAGAAACAGGATACACAGAAGTCCAGGT
Organism: Amia ocellicauda; assembly: GCF_036373705.1. Taxonomy (NCBI): domain Eukaryota; kingdom Metazoa; phylum Chordata; class Actinopteri; order Amiiformes; family Amiidae; genus Amia; species Amia ocellicauda. Next base: position 13,584,429 of record NC_089850.1, read on the forward strand.
TTCAATGGCATGATGAAAATAAAATAAAAAACTTTTATTTACAGTTAAAGTACTTTTTTGCAGGAAAAACAACAACAAAATTTCAAATTATCTGGTGCCCATATACTTCCCAAAAAATACCACTTAAAAGGTTGTGGTTTCTCTGTTCCTGCCAACCAAAAAATAGCAGAGTGTTGGTCTTTAAAGCACACACAAACTCAGCTCCACGTCAGACGCTAAAAAACATCCAGGCATGTATATGTGGCTGGAGTGGAGTGGAGAGTCGGACGAGAAGATGCTCTAAGTGTGACAAGAGTGACGAAGTTAAAAAAGCAGGGTCTGTTTCTGGAATAATCTGTTTATCTGCTGCTCAGACATAATCCCGCTTTACAGCAGGGTGGACTGCCTTCATCTTCTTAGCAGCCTTATGGAATGGCATCTGTCAGCCCTGAAGTAACAACTCTGTCCGAGTCCCAGGACAAACAGTAGCCCCTGAAAACCCCAGCACCCTGGGTCGTCCTACACACAGTGCCAACTGGCTGCCTCCCAGGCAACTTTAGGTCGCTGAGTTAGACAATGCGCTTTGTTGTTGCTCCTCTCACAGCGTAGATGTGTGTTGAGTCTCCTCTGAGATTTGCAATCGGTGCTATTACGTGTATTCCAGCCCGGCCTCTTTTGTTTCAGAAGAGGATTACTAGATATTCTTACTTACTTACTTACTTACTTACTTACCGGGGAGTAAGTCCATGGTGCAGTTTTGAACTTTGAGCTGCAGTAGGCCTACTACTTTTCTTGTATTTAGTATTGTTAATGTTGGGGGTATTTATTGAATTGATTTAGTTGTTTTCATCATCAACATGCCCTATACGATTGACAAATAAGTGTTTTTGTGTTGTTGTTTTGTAATGTGAACAAATTATTTGCATTTAACATCATAGCTGCCATTCAGTCCCTTGCACTTTACACTGCCTGATGTATATACTGTACCATATACTATATACTATATACTATACTATACATTTGTATGTTTGCTGAGCAGTATCGTTCAGAAAACTGTGTAGCATTTGCACCTATTCGACAGCACCATGTGGGACTGCCAAAGACAAGAAGAAATGATCCATGAACCAGGAGCCCACAAGCCCTGAAGTCTGATTAAAAGAGTTTTCAGAACATCATGACAAGAAAAGTACGAGAACACAGACGTTTCTCGGGGACCAATTTAGTAAGTCTGTATTACCTTCACCATACCACTATGAAATACATAATTACAGTACTTTACAAATCCAGAGGTTCATCCACAGAGACAGGTAATGAATAACTTAGCCTTTATTTAATAAAAACAAACATAATTATCCACAGAAGCCATGCATTTAAACAAACAGTGCTGATCGATTTTAATTTTAAGTGAATTAGATATGGCCTGGTAGCACGCTCTGTTTCCAGGTGCAGAACTGTAGGTTATGATTCATGGGGGGCTTCAAAAAACAAGTCTGAGCTCAGAGGACATGCTTGAGCTATGCAGGTGTTATTTGTATATAGATTCTTTAGGAATGTGTGGTTATTGTAAAGCATTACCATAAAGTTTGTTTCCTGGTTTTATGTCAGCATTAAGGTGATCAGTCTCATCAGAAGAGGTGAAACGCTTATTGATGACTAGTTTTAATCTCCGCTTGATTGTTATTCACACCCTGAAGCAAAAGCCCCTACCAGTACCAGCAGCTCTTAACCAGTTTGCTAATCTTGCTTGTACCTCACTTCACCCTCTTCAATTAGCTGTCTTTGGCTAAAAATACCAATCTATTCTGTGTCTAAAGCCCCCATGAGCGCAGAGCATAGCTTGCTTGTGTGAATCACCGGATAAAGCCTGAGGGGTGGCTCTGACGGGAAGAGGAACCTCTCATAAGCTTGTTGTTGTGTTGTTTGATTTGCTAAGATGATTAAATACATCCCAAGATTAAATTATGTATTGACCATCGTGTCAGCTCTCTTTAGAGAAATCTCATGCTGTCTGACACAAGGAGCCCTCCTCGTAGAGCAGGTGTGTGTGTGTGGGGGGGGGGGTTAAAGAGACTCGGTGTGTACACTGCACTCTGTTAATGGAGGTTGCACTGAGAACATGAATGAAAAGTGCTGATAAGATTAAACACAGGAGCTCAGCAGTAAATCCCTCTAACTTTTACTCAGTCCGTACCTATTTATAAGCAGAGCTCGTTTGTGGTCACATGAACGTACGGCTTTACCTTTACGGTAACGACGGTCATCCAGCCGCTTTGTCTTTTCGGCTGCCCTCCCTCAAAATAATTGCTCATCATCACTTATGTCACAGTTTCCTCGTTTGTTATCCCACTAGGCTTGGCTCTTTTAATGGTCATTTTGGGATGCTTTACATCATGTCAATTATCTCAGCACATGACGGCACATTGCTCTGTAGTAGAGGGACTGGGAAAGAGGCGCAACTTCTCTATACTTCTCAGGTTCATCCAATTGTTTTCATTCAGAACTGCAGCTGAAATCTCGGGCAGAAGGAAACAAAGAATAGCTTGTTATTTGTTCCGTGTTCCAGAACGCAAAGCCTTGTGGTTAACAAAGATCGCGCTTGTTTTTGGTTTCAGAGAAGGGAAAAAAAAGAGAAAGAGAAAAGTTTCTTTTTATTCTCCACTAATATACCGTATTTACCTTGGTGACCTTGAGAACTGCAGAGGTATAAATGATAAACCAGTGTGACACTACAGGGAGCACTACCTCCCCCACAGATTACTTAAATCGCTGTCCAATTAGGGGGTCGGTATTAATTATTCTAGAAATATCTCATCAGATGGCCTAGCTGTCACAAGTTATTAAATCGTCTTTGAGAAGTACAGTCTCTTTTTGTTAGTCCTCTGGCAACGGTGTAAAGGCATGTTTGAGAGAGTTACAGCGAAAAGCAACTAAGTACATCCATCCTATTAGTTTCTGTGGTTTTTCGGGATATAATGAGGCCTGGGGGGCCTGAATCTCTTGAGCTTTTCTTTAGGCAGAGGAATGCACATGTACGTGTAACACTTAGGACTCAGGGAGGGGGGTGCTAATGCAAAAAGCAAGTGTCCACCCTAACACTCAACTCAATTATGGAGAACATAACCAATCTTAATAAATAAATGTAGCCGTGATTGCTGCCCCTGGGTATTTCACCATGGTATTCATTTTAGAGTGGTCTCCCCCACAGGTTCCTTTAGTGGGCAGACAATGATGAAAACAGGAATACAGTTAGGAATATTTTAATAATAATAATAATAATAATAATAATAATAATAATAATAATAATAATAATAATAATAATAATAATAATATACTTGCTCTGCACTATTTGCTTTTCACAGTAATTCCCCTTAGTATTCCAAACAACACTTTTTTTTTTAATTGTACTTTGAATTGCCTCCCAAAACAAAGGCAAAGTTATGAATCGAGAGAGAGTGAGAAACAATACCAAACTAGTCCAAACCACAAAAATTCAATTCAGCTATACATCCAGTACAAACATCTGTCCACTAGTAGTCTATCCATTCTCTCTCTCTCTCTCTCTCTCTCTCTCTCTCTCTCTCTCTCTCTCCTCCACTCTTTTTTTATCTGCTAAGCCTGCTTTTTGAAGGATACAGCTTGACCAAAAAGGTCTCTGAACAGATATGTTTCCATTGTTACAAATACTTGCAACCTAGAACATGTTGTTAAAGCAGGGCATGATATGAAGCCATACATACAGAAATAGACATGTATGTATTATTATTTCAATGTTTTCCACTTTAGTATCCATTTGGCCTTTAATTGATTCTCAATTAATACACTTTCTTCTGAAGGGTAGCTACGCAGATATACTTATTGTATGTGATCTCCTTAGAATCTCATCCTTTAGTCCAATAAGGAATTATAGACTCATTGATATAATATGTAAATGTGCACTATATTCAAGGTCCTGGCCTCTCATTAATGCATATTTAAAACACACGCAGTACTATTATTATTAATTCTGATTTAATTATGCATTGTTCAATTAATAACACATGCCCTTCATCTGAAAGAGAGGAGCATTTTGTAACGTAGATGCTATCACTGAACTATAGAGACTACATCCCATTCTTATCTTAAAACTGAACTTTAAAAAGACAATGGTAGGCACCGTTTATCCAAACAATAGCTCTATTATAGCTGGACATTGATTTTAATTGCTGTAAACATTCAAATTAAGAACTAATTTGTGCAGAAACCATTTCTGATACATTTGTTTTGTGTCCATAAATGCCTTGGCCACAAGGCTAACAAACTAGATTGCATTCACAATGTCCTTAATTTCCGTATGAGAGTTTCAATAATACTGATCTCCCCAATTAGGACTTTATTAATGAAAGGGCACTATCAATTGCAGCTGCGTGATGACCTCATTCTACTGAGAGATTAAATAAATAACTTCAAGAGACACCTCATTTTCTGCTATTGTGCATCGTTCTGAATTGAATACACCCTCATTTGAAAAGGTCTACATTTGAAACCCAGCTTCCTCATACCAAGATTGATATTCATGTTTAGTAAATACAAATAGCTCTTTGGTGTCGACTGGATGAATTGTATTGCACAACAGTGGGGGAAAAGCTATCAATAAAGACTGGGATCCCCCTTTGCTTGGTCTCTTCCAGAGTATTTATAGATCTCTTTCTATTTTTGTTATATATATATATATATATATATATATATATATATATATATATAACAAAAATAGAAAGAGATCTATAAATACTCTGGAAGAGACCAAGCAAAGGGGGAAAACCCATAAACGCATAAACCCATAAACTATATATATATATAGTTTATGGGGTTTAATGAGTATGGTGCTAATTACACCGTGGTCTGGAGTTTGTTCTCTGCTTATGTATACTCATCAACCTATCTGGCAGCTGAGGTGAGTCATGGGCACCTGATCAGTGAGAGCTACGTCACCCACAGTGGACTAAAAAGGACTGAAGCTGGTGATGAATGTGATTTGTATTCATTGCTTGTTTGCTTGCTTAATTTATGAAGTTGCTTGATGAATCTGTGAATGCACCATATAAATGTATGATTTGTTTCAGAACACATATGCCTCAGTGTCATGAAATTTTAACACTTCATGGGGAAATGTGCCCACCAGTTCTGATTTGGTGTATTGTGTGATGTAGTGTAAGAAGGGGAGAAGGTTACTACATCCCTCAGAAGCCGTTGAGGTCAGGTGACCATATTAAACCAGAAAGGACATTCCCACTATCCCACCATAGAAATCAAGTGTTTGTAACAGGTTCAGAAAGATGAAACCATGTGACAGACTGGTCCAAAAGGTATAGTTAACCACAGATTGGGTGCAGTGTCGCAGACAGATGCCAATTAGAACAGAGGATTCTGGTCTGGAGCTTCTTCAAACCCTGATAACACAACACTGCCAAAACTGCTACTTTTTTTTAACCTGAATACATTTAGCACTGAGAGTGCTTACCAAAGGAAGAAAAGTAAAAACTTGATAAATAATGTATGCAAAAATGGATGTAAAGCTGAGAAGTGTCAGACTCTCCAAGTCTTTTCAAGTTACCCTGCTTAGATCCCAAAATAAAAAAGATCAAAGCTCTGATGAGGTCCCTTTCTTTACTCTCACACAGAAAGAAAGTTAATGTATTTTGGAAAAGAAAAGGAAAGTAACACAAAGTTCTGTATTTCAACACTGATGCACAGAACGGTGGCCTATGAAGCATCTCTAGTCTCATACTGATTTCAGGATTAGTCATGTGGATTGATGAAAAACTGTGCATGTCTAACCGTGAAGAATTATACAACAGAGCAAGTAAATATAGACACAATATACGGCAAGCTATCACAGAGGAGCTGGGCATGAATGGTACCTACTGATGTAGCTAGAATTCTCTTAGAAAGTGTTTAACCACAAATAAACAACAATAATATGACATATTAATTACGAAGATTTGCACTTTCAAACAAATAGTTTAATGCTGAACCATGCATTCTGCTTTTGTGTCTTGATGGTGAGGTGTTGTTTGTCCGATGTTTTTTTTTTTTTTACATATCAGCGATATTGAGGAGAAATATAAAGAAACAGTGGTGTAGTTTGAAGTAGTGGGACGGGCTTTTTGGGTACCAATGTGCAATTTCCTCAACAGACAACTTTTCGGATGATAGACTACAAATGATGTGTTGGATCCAGTGTGTGATGGCCTATAGACTGCTGTAAATCTTAGACACAGCAGAAGGGCAGCAGAAGTAAGAAACTAAAACAAAAACAGCTGACGCATGAATCAATCTGAGTCTGTGCTGCTGATATTAATGTGACACTGATGTTAATCTGACATTATTCATACCCAGAATGAGAGCGAAAAGGGCTGTGTACCTGCAGCAATATTTGGTAGGCAAAAAATCATTACGTGTAGAAACATAACCCAATAAAATATCCTTTCACATTTTCATAAGTATTTTTACATGTATTGGTTTCTATTGTTAAATTCATTGCCTGAGTGTGGGTGAACAGTGGTTGGCCATTCAGGGGAGTGGTGGTTTGAAAGGTAAGAATTTGTTTGCAACTTCAGTGAAAAATCTGAATAAACAACAGTAGGTACAATACTCAAAGTGTGACATCCAAATGACCATAAACTCTGGGTTGATTTATTAAAACCTTGGCAGAAACGTTACACAATGTTCTGACTTGTCTATAGGGACTGCTAGCCTGCTGGCTAAAACTATTTTTGTGTGTCCCCACTGGTTTCCATTTGGCCAATTTAAGAATGATGAATGAAATCCTATTGGTAAACATTGCCGAACACTGTGTGACATGAATACCATTTGCTCTCATCGAACTATCTTACACAATTTCGTAGGCATATAGAACCATCAATTCTGATAATACTGGTTTTTAAATCTAATGCAATTAGGCCTGTTTTTCTGTTTGAACTTTGATTATTTTATCTGGCAGACCAATATTATATAAATACAGAGAGAGAGAGAGAGAGAGAGATCAATAGAGTTCACTCCTTTTCATACTTTAATTATACCATGTAAATAAGTCTAACATGAATCAAATCTAAAATTATGTAAAATAAATATTGGCTTTATTAACTGTTTAGAATTGTAAGTATTTAATTGTTGTCATTACTCTGTTTTAGGCAGTTTTTCTCTCCTTCATATTTACTTATCTTAGAAGCAATCTTTTGTATTACTGGAACTCTCTGGCAGAAACATTAATAAAGATGTATATTTATTTGTGGCATGTTGTCCTTGTTGTCTCGCCCTGTTTGAAACATCTTGACCCAGGAGGAGCTGTAGGTGTAGAATCTGTACAAACATAAATGTTTGGGCTCAGACTCCCCTTGAGGTGGACTGAGGAATTGCATTTTGGATCAACCTTGTGGCTACGTGTTTCATGTACTTAAAAAAAAAAGATTGTATTTATATGTTTCTTTAAGGCTCTCAGATCAGAGCTAATTTTAGAAAGGTAGACGTGGGAGACTACACTAGTCCCCCTTCAGCTGGCATAAAATAAATCCCTTAGGTACTTATGAAAGCTTAACGTCAGTTTCTAAACTGTCACAATACAGCAGACATGTACAGTTTATAAGAATTGTGCTTCTCCATGTCAGTTATTACACTGCATGAGGGAATTGTAACATTAACAGCACAATTTGGTGATTTTAAAACACAATGACCTCTTTCTAATATGCCACTGTATGCACAATATGCTGCTTTTTGTCATCTGAACCCTCGAATTTTGACACACTTCTTAGAGTATGTCATCCAAAACAATTATTTTCAGCTTTAGGGTCTGTATCTGCTTGTCTTCATAGCCTTCCTTGATGTATTGTATTCAGCCTAGAATGTATTAAAACGATACTAAGGTATTTTACGAACCATAACTGACAAATATATAAACATACAGCTTTCTTTTCCAGAAATGTGGATTCAGTTCACTTGAGACTGACTACTCCTATCTCTTATTTAGAAACAAACTGATTTGACCACGGCATAAGATCAATACCTAAATGGTAATTTGCTTGCTAATTTGTGAACAAAAACCAAGCTATGATTAGACACTGTAAGACGTGTTGTAGTTTTGTTAGTAGACTAATCTTAGTAAATCTCCTTCAATTCCCAATGTGGATTACTCAGATTTTGTTAATAGATCAGGCTGTTACTACTAATAACAGATCTTGCCTTGTTTCAAATCTTGCTTTGTACTTCAGAAACAGAAAAAGCATTGGACAGGACTGGATAATGTATTGACTGCATTCGATACACAATGTTTTAATGAATGTAGACATTTAAAATATGTCCAAATTCCCAAGAGATATTAAGAAAAGTAGCTGCAAAATCTTTGATTATCATTCTTTTAAATTATATATAGAATGATATGGTATTATACACAAACACACACACACACACATTTTGACTAATGTTATATAGGAAAGGTTGTAAATGAGAGCGCTGGCTCAACAATATGGCTGGGTAACTTCGTCCCAGGCTCCTATAACTATTTATGTATAGAAAAATGTTCCCCGTATAAAGGAAAATGTTATGCAGTTCTTACACTGACTCTAAATTCACTACATAAAGTCTCTGTTTAGTATGATTTTCTCTAATAAACCTAGAGGTAAGGGTTCACCTGTAAGTACCAGTTTATGACAGCTGGGGTTGTCCTTAATATGCAACGTTTTATAATGCAGGTTATGACCAGAAGGTGGCACTACATTGATTCTGTGCTTTTGCTTCTGGAGTTAAGCTAGAGCAGTGTTTCCAACCTTTCCAATCTAAGGGGCCTTTCACTCCTACAGTTTGATACGGATTGAAGTGTAGTTCGTTTCCTTTGGAGCTATATGTTAAACCTCTGATAGTGACGTATTGCACCAGGGTGTGGATCAAACCAAAGGGACCAAGACCACTGGAAAAGGGTGGCCTTGGTTCATTCGAAAGCGAACTCCGTACGTTTTTGACTTTGCTCTGCCTATTTTTTTACAGTGTGAAAGGAAACGGATTCTGGCTCACTTGGAAACAGCGAAACAAACCATGGAAGTGCTGTAAACAGATGCATGGAAATTGCCCTGCCTTGTCGCTTCGTTGAAGCTCCACAGACTACAACACAAATGTAAGAAAAACTTAATTGTCCATGGTTGAAATACAAGGTATGGTAAAAGGTAGGCCTCTGCAGTAAGCCTGAGCTTGAAACTTGAATAATGTTTAAATGTGCTCCAAAAGGAAAGTGTTCTTTGTTGTTTCTTCTGCAGTTATACAATAAAAGCACCAAATTAATTAATGTCAGAGCAAGACCACACCATGTAAAATTGTCTCATAATAATAATATATATTTAAAAAAAATGACAGAACCGCTACAATAAACTACAATAGAAAAAGCTCAACATGAAACCAGTAGAATTGTGACCAGCATGAAACTGCAAGTGCACGACACATGGTCAATAATGACTAGCATATTCAGTTTGAATCATATCAATCTTGTCACTGCTACTGAGGTGCCTGTTCAGTGACATTTTACGTTGCTAAACAGACCCACTGCCTCACAGTATTAAAAGAATGTCTTGCGATTTTAATGGTGTCTTCGGGACTCATAGGATGGCTTTAATATGATTGGAAGAACAGTCTTCTTCAGACATGACATTCTTCATCTCTGCCAAACCAGATGCTTGTTATTAGTGATGTACAGCATTTTAATTTGAGGTCTAAAGAGCTGTGGGCTGATTTCCTTTTCACAGATTTTGCTCTTAAATCTGTGTCATACGAGTGACTTTTCTCCCATACATTTTCAGCCCCACGTTTGCATTTTTCATTGTGTTGTTCTTTATCCATGATTTTTTACTGAATTGAATCAGTGTCTCGTAACTACATCACTGTCGGACTGCAGCCATTTCTTTTGCGCAGGGAAGTCTGACGTATTCGTGCTCTACATCACTGGAAATCCCCGGATAAACTCTTGGAGATATTAAATGTAATATTTTGGCGGTTTATATTAGTTCATGCCCTGCCTTGTACCACCTTGAACGCATCACATCTCATTTTAAAAATTCAGCTGTAAAGAAAGATGAACATAGAAATTGGACTGGCTTAAATTATTAATGAATAGCAGACGCTATCAAAAGATGCTGCACATCATTCATTGCTCTGTCTATCACAGCTGGCTTTCAAATGTCTCTTTCTTCTTTCTGGCCTTGCTTGTATTGGTATTGTGTAGAACTTCCCTAAGGGACAGTCCAAATTGCATTGCATTGGATAGAAAATTCACATTTTACACTGTGTAGTGCTAAGGAGATTTAATTTTCTTTGTAGTTTAGTCATAGATCCTGTGGATTCATGTTGGTGTGCAATGCAATCAGCTTTTTAATGACAATATTCAATCATCTGTTAGCCGACACAGGTCATTTAAAATGTGGAAGAGTTCTCAGCAGCTTAATATAACCTTTAACTGAACTAATAATTTGCTAATTACACTTTTAAAAAAAGCTGTAAAACTCTTGGGGCTTTAAAGTTGGAAATAAAGTAATACATTGATATTTTGAATCTGAAAGCAGTTAATTATTTAGCCAATTAGTTAAAACCCAGGATGGGTAGAAACTCTCTTGAGAGAAGTACGGTTAAGAAAAATATTTTGGTTCCTTCTTAAACCACTCTGGGGTTAGCACTTCACTGTCTGAACGAGCCAAACAGCAATCAGCATTCACAGCAGTCTCAGGTTGATCAGCCATTCAAGCTGTTTAAATGGCTTTCTGCTCCTTAATTCATAAATCTTAATATCATTTCAAGGCGCAAGTGGAACGCATGGGAAACAGAACAGCTCCCCTGCTCCATTCACGCATCTGTTATGTCAGGGCACTCAGCGTCTGTTTCTCGTCTGTGATCGCAGCCTTCCTGTCTTCTTCTGCATCGCTTTCACTACCAGACTCGATGCATGTGGAATAAAATGAAACCATCAGTCGAAGTGAGGGAAATGCAGTTCAACACCATTAGACAATAATATGACAAGCCTCCCAACAAATCCCTCAGATTCAATCTAGTAATCAGTGTTCCCATCTTTTAGGTGTTTAATCCCCTTTGTGGAGCTACATTTGTGACATGGTCCTCTCTGCATTATTAATTCAAAACTGCTTTTATCTCCTGTTTGCATTTCAAATTTCCCTATTTTCTGTTTATTTTTATTTTTTTTACCATGATTTACACAGACACCCCTTCAATGCTGCAAACAAACTCCTAAAATCCTGTGTTCCTGGCATGAAACATACTCCTGCTTTCATCCATGTCACCCCATGTGTGTAATCACTAGCACATTATGGGAAAGGAATGCATTGAAACATCACGCATTTCCAGTTTGGCCGTGTATCTGGAGATCCCATTGCTGGGCTGCAGCTGGGCTTTGTTAATCTGGTCATTGTCTTCACCCCAGTCTCCTTCCACAGGGGGCTGAGAGAGTGGATCTGAAATGTGTCAAGCCACTTACAGAAACATATAAAAAGGAGCCCTCAAATTTACTAAATTTTAAAAATGCCAGCTGACAGGAGAGGTCTATATATATCTATGGATCAAAGTCTATGTAACGTGTTATATCTTGGAAAAAAAAAACGTTGATGGGAAAATGATTTTGGAAAGCACTCCTTACAAAATAAAGTCTATTTTTTCTCTCTCTGGTATCTATTTCAGAATAGCCAATTCAGATGTCACCAACATTGCTGCAATCCACAGGAGTAAATGAGACAGACGGCACATGAAAACACTCATAACTCAACACGGGGCAAGATTGTCTTTTCACCTGCTGAACTTAATAATGTGATTCTGCCTGGATACTGAGTCCTAGAGCACTGAACTGAAAAAAAGAGAAATCTTCTTGAGATGAGCTAAATTGCTTTTGAGGAAAGCAGAGCCATGCAAAATAGATAAACCTTTAAAAAGATGTATGTATATGCATGTGCAATGGGGCAATATGAATTATACTTATCGTGGTATGTTAGGCAATCTATGCAGTATATTTTTGAAGAATGAACTAGCAAGGGTTCAAAAGAATACTCCATTTAGTGGAATTAGAAGTACACTGTGTGATACTTAATGTTTGCAGTTTTAGTTTAGGGTTAAGGTGAGGTTATTTTTCATTATTTAGTCACGTAGACATCTCTCAGCTGCCTGCTCAGACAGTACACTTTTAAATGGATTTCAAGATAAACCCAACAGGACGCAGTTTCTTAACCTAGTGTCCTTACAAAGCTGTAGAAAGGAAAAAGCTCAGGATTTTCCAATAATTATCTCCTGCTCTTTACAATGAAGAATCTACTAATGCAGTTTTGATATGTATAGCCCACGTAAAGCAAGAAAAGGAAAGCACTTAACAGTCTGCGTCTGACCATCTGTTGATAGCTGTGTAACAGATTAGAGAAGTGAGAGCAAGACATGTTTCTTAACCTTACAAAACATTGTGTTGGAAAAGAGATGACTGATGGCACTTATTAGCAAGTCATTAAAGGCTCAGTTTGCCTTTACAGTGAATAGAGAAGTCTTGTCTTTTTTCTAAGTTGCTGTAAAAGAAACCATTGGTGAAGATATGTATTGGTCTGAAAAGAAGACCTAGGACAACAGTCAAAAACGATGAAAATAAACAGAACAAATCTGCGTCAATGTGGAAATCCAAAAGACAACAGAGAAGAAATATGAGTGGCAGACAAAAATCCTGCTTTGATGAAATGCAAATAATAAAAATAACATGTTATCAGAGTAATTTCAGTCCCCATCTGTACTTTCCTGAAACTATTTTGTTTTGATTAATGGTGCAAATCATTCTCTTTTGTCTGCATTCAAGACATAAAAGCACTCTCATATAAAGTGACACAAACAAATTCATAGAATGTCCACCTTCAATCGATATCTTTCTCATTGTAGTTTACACTGTATACATAAACATGGGTGAAGACTACACCTTATCTGTCTGCACCACACAGTTCACTTTGTCTTACCTGGTCAATCACCATTGTTACCTTGCCGGGTCTAGGTTACTCTGTCATGTACCATGGTTACCCCAATACGATTTATAAAACAATAGATATAATTTGCCTAATTGTCAAGCACTCGCCAACACAAAATAAAGTCGTACATGAAAAATATAAGAAAGAAAATATACATTATTATGCAGGATTAATGAAAGGCATCTGAAAGGTTTTGTGTGTTTGAGTGTAGGCTTATAATCTGTTTTATTTGCAATTTAATTAGCCTTCAATAATTCTCCTGATAGCAATTAAATTATTTATTCGCTAGAATGTGACCTTGTCACTTGTAAAGTGAAATTAGACCTGTCAGGTTTTATTGACTAGTTATATAAAAGATTAAAAATTGATCATTAATAAAGCAAGCAGCTGGTTGATAATTGACAATAACACCTGCTTCTAATGCTGCCAGTTATTTAGAAAATAGGGATGCCACCTTTTTCACCTACAATTCATAAATTCTTATTTGGTGTGGGGTGTGGATATTGTTTCATTTTAATGATCATGCTTTTAGTATACATGTATGGGGTGGCCATTACAAATTGTAAGTATAAGTATACACTACCGGTCAAAATCTTTTTCAAGTTTTTATTGAAATTTAAGCACAGTTTTTAAGTACAGCTTCCTACACCATCAAAAGGCACTTGGAAACTGGAGGAAACTCTGTCAGGAAGAGGTCTGGCTGAACCAATGCCACAACAGAATCAGAAGACACGTTTCTGAGAGTCAAGAGCTTGTGTGATCGGTGGCTCACAGTACAACAGCTTTAATCACAGCTTAACACTGGTCGAAGTGAGCAAGTCTCAGTTTCAGCTGTGAAGAGAAGACTTCGAGCTGCAGGTTTGACAGGTCGAGTGGCAGTAAGAAAGCCATTGCTAAGATGGCAAAATAAGAAAAACAGGCTTGCCTGGCCCATGAAGCACTGCCAGTGGACTACTGAAGACTGGAAGAAGGTCTTATGGACCGATGAATCCAAATTTGAAATCTTCGGTTCATCATGCAGGGTTTCTGTATGCTGTACAGTAGGTGAAAGGAAGTGGCACCCTGAACCAAAACAGCTACCACAGCATTTTGTTGCACCATGCAATACCCTCTGGTATAGGGTGGAAGAAAAAGCAACCTACAAGTGCAACACATTTGTGGGAACTTCTGCAACAGTGTTGGGAAGAACTTGTATGAACAATATTTGATTTCCATTGTAGAAAGAATACATTGAGACATTAAACTGCGTACATTTCAATACAAACTGGAAACACTGAGGTGGTCTAAAACTATAACTTACACTAAAACTGTAGTGTAAGTATGGCTAGGTTATTAATTTATTTAAAGATAAGAGAGAGTAAATCCCTTAAGCAAGTAATGCAATTAAGGTTTGTGATAATGTGGTTACAAAAGAGAATGATAAATCCCTTTTTTTGTGATCAAAAGACCTCTAAAACACAGCAGTTATAGGCCCTGGATTTAGCCCATGTCTTCTTCATGATGGCTGCTCCATTCTGATTCTCTGCTCTTCTCTTCTATAACAAGTAGAGTCTTAGTATAGGAAATCCTGATTTATGTGTTTACATCTGTTAGTTTTTTTTTTTTAGGCAATAGGCAATTAAAAAACTGAAAAAACCTTCACCAGGCTTTCATTGAATGACAATGGACTAAAAAGCAGCAGGTGCTCCACTTGAAAATCTACCAACTCAAGCCTCCTCAACATCATCCTACAGGTAAAGACAGTGTGTTTTTGTTTCCTCATTAAATATCTCTGTTGTTTGTTTGTAGAAGTATGGCTTCACAAGCATTAAATGTGAATCAATCAGTTCCTTCATGCAATGTATGTTTAAAAATATGTAGTGTTGTTGTCCTGTTTGAGGAGACTCAAGCTGTGTTGAGCTGCTTCATTATTATGGAATCATGTTCATTTGAGATATACTTGCATTTTGTTTTATACAAGGTAAATATTTACCCACCCAAGTCAGCGTAGAGTTTTGTCGTCTTTCCGTGTTTAGTGTTGCTCTGGGGGCGGCTAATGGTACAGATTTATAGTGAACCTTGGTCACGTTTATAAAGACTCATCTGTGGTATTTTCATCAGCCTGTTCCTATGTACTTTTAAGTAGAAAGTTATAGGAATATATTTTGAGTAAATTACTTTTATAACCACAAACCCTGGCATGCTTAGCATATTGCTACTTTGCCTAGGGATGTCTTATTAAAATGTAATCGCTCAATCAAGCAATCAATCTGATCCATTTTGTTTGTCTTTCAGAGATGGTTAAATTGCTCCACACAATCAAAATAATGACAGTAAGTAACACATTCAGAGTATCTTAGAGGAAACCATGGTGTAGAAAAGTGTTCTTCATAACTAGGCCTTGAGTTCTGCAATCCAGCAGGTTTTATGGATTAATTTATTTCATCACCTGTATTAAAAGCTCAGGTGGAATGAAATCTAGAAATGCTCTGGCCTTCGAGGATCAGATCACTGGAGTAGAATGTGATACGTTTTTACATATAATGTCCAGAAATATGGACAGAGGAGAGCCGGCATGAAGCTATCAAAAACTACACATTTACTGCAGAATACGGTGAGTTTGAGAGTGGTAAAAACATCTGAGGTATAGAGAAAGTGCAACAAGATAGAAATATTCTGTACCCACATTTTTTCAGTAACCCTTTTATCTATATTTGCATTATCAATACCAATAAGCCACATGTGGTGCCAGTCTGAGTTGCCTATGTTTTAAGGTTCATTCCTCTTTGACAAAGAATGAAAGCTCAATAACTGCAGATAGATTCTTTAGTGAAGATCAGGATTAATCGCATGTGCATCTGAGAAATAAAAACAAGAGCTAAAACCATCGACAAGATGTAAAAAAGGATAAAATATGAAACAGTTCCACAGAGCTGTGATTTAATTGACTGCATCTTTTAAAGTAAGCAGAAGACCAAAAGGCGAAAAAAAAGATTTACAGCACAAGAACAGCCAACCCTGCAACTACAGCTCATTATAGAGATGTAACGGGTTTAATGGAAGGGTACTGTGTTCTGCTGATAGCTATTTTGTAAATCTTTCCATTTGAGTACGAAGTTTGCTAGAAGGACACAGGCTTGAATGAGTGTGTTTTACCAGGGCAACTTTCAATCAAAAGGCTATAACATAAATGTTTTACAGTGAGGGAAAAAAGTATTTGATCCCCTGCTGATTTTGTACGTTTGCCCACTGACAAAGAAATTATCTGTCTATAATTTTAATGGTAGGTGTATTTTAACAGTGAGAGGCAGAAATACAACAAACAAATCCAGAAAAACGCATTTAAAAAAAGTTATAAATTGATTTGCATGTTAATGAGGGAAATAAGTATTTGATCCCCTATCAATCAGCAAGATTTCTGGCTCCCAGGTGTCTTTTATACAGGTAACGAGCTGAGATTAGGAGCACTCTCTTAAAGGGAGTGCTCCTAATCTCAGCTCGTTACCTGTATAAAAGACAACTGTCCACAGAAGCAATCAATCAATCAGATTCCAAACTCTCCACCATGGCCAAGACCAAAGAGCTGTCCAAGGATGTCAGGGACAAGATTGTAGACCTACACAAGGCTGGAATGGGCTACTAGACCATCACCAAGCAGCTTGGTGAGAAGGTGACAACAGTTGGTGCGAAATAACTGTCAGTCTCCCTCGGTCTGGGGCTCCATGCAAGATCTCACCTCGTGGAGTTTCAATGATCATGAGAACGGTGAGGAATCAGCCCAGAACTACACGGGAGGATCTTGTTAATGATCTCAAGGCAGCTGGGACCATAGTCACCAAGAAAACAATTGGTAACACACTATGCCGTGAAGGACTGAAATCCTGCAGCGCCTGCAAGGTCCCCCTGCTCAAGAAAGCACATGTACAGGTTCCGTCTGAAGTTTGCCAATGAACATCTGAATGATTCAGAGGAGAACTGGGTGAAAGTGTTGTGGTCAGATGAGACCAAAATCGAGCTCTTTGGCATCAATTGGAGGAGGAATGACCCCAAGAACACCATCCCCACCGTCAAACATGGAGGTGGAAACATTATGCTTTGGGGGTGTTTTTCTGCTAAGGGGACAGGACAGCTGCACCGCATCAAAGGGACGATGGACGGGGCCATGTACCATCAAATCTTGGGTGAGAACCTCCTTCCCTCAGCCAGGGCATTGAAAATGGGTCGTGGATGGGTATTCCAGCATGACAATGACTCAAAACACACAGCCAAGGCAACAAAGGAGTGGCTCAAGAAGAAGCACATTAAGGTCTTGGAGTGGCCTAGCCAGTCTCCAGACCTTAATCCCATAGAAAATCTGTGGAGGGAGATGAAGGTTTGAGTTGCCAAACGTCAGCCTCGAAACCTTAATGACTTGGAGAGGATCTGCAAAGAGGAGTGGGACAAAATCCTTCCTGAGATGTGTGCAAACCTGGTGGCCAACTACAAGAAACGTCTGACCTCTGTGATTGCCAACAAGGGTTTTGCCACCATCGGGGTGCCAGGCACAGAGAATACATTTTTTTTATTTTATTTTATTTATTGAATTACTATTTACTTATCCTTATTTTATTATAAATTATAACATAATGTTTCCCCGGCCAATGATTGAACAAACTTTGACATCGACTGCAACATCAAAGCAAACAGAAGCTCGTGTTTATATTCAAACACTCAGTCAACCAGGCTGGAGTTTCTGGCCTGAGTTGCTGCATATGGCTTTAACAGAAAGCACAGATATCTGAGAAGGATCTCCCGTACATTTGGTAGGTTGCCCAGACAGGACAGGGAAAGTCATAACTGATCATCATGACAGCTATGTATAATATATTCTTTCAGATTCAGCACCTTAAACAAAGGGACATATTTCATAATTTATTTATAGCTTATTCAAAGGAGCTTGGAGTACCAGGAGCTGGTGACACAAGAATGGCTGAATTTTCAGATTCAAGAGGTAATAGTGTGAGATGACAAGATGTTGATTGATATATACATTGAAACTGCAGAGTTGTTAAACCAGTAGATACCAATTTATATTGAAGGGCTGGCACAGTTCCCCTTCTTAACATGTCACTTTTTATTTATTTATTATTATTTATTTGTTGCCAGATGCCCTTATCCATGTTCTGGTCCAGTAAGGAGGAAGTTGAGACTTCAGTGCATCAAGTAAAACAAGAAACTGATTTATTTTAAAGGAAAGGCCTGGAACAAGGGCCTTTGTCTAAAATCTGAAATAAGAGGCTTCAAATTAAGTTCCTCATCAACACTGTAGTTTCGGATCACCTCCCTTGGCTTCCATCCAGGAAAGTTTTTGTTGATGTTCTTGTTTGCTGCAACTAGCATGTTGTTGGTCACAATTAATGTAATTATTTATTGTAACGTGTTTGTCTTCTGTAAACTGGAGCTACAGCCACTGCAAATTCTGCAAATGTATGGCAGCCATTCCATTCCATTCATATTTTTATTTGGAATTTGGGAGAAATGTTGTCAGTAGTTAATAGAATAAAACACAAATGTTCATTTTGCAGTGGTCTCTTAATTTTTTCCAGAGCTGTAGTGTGGCCACCATTGGCCAGAGGAGGGAATGTGTCACTCTCACGGGCTAGCCATTTCCAAGTTCACCGCCAGATGTCCCTGTTGCCTGCCAGACTCCTCTCCTTTCCTCTTAGCTGATTATTGAATAATCACTTCAATCTGTCAGAGTAATTAGTCACAACCAATTACCACTCCACACTCGTCAGCCCTCTTATTTAAACACTCTCTCCCGCTCGCATTCAATGCAAAGTCTTGCCAAATACCAGTGTTACAATCCTAGTGTTTCCCGGTGTTTTGCCTCTCATATACCTGACCTTAGCTATTTACCTTTTGACTTTTGAGTCACTCCTCCGGTGGCGGCGGCTGCTGTAGCCACTCCACATGCCACAGATATCAAACCAGTCTGGCTTGCCAACCCGGACAAGTACGATGACTCCCCGGATCACTGTGAAGGTTTCCTTCTACAATGTTCTCTTTATTTTGCCCGTCTGCTCTCCTTAAAGGAAAATTGGGCATCGGCAGTGTGGTCTCAGCAGGGAGATATCACTTGTTCCCTGACACATTTCTTTGCCCACTTCAGGGAGGTGTTTAACCATCCTGCTGAAGGAAAGGATGCTGGAAAGCAGCTTCTTACCCTCCGCCTGGGCGATCAGGCAGCCACAGATTATGCCCTTCAGTTACGAACCCTGGTTGCTAAGAGTGGATGGAATGAGTGCTCATCACCGTCTTTCGTCAAGGACTGCATCCAGATTTACAGTCAGAGCTCGCCTGTAGGGATGAAACTGATCCAATTGGCCATCTGGCTGGATAAGCTGCTAAAAGGAGGTGTCATATCCCAATTTACCTCGCCAGCCTGCCAGACTCAGTCCCCTTTGCAAAGTAGACTCAACGCAGCTTGGACGAACATGCTTGTCAGCAGAGGAGCATCAGAGAAGACTTCAGCAGCGGTTTTGTCTTTACTGCGTCCAGCCGGATCACTTCTGCGGTTTTTGCCCAGTGCGATGTTCCCTCCAGTTACCATTATGATGATGTAGGATCTGACCAGTGCCCCGCTCTGTCTACTTCCCAGTGCTGAATCCAGGTGATTCTTAAGTGGGGCACTAAAGACATCACTGTTTCTGCACTGATCGACAAGGCCAGTCTGCGACATTCTATCCGTGCGCCTTCTTTTCAAAGAAACTATCTGTGGCCGAGCAAAACTATGACATTGGCAACCGAGAACTCCTAGCCATTAAAATGTCCTTTGAAGAATGGCGACATTGGTTAGAGGGGGCTCAGCATCCATTCTTGGTTCTCACAGACCATAGAAATTTGGACTATATTAGGTCAGTCAAACGTCTCAATCCACGACAGGCACTTTGGGCTTTATTCTTTACACACTTTTATTTCACGCTCTCATATCGCCAAGGATCAACAAATACCAAGTCTGATGCCCTGTCACGTCAGTTCGATATCCACACAACTCAGCTCCTAACAGAACCCATTTTGCCTCCCACTTGCATTGTGGCTCCTATCAAATGGGATATTATGGAACAAATGCAGCAGGTTCTCACCACAGATCCCACGCCACCTAGTTGCCCCGCATCTCTCTTATACCTCCCAATCTCTGTGCACCCTCAGTTCCTACAATGGCTTCATTCATCCCCAGCTTCTGGGCATCCAGGAGTCCAGAGTACTCTGTCACTCATTAGGAGGAAGTTCTGGTGGCCGACCCTGATACAAGATGTCAAGCACTTTGTCATTACCTGCCCTACCTGCGCCCAGTCCAAATCTTCTCTACAGCTCCCTGCTGGTCTCCTAGAGTCGCTCCCAATACCACAGCAACCGTGGTCCAGCATAACCATTGACTTTATTATGGACCTCCCCAACTCCCAGGGATATACCACTGTTCTGTTCGCAGTTGATCAGTTTTCCAAAGCCTGTCAGCTCATTCCACTAAAGCACCTTCCTACCGCCATGGTGACAGCAGAAGCTCCGGATATATGGATATATATATATACGTCCAGACAGAGCGTTTACCCCAAGAAATTGGACAGTTGCTGCGCTCCTACTGTAACCAATCACAGCAGGACTGAAGCTGGTTCCTGCCCTGGGCTGAGTATGCACAAAACTCGCTCATCAGCTCATCCTCTTGTCTCACTCCCTTTCAATGTCTCCTCGGTATTCAACCTCCCCTGTTTCCGTGGTCCAGTGAGTTGTCTAATGCCCCAGCCATCGATGATTAGTTGATTGCTGATCACAGCAACAAGGTTTGGCAAGTGGCTCATGTGCGCCTCCAACAGGCTGTTCAAACACCAGAAGTTGCAGGCTGACCGCACCCGGCGGCCTGCACTCCACTATCAACCATGTTCTTCGGATTTTCCCTTGTTTCCTCTTAGCCTGATCTTTGACCTTTAGCTTGTCTATTGACCTCTACTCTCGGATTGCCTATGTTTCCCCTGTTTGCCAGCTCTAGACCTCCGCCAGTCCCTAGTTTACGTTTCTGCTCTGCGCCTGGGTCCTCTGCCCTTGGCTTCTTATCATTACGTGTCTACTCCGGGGAGTGTTTAAGACTTCAATAGATGGTGGTACAGTATTAAACTTATCAACAGAAGGATTTGAGTATGTGCAGATATCATGGGTAATAATATTTAGATGTTATGATGAAATAGATGGGCAGAATATGACGGCAAAATCAGCTCATGCTGATTCTTCTGACTTCATATTTGCATTAGTATAGTTAAAGTTTACTGCAAGATTATCTATCTTATCTTATACATCTATATTTGAGCATGGGTATATATATATATATATATATATATATATATATATATATATATATATATATATATATATACTGTATATATACAGTAGTTTAATGGATTTATTCTATGCCACATTTGTTCTTCCAACGCATGCCTATGCACTTTTGTCTGATAAGGTTAATTTGAGGATAGGATAATAAAGCTGTGTTATGTGACATTTTGGAGAGGGGCACTAAAAGGCTTCACACTATAGAGAGTTCTCCACACTCCCTCTAATAACACTTGCTGTATTTATGAAACTGATTTGAAATACAGCTCCCATAATAAATAATGATAATCTATTGGAGACCAAACAACCAGAAAGCATTTATTCCTCTGTCTGGCTCCACACATCAAATTGCTAATGGAATTCCTCTTTCTTTTTTGCTTTTCTCTGAAGTGTGCTTGCACACAGAGGGCAGGCTCAACTAATGCATGTTAATGCGAGAGCCTTTATATTTCATAATTGATGTTAGCTTTCAATTCCCGACTAAAAAAAGCAAATAAGCTAAAATTGTTTTTTGCTTCGAACAACACGTAAACTATGTATATTTTGTATCATCACAGTTAAACAGAAAGTGGTGAAATCAAATACCTTTTTATTGATCAGCAACAATAATAGAAAAGGGGAGGGGACAAAACTGCAGAATGACAGTTTAACCCTGACAATTTCAAAAGACTTAACAGCCAATCCCAACATATATTCTTACAAATATATTTTAAAAAATCCCAAATTGTATTATAAAAAAAAATGTACAACCATGATCTTGAGTTGTCCAGAATATAATTTTATTTTTTGAAGCACCCAAGCACACTTGCTCTCTGCAGAACTTGAATCAGGCGTTCCTCACTGTGTTTCTGCACAGGAGTGTAGACCTAAGCACTGCCTTGTCAACACAGCAACAGCCAATGCTACTATGATGTTACAAAATTACACATTTGAAATGGTGGTAACACTTTACAATTAGTCTCCCTAGTTACAGTGTATTTACATAGTAGGTACTCAGTAACTACATCTGTAGTTACAATACAGTGTAATTATGCATTGTACTTAATGTACAATGTACTTAATGTGTAAAAATTATTAACCGTTTATGTAAGTACACAAGACAATTTAAGTTTTTTCCTAAATGCACATATGATAACATATAAAACTGCACTCCCCCTCAGTGTTTTTCAATAAATTAATATTTCTGAAGTGACCCAGAATTTATCTCATATTTCATAAAATCTGTTCATTGCATGACTAAGAAGAAGGGACTCTACTAATTATGGTCATGCCATTAAATCTTCTCTTATTCCTGTAAGTATAAAGGCTGTAACTAGGCAGAACAAGGCCATTGAAAAGGTGACATACAGATTCATTTTTACCATTCTATGTATAAAATAAGGCTCCCTAGCTACAGTCTCCCACTTTTATTTTGGTCATTCCTTATTATGTATAGCAGACTGCAACCAACTGCCAATAAAGCAATTTCAAAACAAAACATGTCTATTGTACCAATACCAATACAATAAAATGATGAAACTCCATTAAGAGCTGTTCCTCCTTTAATTAGAAAGCACCCAAGACATTTAAATATCTCTTCCCATGCATTCCTAGGAATTTAATAATTTGCATTCAAATCAGTTTTTTCTTCCTTAATGACAACACATAGCAAGGCTTCCGGGGGAAATACAAAATGATGCTAGTGATGTCCAAGGACTTTACACACTGTTTACAAGACGTAAAGGCCATGAAGAACAACAAACACAACACTGTTCTCTCCCCCAGGGAATCTTCTCCCAGCAAAACATGAATCTTAAAACTAAGATTAACCTTCCGGACAGTATCGAGATGTTTGCAGCACACTTAGATATTCTTGCTGGTTTCAGTGTGTTCGCTCTACACATTTTCCTCAGGTAACCTTGTGCCTTTGAACAATCAATACTGCTCTGACAGGGCTTTGGCCAGGCCTGGGGAAAGATAAGACATCAGCCTAAATGCTCTCATTTGGTCAGTAACACCTCATGCTCAGTGCATACGATTCCTGCAAGATCCTGGAGGCCCGTGTGGTGGCGACGCAGGGAGTATCTGGCAGGATGCAGTTGCCAGTTTGCATTAATTTGACGATGTGTAATTATAGGGGCGTCGCGCTGATGAAGTCCTGTCCACCTCCTGACCAATGCATTCTCATCCATTAACACTGATGACATTTTGCTGTAATTTGTTTTGTAAAGGTTTATGTTTTACTGGCGATCTTTCGTACCAAATCACAGTGTGTAAAATCTAAAATAGCAGCTCGTTTGTTTCTGTTTTTTGCATTATCAGTGGTGTAGTCTAGTATGAAGCAGTGGGCATACAGTCAATTTACGTAAGGTAAACATGAAGAACAAAGTGCAGCATAGCTTTCAACTACTCGATTTCAGACCTTACAGGACGTTTATTACAACTCTCCAAGAGTGTTTGCTGTTTTCGCTTCATGTTGCATATGCACAGGTGCACACAATGATGAGAGGCTAGAAGGCTACGCTAGGCAAGTAGCTAGAGCTGGTAGCTGCACATCTGGCACATGGAAGATGAGCTGGAAATGTTCTGTCACCTCCCGTTCAGATTGCTTACTTATTAAAGGCAACACGTGATTGTCTTATTTCTATGAAATCAACTGAAGGCTAAATTATAAGTTCCTAACTTGAAATATAAATGTATAAAATATTGTAAATTGATTGTTTATTTATGGTGGCGTGCTTTTCCCCACAGTGGAGTGCGTCTGCTTGTGTAGGGGTTTGGTCTTCTCCACCAGTGGGGGCGGAACAAGCTGTGACGGGGGCCCAATGGCTGTGTTTTGTGTCATGGGGTTTGTTCCAGGCGAGACAGCAGTCCTGTCTGCTCACGCCAGCCCTGCTCTCCTCAGACCCCAACATTGAACACCTGGGCAAAGGGTCCCCGAGGCACCGCGGGCTTTGGGGGGCAGGAGCTTCTCCTTCCGTCTGCAGCAACTGACCGTCACTCACGCCCCTCATCGGATCCTCTGGGTGGACTCCGGCAGCTCTCCGCTCAGCTTCGTGCAAAGCTCTCTGCCTTCACTGGGCTGCACTCTGGAAGCCAAGGTTTTCCTTCAGAGACAGTTTAGCTCTGCTTTTTGAGGTGCGTCTCCAGTGGGAGGTTCTGGAATGCTTGGGAGGGGCAGATAGGGGGTCTCCAGCCTTGACCAGCCCTGCCGCCCCACCCCCTGGTTTGTTCTCCCTTCGCTGGTGAACACATCCCTCTCAGATGCCTTCCAGGTCACGCCAGCCCCGTCAGGAGGTTCCTTTTTGAATTGGGTCTCCTCACCTACCTGGGGTCACTGACAGCATCCACATCTTCCTCACTGGTCGGCTCGGGGGTCGATGAAGCACTAACCACTTCCTCCTTGATGTCCCGACAGCTGGCCACTTACCTGGATCTACAGCACAAAAACATCCTAGCAATGTGGCCCAATTTCACACGCAGACATGGGCCAGATACATTCCCCTTTAAGAAAGAAACAACATCCCTTTGACTGCTCCTTTACTTTAAGACAAGATGGCTTCAGCAGCTGAAGACATTTCACTGAACGGCCCTGTTAGAAGAAAAGGTTTCACTCACTAAATTAATCTCAGTTACAATTCTGGGATTTTATACCAGACACCGGCTCCACGGAGACTTCCAGGCAAGTCAGATATCAAAACTAACACTTTGTCAAACACATACAATACTATTATATGAATTATTATTAACAGACTTCAGTCGATCCACAGGACATGACAGCAGCGTTAAAAGGTCGGAGCCTGAAAACTCACCTGGGACAAACGACACAGACAGGCCTGACTCCGGGGCCTGGGGGCTCACTCACGCGGTCCCCTCACCCAGCGCAGCCAAGAGGAGACGGCGTCTGGGATCCGCGGGAAGAAGTGGCGGACCCTCATCCCCCAGGAGTTAGTGGCCATGGCCGGCGCCTCGGCAGCCCCCGAAACACAGAGCGAAACACGCGTCACTGTTTCTGTCCCCCTGCAGCACCGCCCCCAACACTGTCCGCTCACCCTGGCTTCTGGGTTGGGTTCAAAGCTCCAGTGTTGCAGGAAAATGACAGGAACAACCATTTCTACACCCGTGAAAACAATATAACAATTAAACAATATAATGTGGGCTCATCTCATCAGAACGTACCAGCTGGGAGATGCCCAGGCTGCCTCTACTGGCTCCATCATGGGCTCCTCCCCTCCTGCTGCTCTGGTCTGTGTTGGACGGTCCTGTGCGCAGAAAGGGCCGAGTCTTAGTACAGATGCCACAGACAGATGAGCTCCACTGATGAGGTCATCGTGCGTCATGTGTGGCTGTGACACTCGGGGGAGGGGCTAATGCACAGGGCCATTGCAGCATCAGCAGCCAAACCGACACAGAGATCACAACAACAAATCAGTGTGTCTGCCTGCCATTTCCAATGGGATATTCAGGGTGACATTACATGCGTACCTCAGTGGGCATCACAGCTGGGCTGGGGAGCATCGTCGTCTCGTCCTCCTCCCCGTCGCTCAGCTCCGGGGCCCCGGCAGGAGTGAGGGAGGGCAGAACGATGCTCAGTGGCTCCAGCGCCATGGGCAGAGATGCCATCCTGTCCATGACATCGCTGGGTGTTGTCTGGGCCAGGGCTGGGGCTGGGGCTGGGGCTGGGGCCCCGCGCGGCACGCTGGAGGAGTAGGAGGGGAGGTTGTCAAGATGCTGCAGCGCCACAAGCAGACACACCTGTCTGCGGCCGTACGGGTTGGCGTAGCGCAACAGGTTCCAGGCCACCTCACCGGCCATGCTCAGCTGCAAAGCCGTGATCTCCTCCAGCATGCCCAGAGGCAGGTCCATGGGCAGAGACGGCTGGAGCTCCTGCAGCACAGGGCAAACGACGTTGTACACGGGGTCGGCACGAGAGCAGGGCTGTGGCCCCTCCTTCAGTGCACGGTGGATTTCGTTCCTCTCTGGCGATCTGTCTACCAAACCCAGCACCTGCTCCCGCAGCTCTATCTCCATTGCCGCCCGCCGGCGCAGCTCCTCCCATTCCCCTGCACACAGGTGCCACAGTGCACAGCTCAGGATGACCAGGACGACCTCGTGAGGGTCAGAGTTGGGCCTGATATCATGTCCAGCTTGCCAGGCTGCCCGGAACTGCAAGTAGGAGAGGAACTTCGGCTCATCCATGCTGGGAACCACACTGGGACCTGGAGCCACGCCGGGAGCCGTGTTGGGAACTGGGACCCTGCACTGTCGTCTGGGCCCCGCCAGCTGCAGTGACATCCTCAGCCTGGAAAGTCAATGAACACACATATAACACATCAATACACACACAGACCACATGAACACAAACACACACCTCACTAGGACAGCACAGTAACATGAACACACTGGATAACACACTTGGTGCTACAGCGATCTGGACTGTGCTGTGGAGGGACTGCGTGTGTGTCTGTGTGTATGTGTGTCGGTGCTGTGTGTTGGGGGGGTGGGGGCAGTTTGTTTGGGGCAGGGACTCCCAAACCAGTCCTGGAGGAACCCCAGTCCTGCTGGTTTTTGTTCCAAGCGAGCTCTTAATTGAGCCTTTTATTGCATTTTAAGTTCAATTAAGGATGCAATTAAGCAATTAAGATCTCAGTTGGACCAAAATCCCACAGGAGAAGATCTCCGGGGTGGCCGACTCGCTGCGGGACAGATGAGGTGAGGAAAAACACACATCAGAAACACCTACGATCGATTCATTTAATTAATGGAGAAAATTACTGAATGATGAAGGAAAAACTCACCGCAGGCTTTGAGTTATTGTTGCCCATTTCTAAGTGTAAGATGTATACTTGTCCAAAGATGTCAACTTGTCAATTGGTTGATCACACTGAGTGTCAGGTCGATTGGACCGTTCCTAAACTAAGCTTACGTTGAGGAGAACACTGTGACATCACACTGTGATATCGGATATCGTAAAGTGGGGGGGCGTGGTTAACAGCGTCTGCAGTTTGTTTGTTTGTTTGTTTGATAAGAGATACTATATTGTAATGTTTTCAGGCGGTTAAGAACCACTACCACCATGTGGTGCAAAACAGAACGGGTTTTATTCAGGGAACACAATCACTCAGGACAGCTCCACTCCAAAACAGGGTGCCTCACTGGTAAACCCTGCCAACCACACACTATACAGTGGGGGAAAAAAGTATTTGATCCCCTGCTGATTTTGTACGTTTGCCCACTGACAAAGAAATTATCAGTTTAATGGTAGGTGTATTTTAACAGTGAGAGACAGAATAACAACAAAAAAATCCAGAAAAATGCATTTCAAAAAAGTTATAAATTGATTTGCATGTTAATGAGGGAAATAAGTATTTAACCCCTTCGACTTAGTACTTGGTGGCAAAACCCTCGTTGGCAATCACAGAGGTCAGACGTTTCTTGTAGTTGGCCACCAGGTTTGCACATCTCAGGAGGGATTTTGTCTCACTCCTCTTTGCAGATCCTCTCCAAGTCATTAAGGTTTCGAGGCTGACGTTTGGCAACTCGAACCTTCAGCTCCCTCCACAGATTTTCTATGGGATAAGGTCTGGAGACTGGCTAGGCCACTCCAGGACCTTAATGTGCTTCTTCTTGAGCCACTCCTTTGTTGCCTTGGCTGTGTGTTTTGGGTCATTGTCATGCTGGAATACCCATCCACGACCCATTTTCAATGCCCTGGCTGAGGGAAGGAGGTTCTCACCCAAGATTTGACGGTACATGGCCCCGTCCATCGTCCCTTTGATGCGGTGCACTTGTCCTGTCCCCTTAGCAGAAAAACACCCCCAAAGCATAATGTTTCCACCTCCATGTTTGACGGTGGGGATGGTGTTCTTGGGGTCATTCCTCCTCCTCCAAACACGGCGAGTTGAGTTGATGCCAAAGAGCTCGATTTTGGTCTCATCTGACCACAACACTTTCACCCAGTTCTCCTCTGAATCATTCAGATGTTCATTGGCAAACTTCAGACGGGCCTGTACATGTGCTTTCTTGAGCAGGGGGACCTTGCGGGCGCTGCAGGATTTCAGTCTTTCATGGCGTAGTGTGTTACCAATTGTTTTCTTGGTGACTATGGTCCCAGCTGCCTTAGTTATAGCTTTCAAACAATGTAAGATTAATACACAAAATAGAACAAATTACCTAAATCTAAAGCAAACCATTCAGAACGATCTTCTCCTTCCTGTTTCAAAGTTAGACGGTAAATCCAACAGGGAATGTCACTCTGCACTCTGAATTAAGACTTCATAAGATGATTAAGTAGAACTATTTCATAATCATATTTCATTTGTGTTTTATCTAGATCCATGTATCTGCTGCTTCCAGGACTGGTTTTAAAATAATTTATTTAGTTATTTATTTTTCCTGGAATTATATTATTTAGTTTCTCCTAAAAAAACAAACCAAAAGAGATAAGTAACGAGCGCAAGAAGGTTTATTGCACAAGAATGCATTTTACAGATATGTAAATCTCTGAAAGGACAGGGATATAATTTGATGTATGGATTTTTGTCATACATCTGTCTACATAACTATTTGCCTTAAGATAAAGGACATTTTTAAAGATAGGAAAATGTGCATCCGCAAATGTGTTGCGCTCTTGTCTAAATAATAGCCACTGCTATGCCGAGGACAAAGGACACTGAGTCACCTCCTTATTGAAGCATTGACATTTGATATACTGCTACATTGAAACCTGCCTCTTGTAAACAGTTTGTCTGGCTTAAAATGATGCGTGGGCATTTCTTTAGAGAGAAAATACTGCACACCTTGTGTGTCTCTGTAGGTCAGAGTAATTGACAGCGAGGTGGAATATTGACCGGCACAAAAATTAGCTATGAGACACCTATGTTCAAGAGGGGATGATATTGTAGGTATTGTTTTAATGTTCTTGGCACTTTTATGTTACTACAGATATTTTATCACCTATTTGTATGTACTAAATGGTTTAGGCATTCGTGAAGCTTCCCATTAGTTGCTTTTGTTCATGTTTGTGATTGAGCTAATTGGACGAACAAGTCTGATTAGCTGAGGTAGAGATCTGGCCAGCCATGAAAAAAGGCTCTTAGATGTAGGGTCCTTTCCCACACTCATGAGTATCTATGCAAAAGCATATTTGGGATCTAATGAGCCAGTTCTAAATATATGCTTTGACAAGCCATTGTGCACAATGCAAACAGACAAACCAACGTTTGATGCAATAACTTACGTACTTTAAATCATTCTGACCTGTATAAAGTAAAACCCTGTCTTGCCACCAAGAATACCTTACATATTTATACATACATGTTTTAATCTTTAATCTGTTTTCAAAATAACAACCTTGCTTGTGCGGAACAATTCGTCTTGCATCATTTTAAAGTGTTTAACTTTTGCTTCTTCCACCATCCTGTCAGCGTGCATTTTCACATTCCCTTGGGTACTGAAGCAATTTTCAGTTAAGCAATTTTGTGACCCAAACCCGATAACTTCAGGTTATATCAAACCCAAATCATTTCCTCACTTTGAAGACCAGAATGTCCAGACAGACATAATCTGGACTTTTACAGATTACAGAGCAATTAAAATGTGTAAACATGTTACCTTAAAAAGAGAAATAAAAAGACTAGGATTACCCTTGAAAAACATATAAACACATGTTCTTTAAGAGTGGACACTAGTCAAACATATGTATAATTAAACTCTTTAACTATCTTTTTCTTTCCAAAGGGTGGGATGTGTGTGTGTGTGTGTGTGTGTAATAAACAGACATCCTGTTTTGTGCCAGTCATGTAAACAGGTTTTATTATCAATTCAAGACTCAGCTTTTCATCTGCCAAAAAAAGGAAGTTAATTATCAGATTACAGGCAGCTGGTTTCAAATACCTAAATTACTTTTAGAGTGAATGGATCATTGAGCAGTTGGAAAGTGGCCAAAGATTCTGTGTTCAAATAGTTTCCTACCAATCTGTTTAACTCTTTGTTAAATGCCCCCAAAATGTCTCTGGGAAGGGTACTTAGTAAAAACAATCATTTACACAACCATCAAATCAGTAATGAGGCCAGAATCATAAGTAGACATTTAACTGTTTAGAAGAACAGTAATGGATACATTTATATTAAACATAATAGGCAATCAAAATCACTTATACTGTATTTTGTCATTTAAAGCACATGAACTTTATTATCTCATTGTATGTGTTGAGGGGTTGTCATTATAATTAATTTTGTTTTGGTTGGGATATTTAGGATTTGGATTATTATTGTTCTATTACACAGTTTATTTAACTTGCATACATATTGTTATAACACTGATTCTTGTAGCAGAAAATGTCATAATTTGTTTTGCTATACTTTCAAATACATTATTTTAAACCTTAGCTCTTTCCACTTTTAATTGTTTTACTGGTTGGTGGGGGGGTGGTGTCTCTGAAGTTCTAGGCAGTCGGTTTGAATGTGCTGTGGATCCAAAACAAATTCTTTGATGTTGAGGTATATGAATCTGATTGTCGGCATCAATGCCTTGAATGGAGTGAGAGACATCTTGAGGAAAAACACGTATTGATTGCTGTGCTGATAGTGGTTTAGAGAAACAGGCCGTGATGAGAGGCTAAGCCTTCAGTGAAGCAGAAGTGCTCCTTTATCTTCGTCTCTGAAAGGTACAGATAAAGGGGGAAAAAATGCTGCTGTACACAAATTCTAGGAAATAAATAGATATATCTGATCCCACAAAATAAATCGAAGTGGTACAATAGAAACACAAACGTAAGCGGTAAAATGAAAAGATTTTGATTAATCCATTATTTGATTTTGATATAAACCATGTGTCTACGCCTGCGATTTTGATACAGGTCTTTAGATTTGTAAGACAACTCTTATGACTTAAGTGGCCAACCTTAGAAAGCCTGAAACCTACCTGCCACATTGAAATACCGTTTTCAGTCGGATCTTCTTATTTCAGTTCTACATGCAGAAGAGATGTGTGCTAGATGAGTCAGGTGTTCCTCAGTAACATATAGCTGGCGTGCCACACGTGTAATGCAAACATTGGAGTTGAAAATTGCCTTAAAAGAAATAAAGAAAAGTAAAACCTCTGACCCTTCCTTCAGATGTGGTGAATCATAGTCGTTCTCACGGTGTTTCAGTCAAAGCACTCGCACTACTGGACTCAGATACCATCAGCACAGCATGATGTCAGCAGGGTAGAGATCAACAGTCCACCACACACACAATGCATATACACTGTGTTTTTATGGAAAATGATTAGCCTGCTCAAAAGACAATTTAATAGAAGACATGTTTTGTGGTCACTTTACAGCTTTCAAAGAACCCCCACCTTAGCAATCAGCTGTGCAAACTCTAGACTCTGACTGTAAAGTAGACTGTTGGGGTCTATTTTATGTTTTTTCCATTCAGTGCTCCTGGAGAATGTTTATTTCGAATGCATTTTTTTCAGCTTGCCTTCCAGATTATGTGTAGTATTATGTGTAGCCAGTGAATGGAAAAATAATTATCTTTTTCAAATGTACCCTTTATTCTGACTGCATTACTGCTTTTGTCCCAGCATATTGTTTTACCATGCGTTTACAGTCCCCTGTTTGGTTTTCTGCTCAAATACTCATTTTAAATTGGAGCTGAAAAGTTCAAACATTACCTCATCTTTAGCAGGGCAAGGGTGTAGTCTTCCATTCCAATACTTTATTTAGTGCAGTTTTTCTTTTTTTTAAATGTTGTTTTTCACTTTATACTTAATTTTGCTTAGTTTACTGCATCAGTTCTATTAATGAATGTATGTCTGTAAGTGTGTCTGTCTTGGGTGTGTGAAAATTGATGGTCATTGAACTCGTAACTGGAAATCTATTTAAACCCTGTGATTTCTGGTCTCAGGGGACATGGGGGTTCCAAGGAACTAGGTGATGAACAAGGTGGTGTGGGATAACTTCAATAACTTCCTTTGTCCATCATTGATCTGTTCTTCATGCAATGTTTCCGGCCCATTGCCATTTTTACGTTTTCACTTACAGTGAGGGAAAAAAGTATTTGATCCCCTGCTGATTTTGTACGTTTGCCCACTGACAAAGAAATGATCAGTCTATAATTTTAATGGTAGGTGTATTTTAACAGTGAGAGACAGAATAACAACAAAAAAATCCAGAAAAACGCATTTCAAAAAAATTGATTTGCATGTTAATGAGGGAAATAAGTATTTGACCCCTTCGACTTAGTACTTGGTGGCAAAACCCTCGTTGGCAATCACAGAGGTCAGACGTTTCTTGTAGTTGGCCACCAGGTTTGCACAAATCTCAGGAGGGATTTTGTCCCACTCCTCTTTGCAGATCCTCTCCAAGTCATTAAGGTTTCAAGGCTGACGTTTGGCAACTCGAACCTTCAGCTCCCTCCACAGATTTTCTATGGGATTAAGGTCTGGAGACTGGCTAGGCCACTCCAGGACCTTAATGTGCTTCTTCTTGAGCCACTCCTTTGTTGCCTTGGCTGTGTGTTTTGGGTCATTGTCATGCTGGAATACCCATCCACGACCCATTTTCAATGCCCTGGCTGAGGGAAGGAGGTTCTCACCCAAGATTTGACGGTACATGGCCCCATCCATCGTCCCTTTGATGTGGTGCAGTTGTCCTGTCCCCTTAGCAGAAAAACACCCCCAAAGCATAATGTTTCCACCTCCATGTTTGACGGTGGGGATGGTGTTCTTGGGGTCATTCCTCCTCCTCCAAACACGGCGAGTTGAGCTGATGCCAAAGACCTCGATTTTGGTCTCATCTGATCACAACACTTTCACCCAGTTCTCCTCTGAATCATTCAGATGTTCATTGGCAAACTTCAGACGGGCCTGTACATGTGCTTTCTTGAGCAGGGGGACCTTGCGGGCGCTGCAGGATTTCAGTCTTTCACGGCGTAGTGTGTTACCAATTGTTTTCTTGGTGACTATGGTCCCAGCTGCCTTAAGATCATTAACAAGATCCTCCTGTGTAGTTCTGGGCTCACCGTTCTCATGATCATTGAAACTACACGAGGTGAGATCTTGCATGGAGCCCCAGACCGAGGGAGACTGACAGTTATTTTGTGTTTCTTCCATTTGCGAATAATCACACCAACTGTTGTCACCTTCTCACCAAGCTGCTTGGCGATGGTCTTGTAGCCCATTCCAGCCTTGTGTAGGTCTACAATCTTGTCCCTGACATCCTTGGACAGCTCTTTGGTCTTGGCCATGGTGGAGAGTTTGGAATCTGATTGATTGATTGCTTCTGTGGACAGGTGTCTTTTATACAGGTAACGAGCTGAGATTAGGAGCACTCCCTTTAAGAGAGTGCTCCTAATCTCAGCTCGTTACCTGTATAAAAGACACCTGGGAGCCAGAAATCTTGCTGATTGATAGGGGATCAAATACTTATTTCCCTCATTAACATGCAAATCAATTTATAACTTTTTTGAAATGCGTTTTTCTGGATTTTATTGTTGTTATTCTGTCTCTCACTGTTAAAATACACCTACCATTAAAATTATAGACTGATCATTTCTTTGTCAGTGGGCAAACGTACAAAATCAGCAGGGGAAACAAATACTATTTTCATTTGTTCTCCATTCATTTCTTTTTCTATCTCTTTTTGTTATTCTGAGCATACATCTTTCCCTGCTTCTTTGTGTCGTCCACAGTTCCTTTATAATTTTTGCATTAAGTGTCCAGGTTTGAGAGCCTAAAGTGAGCACTGGTAGTGAGCAATGTTCATATATTTTTCAGGCAAATGGGTAGATTTTCTTTCAGCAGTGTGCTGTTTCTTCCAAATGCTCTCCATCCCATTTTCACTCTTCTTCTTCCATAATATCACCATCTGCACTGATATGTTGTCCAAGATAGACACAACTTTTGACTTCAATTGTCCTTTGAACAGCTTCAGTTTTCTTAGATTGAACAAAGCTGTTAAACATGACTTTGGTTTTAATCAGGTTCATTTTAAGTCCAGTTTTCTTGCATTTGAGAGTTCTTGAAATTGAAGCTGTAGGTCTTCAGGTGTTTTTGCAAATACGATGATGTCACTGGCAAATTGTATGGTGTTAAAATATATATCAGCACCATCAGCCTATAGCAAGCCATTGCTGGATGACAGCCTTCCCAAGATATTTCCACTTGCTTCAATCTACAGCTTCTGCACATTTTTATATATTTCAATATATATAAATTAAGGCTGTCAGTTTTAACGCATGCGATTAATTTAAAAAGGATTGTACGAAATTAATCATGTTTCTCTATTTTGAGCATTTCCTCCATTCATAGGTGAACCACAGATGTGTAAGGTAGACTTTTCTGTTTTAATACACTTTTGGATAGTTCAACGGACAATTATAAAGTGATCTGTAATCTTTGTGAAGGTGAATTTCAATATCATAGAATCACATCAAGTTAGAGCTAAGTATGACCTCAAAGCCAAACATGCTAATGTTCAAAGTGCTAATCAAAGTGGTGTACAGCATCAGTAATAATAATATAGAAAAGAGCGGCATTATCACCTGAAAATGTTAACAGACTGACTCAGTGAGAAGAAATAGGTGACCTGCAGTACTATGAGTTTAGTTCCTATATTCAGTAATATTGAGATTTTCATTGAACTTTATTCACTTTCTCAGTTTAGTTAAAATAATCTGATAATCTATCTGCATTCAGAGGACCTTTCTCACTGCAGGGAGGTCTCACTAACACGGTTGATACGTTACTGAAAATGACTGTGCTGGTGAAACCGTGTAAAACGAAACTCATTTCTCCATAGGAA
The DNA here is from genome assembly GCF_036373705.1 of Amia ocellicauda. Taxonomy (NCBI): domain Eukaryota; kingdom Metazoa; phylum Chordata; class Actinopteri; order Amiiformes; family Amiidae; genus Amia; species Amia ocellicauda. The sequence goes on from NC_089850.1 coordinate 13,619,533, forward strand.
GACATTTTATAGAAGATGTGTTCCAATGGATTAAATAATTGTAGGAAACCAAAAAATAAATAAACATATTAACCTTATATGTAATGTATGGAATTAAAACAATCAATAATAAACATATGTTGTAAGATCATTTACCTTAACAAGAATACAAGAATGTGAATGTGTTTCTTAATTATATGACTGTAGTAAATTAAACCATGTTAAGCGCGACATCCCAGAACATTTATAAGGAAGAAGCAGAAAACTCTTGAGACTATGACAACCTCTTTTGACAGTTTTCTTTTTAATTTTCTTTTTTGACAATTTTGTACTGGATTGATGGAATTATTAAAATAAGATTTGATTGAAGAATTTCCTTGGGATTATTTTACACTCATTCTGCAAAAATGACACTTATATTCATCACAGTTCTATGAACACACACATTCTTCCCTGAGCTTTCTAATTAGGTGCCAATAGAATAGATATTATGTAATTCAAAACATAAATAGTTCTTCCTGTTAACGTGTATTCCCCCTCCGAAGTCATCACCATGGTTCTCTTTCCTTTTTCCTTTGTGGTGGACTTGAGTAAACTGTAACATCACAACTGTACAAGCAGGTGCAGGTCACACTGAAGCCAGCGGGTTGTGAGATAAAAGCCTTTGTGTCAATATTGTTATCCCAAGATGAAAAGAAACAATGTTTGTTACTATATATACTACTGTTGTATTTGCAAAAGCTTATAGGAGGCAAGGGATTAGGTATGCTGCTTCCTAAAACCATGCTATCTATTATTCAATATTATCTTTGTAAATGAAAGAACACTACCTATATTTCCCTGAACAGGGACAATAAATACCCTACTGTAGAAAGGATCCTGAATCTCCTACTACTAGTATATTAATATACCTTTTAAAAGGGAGAAATGGAAGTTAATGAGGTCCTGTTTCCAAATGTTAGGTTACTTGGAAAAAGGATGAACTCTTCCCTAGAATAAGACTGCAGCTGGTTTGGTCCTGTGTATAGGCTTACTTAAAGGGGAACTCCATTGAAATTCCATGTTTTCTCAGGTTATTCTATAAGTAGAAACATATTCCGTTGAGTGAGTTTTTCATGTCCAGCTAATTCTATGAACCAGAATTCAGAGATTGAAATATAGGCTGTGACGTCACATGGGTGCTAAGTCTGGAGCTGCTTTGCTGGAAGTCAATGGGGAAAATCAGAAAAGTCACGAAAATCATTAAAAACTAACATTTTGTGCACTTTCTATGGCCCCATGGAGTTCCCCTTTAATTGCTGAAATACATATTTTATCACTGCCATGTGATCTTTTCAAGGTACATTTCAAATATCTGGTAAAAGGAATGTTTTATGTATATAATATTCATAATATCTTAGAATGATCCATGAGGAATTATTTAGTTTAACTCGTGTTAAACTTAATAATGTTCTGCCTGCCTCAACAGAAAATTACGTATGTGTAGAATTTGTCCTTCAGCACAATGTTACTTAGACCTTATGTGACTTATGCCACATTTGTACCTTTGGATTGACCATGCCTGAGACGTTACTGGAGCAGATGCATGGGGGGAAGATGTCTTGCATTAACGCGTCCTTAAACAATCAAGGTTGTTACAAGGCAGAGAGTGCTGTGCCGGCTTCTGAACTGAATCAGAATGAGGATGTTATTAATGAGGCAAGGGCAATAAAACGCACAGGAGGATGAAGTGTTTCCTTTCTGCACATTCAGAACAAGTCTTTTAGTTCTTTGGCAGGCTTAATTAGTCACCTAGGACATTAATAAACTGGGGTCCGACCTGCTGGAATCCTCCACCCACCTCAACACCTCTGAAGCAAAACAATCTGCTGTCCTTCCATTACAATCGTAATGTGACCCTGAGGCATAGATGCAACCGTGCAGAATGGCCCGTTCCTCATGCAGGGGCAAGTGTTTATATACAGTATATGGACAATAAAATGGAGCAGTAACAGTGTGGACCAAATATGTATTGCCTGATAGATCGCTTAATTGATTAGTTGATCTCTTGATTTTATTAATCAAGGCAGTACACAGTACACAGTACACAGTACACAGTTTACTCTCCATCGTCTCAACACACTGGACCCCTTTTTGTCATGTTTTCATTTATTGATATCCAATATAAAAATACATACGCTTCAATGGGTTTAGCCAGTGCCTTCCTCCGCTGCTCAGTCCCTTTTGCTCATCGTGTTTTACCAAGATCAAAGCAGGCTTTCCTGGATGAGTCAACCAACAGCGAGGAGCAGCAGTGAGTCATGATTTATGCCTGGTTTGCAAATGTGCTAGCCACTTCAATCAAGTGTACTGCTTGATAATATATACGGCACTTCTCCGTGACCTCTAAAGTATGTTCATCCTCCCCCCAAGTCAAATTGATACTTTATGATACTCCAAACAAAAAAAGAAACAGCTGTGATTAACGTGAATGACACATTACATTTATAAAGGAGTGATAAATAACAAGTTGTTCAGCAATGTGAGGCAATCGATAGATGGAGCATCCCCTTAAGATCAAAGACAGACAGGGAGTACATTTAGCATTACCAGATCTATTGTTTTTACAAAGAAAACAATGCTTCAATATCACTAGGGTAGAAATAGCAGTCAAAGGTTTTGAAGGGAAAAATTTGATGGTCTTTTCAATAGTAAGTTATGTTTTAAAATAATCACAAATCAAGATAACTTTACCTAACATTTATTGATTCTGGGCTACAGAATTCTACAATGCATATAATGTGCATGCAAATATTGAATTTCCACTGTCTTGTCCTGCTTTCAATGTATGTTGAGCTGGTTTCACAGATTAGTACTAGTCTTGGGTGACACAATGCTTTTTTGTTAGGGTACTCCAGGATTACCTGATTACTGTTTCAAAATTGGGCCTGGATTGAATCCAAACTTGACCCAACAACCAATCATGAATTATATTTTCTCCTAGCTAGAAACAGGAAGCTTCTGGCAAAAGTTAATGCCACAATCAAGCAGTGGACTTTTAATACTGTATACCTTTTAAGTTTAGAGGCTTTTGTAGGTGGACCTCTCATTACCATTTTCGTCTCTCTTGGAAGACTTCTCAGAATATGACGACATAATATTGATTTGCCGGAGAGCAAGCTGAATTTGTTCAAATGATCTTCATTAGATTATGGCTGTAAAGGGTTCTCGCAAGGTTATATTGTGTCTCACAAGGGAACTTTCAAAGTGGCAACTTTCCAATATTGATTTCTTAAAGGTCTGTTGAAAGAATTTTAGCATCAAGGAAAATAAATGTCAGGTTATATTAAATACTTAGACTCCTGGAACATTTACACAAATCAGTGTTGTAGAACAACTATATTTTGTATTTTTAAAACAAAATCAGAGAACTTGAAAGACACACAATCTCTTAAATGGTTGCCTCATAATCAATCTTCTTGGTTGTCAATATCGGGAGTTCATTATATACTAGCCATAGGACTTTTACAATTCCACCAATATTAGTCCTTACCCAGCCTCCTCTAATGTGACTGAGTCAGCTAGCTTGTTTACATCTCTGTTAATGAGGGTCTAAACATATATCAAGAGTATTGTATCACTTCCTTCTATTCAATACCAAAGGTTGTTGATGCCCAAAGAATTAAGCGGGGGAGCTCTTAAGTGTTTTAAAACAGGGTTGTTTTTTCCTGCTCATTTAGTTATTTTTCAAGAGGGAAGTGCTCACAGTCAGGTGTTCAAACAAACACATTCATATTGTGCAGAAGATAAACCAAACATCAGTTGAGAGGAATATTCCATTGCAAAAACCAGCACGCTCATCTCAAAGGTTCCCAATGAAAGATGATGTTCAATTTTGGGGCCCTGGAGTAATGTGGAAAATCGCAGCATGCATGTGGAAGGTCTCTGAGATTTGATATCAAAGCCACCAATAGTCCTCCAGGTTCTCTCCAAAAAGGCTTAGATGCTTGTTGTTGCGATTAACAATATGACAACTGTAGGGGAAGAAGGGATTTGCCCCTTCCTTGGTCCCAGCACTCAACTTTCTCCATCTGGTAGTACTGACTCCAGGCCTTCGGTTGCTGTTCGCCTGCCATTTCGTTCACCTTGCCTGGATGGGCTCAATGTTGCTGGATCCTAGGATGACTGCCTAGCTTTATTCAACTTATTGTCTTTGATTGAACCATCCCTTATATTGACTTTAATTTGTTTTTTTATCTAAAATCTCAGAGACCTCCAAAATGTGAGATGCATACTGCTTTAATGGGCTGTTTTGTAATTGAAAGAAAGCAACATTTTATTGAATAAACATCAGAGCAACATAAACAGATGAAACACTTAAGAAAATCAGCACTTGTGTACTGAAATAAGTGTAACATGTAGAAATATAGATTCAGTGTAAATGTCTTTATATGTAACCCTCTGAAGAGGCTTTAATTTATAGTTACACAGGAAATTTCTATTGAGGGATGTTTTGAATGTATGCAATTAATACCAGAATCTCTCTCAGAGCTTCAGTATTGAATCGGATTATCCAATTACTGTGTAGTGTAGCAGGATTAATCATGCATTAAACCCGATTCTCTCTTCGTTGTTTTATTTATATTTTACATTTAAATCCGCTATTACACTAATTAGCGATCACAGGATAAACAAAATGTAACATCCATCTGAATATTCCATGGAACTTAAATTCAGAGTAACTTTTTATTGATACAGACCCAGTAGGCATGTATAACAAATAAGTGCACATACTGCTGTTGGTCAATTGCTCCAGTTTTCACAGCGTATATATACAAAATGAAATGGTGTACAATATTATATATGTTATTACTAATATATAACACATGTATACCCATATAAACGCTATTCATGAAGTTATACACCTTGTGAATGTGTCCAGTGATCAGACTCTTCCAGAAAGCAGCTGACATGAATCCAACAGCAACCTATCATCAGTGTTATTGAGTTTGAATAGAGGTGTGGATGTTCAATTGCATCTTTCTTATACAGTATTTACATATGATTACGGAACTATTGCACGATTGTTTGATTAATAACTACAATAAAAATGTTTTCATAGCTTTTATTCACCCTCATTTAATACTAGTGAGATGGTTACCGCTGGCAACATTTTGAATGTGAGAGAGCAAACAAACTTCTACAAGTCTTACTTTAGACCCTCTTCTCAAAGCTGATGGTGTGCAAGGCGCTGGTGTCATGGTCACAAACCAGCACTCTTCTCCCAGTCCTAGCACTTCCACTTTTCCCCACTAGATGTCTCCAGCACACTTACTTACCTGTCACTTCTCCCAGCTCCCTTCATTCAATCAATCAACATTCCTGAATACCATGTGCACTTGTTCAATCACCCCCTGCCCCCATTCGCCATGCACCTCCCAAACCTGGTTCCTTGCTTCCCTCTGGTCCCCATATAATCCCCTCACTGTCTGTCACTAGTTGCAAAGTTTTGTTAGCGTAAACTACATTTCCGAGCTGTTGCACTGTGCCTTGTTTAGACTTGAATCTACTGTGTATCCATGACTCCCCGACCACTGTGCCTTGCCTTGCCTTGCCTGTCCTGCTGGTATTCAACCCCCGCCTGTCTAGACGATCCCACCAGCACCACAACTGGGTTCCCCTGTTCCCATGCCCACGGTACGTTACAGCTGGGGCACTCATGTATGAATAAATGTTTTCCGGTTTTCACATCTATCTTCATTTGTTACCTGAGTTGGTGTTCAGGGAGGAGGGATTGTTGAAGGCTGGCGATTTCGGTTTTAGCTCCTGCTGTCAGTTGATAATGAGAGCAGGCCCCATTTGCTCAGCAGTCACACTTATCTATTACAGAACTCATTAAGGCAATGGAAGAATTTAATTATGCTGAATAAAGGCTGTGTTTTAGCTCATTCTTTCAAGACAAATACTTTTTAAATATTGACTGAAACGCACACAATGGCACAACAGGCTGATGAAGCTGTTCCAAACTGGAAATACCCAAATTTAAAGGGCTTCTATAGATGGCATCTAAATTGTTCAGAGACTAATTTGTACATTTCCAAGGAGGAATTGTATGGCTGTCCACCGCTGAGTGTAGGGGGCTTCTCTGTGATAAGACTGAAAATTATGCTGAAAGATATTGTAAACCTGCCCTCAAAAACCTTTGTAGTTATAGAAGAGGCTTAGACTGTACCTTTCACATATGTCGTCTGTTGTGAATTTTGTTCTTATTATAAAAACTTATTTTCAGTGAAAAATCTGAGTGTGTCCTGAAGTACAGACTTGTGTTGATGTAGTATGTGTGATTTATTTATTTAATTTAGATATTGTTTTTGTGTGTTTTTTACAAAATCCCCTGGCACACCTCAAAATTAGAATTTAGTAAATGCTGAGTGGATTTTGGTTTGGGCTCGGTCCCCAGTCAACTTAGTCTTCCATTAATCTGAGTGTAGATTTTCGACAGAGTTAACTCAACTGCATGTACATGTACATCAGCCATAACATTATGACCACTGACAGGTAAAGTGAATAACACTGATAATCTCGTTATCATGGCACCTGTCAGTGGGTGGGATATATTTTGTCCTCAAATTTGCTACTGTAGCTCAAATTGCTGAAAAAGTGAATGCTGGTTCTGATAGAAAGGTGTCAGAACACACAGTGCATCGCAGTTTGTTGCGTATGGGGCTGCGTAGCCACAGACCAGTCAGGGTGCCCATGCTGACCCCTGTCCACTGCTGAAAGCGCCTACAATGGGCACGTGAGCATCAGAACTGGACCACGGAGCAATGGAGGAAGGTGGCCTGGTCTGATGAATCACGAGTTCAGGGTGTTGACTTGGCCTCCAAATTCCCCAGATCTCAATCCAATCGAGCATCTGTGGGATGTGCTGGACAAACAAGTCTGATCCATGGAGGCCCCACCTTGCAACTTACAGGACTTAAAGGATCTGCTGCTAACGTCTTGGTGCCAGATACCACAGTACACCTTCAGAGGTCTAGTGGAGTCCATGCCTCGACGGATCAGGGCTGTTTTGGGACCTGCACAATATTAGGCAGGTGGTCATAATGATATGGCTGATCGGTGTATATGGGCCTTGTATATGGAAATCTTGTGGTGTTGTCTATGGTTAGAGTTTAGTCTGTTGTGCCCTATAATGGGTTGGTTAACCTATTTCTTCCATTCCTCACTGTAATGCTGTGTCACCATTCACACTATAGAATTCAGATTATTATTTGGGCATTAGATTAATTAATTACCACATTATTAAATTAAAATGTCTGAATCTGAGGTAGGCAATTAACCTGTTGAAGTAATCTAGTAAGGCACATCAACTTAAATTAAACATTAAATTAAACACTGCCTGCGGAACACATATATAGTTTACTCTCAGACACATAACTGTAAATAGGAAACCCTTGAAGTTTCACATCCACCACTCTTCTCCAGGCCTGCGCTGGCCTTGATTGTTCTCTATCACGCTGACCTCTAAGGCTTCTGTTTGTCAGCCCAGGTCCTCCAACAGTGTTGAACATGGCACTCGTACATGTCAGCAATTTTGCACCCTCACCCTGGAGCTCAGTGCCAATTACTGTTAGAGAATGGGCTGCCCTTTCTTTGTTCAGAAATTATCTGCAGCAAGGGCTCTGCTTTGTCCTTAACCTGCTTTCTTGTTACCACTGTGACCCTCGTTTAGACACAGTTGCCTCGCCCTGATCAGTTTTCTCGTCTTAGTAGTTAACCATCCTGTTTTTGTTTTTGTTTTGTGTGTCTGTATTTTGTAACCTTGCTTTAAAAAACAAATAAATAAAGAAATAAATTGGCGACCTGTAAATTGGTACTGTACCCTGTACCCTGTATCTGGAAAGTAATTTCTAGGTCCCTTATCTGACTTGCTGATGGCTTCGAGACATTTACTTTCCAAAGTTGCTGATTTCTTAATTACACTTTCTTGTAGCTCGAATCTTTAATACTTACTGTGGTCTACTGTAATCAGTTTCTTTGGTCAATCAGTCTGTCAGTTAGTCAATTGTTCTTACAAAGTACTGCTTTTTACTACACTGCTGTGATATAGTGATAACAGGGAAACTGTACTGTGAAAAAACTATAGACTGAGTGACTGAAGCATCTGATTTCCATACCAAAACGAGACACACAACTCGAGGAGCCATTAATGGATGCCGGTGGAATTATGCATTTGGATTTAGAAGCATGTTTAACCTACATCTCGCACAGTTGCTGGATCAATACATATTTTTGGGAATGCAGTAACCTGATTGACCTGATGTTTGGATAAGCTTATTGAAGTCTGTGGTCTTCCCATAGTTTCTGCAGCTGTCTTCGTAACCTTCTGGAGGTTGGGTTGAAAAAAAAAATCTTTGCAGTCTTGCCATTGACCTTCGCGAGGTCTTTCTTATTAAATTTTACGATCAATTAATCACACACATTACCTGTCTCTCATGTCTTCTGTTCTCTGTCCTTGCATTTTAATTTATATCTCGTACGCATCTGATACACTGAAGATTCAAACCTGTTCCGCACAGCCTTTCTTTAACTAACTGGTTTATCAACAAGCACAGAGATTTTTCATTTTCCGTCATGAATAGCCTTTATTGTGTCTGATGGGGTAATATAATGTACATGGATGGTCTTTGGCATGTACATGCACCCTGGGGAATTTAAACTGTAATAAATGTAAAAGATAGTGGCAGTGTGAAGAATTTATACCAAACACTCAGTAGTTTGTTTCCTGCTTATCTCAATACTGAACAGTATCTGTTTGAGCTGTCTGGGTCTTTCTAGGCTGACTGATTGGTTGGTATTTTGTCTTCATTTGAAAGCACATTGGGATGCTTGCAATACAGCATTATATGTAATAACTATACAAATAACACAAAGGCTTGTGTATTCAGTAAATTATTTTTCATTCTTAAAATGTATTAATTCTATTTTTATTTTTATTTTCATTCCACACAGTCAGTTCTTTCAAAATTATATTTTACTTTATAGCAGGTCAAAAACATGCATCTACCAAACTACTGTTTACTGTGCATTTCATTACCTGTTATACAGACCAAGGGCATGAAAAATCCCATTTTGTGACCAGTTCACTATCCGTTCAGACAGGCATTGTTTCAGTTTGTTTTAAAGGTAACGACTTATTGGAGACAACATAAGTGGAAAAGATAGAAAAACAGTGAATGCCATAAACTAAATAATGAATAAACTCCAATAGTATACTAAAACAAGTTAAGAATGTGATGTTGAACTAAATGTGATTAATACAGATCGGTGAGAGAGATATACATATTTATTTTCTGCTTTTCTTCAAAGAATGGTGCAAATAGAGATACTGGCCCTTCAATATCAATAGAATGTTGATTCCCTATATGATTATGGGGGATTCCCCCCCTTTGTAAGTCTCCCTGAGGGAAAGGAAGCGTTTTGTTCTCAGCAGGAGGCATTTTTCATTTGTGACCAAAGAACCAGATACAAAAAAGGAGAAAATGGTGTGAAACGAAATACGTCAGTTACCCAGGAGAATGAACGGGCTGCACTGTTAATTTGCTCATGTTTTCTGACTCATGTACGGTCCTCAAAAGTTATACTTTAATTGAAGTTTTCTGATTTAATAGTGATGTATGGATATAACCCTTAATAGCGATTTATTTATTTTTTTCAGGTTGTATCTCATTGTATGAATGTCATTTTATTTGTCCATTGCTTTGTGGTCCCTGACGCTCAACGTGTGCAAAATTACTTTGCATTTACACTTAAAATAATTCATACTGTGAATGAAAATAATTAGATGGGGGTGATTGCAACCGCTCACTTCCAAATGACTGCGACACTGGATACTGGTACAGAACCATATCAATAATTCCTTCATGGGTTGTGCTTCATAAGCATAATTTATGGTCCTTGCATGTGTTTGATAGTTAATTTTAATGGTTTCATGGTTCATTGTGTGGTAAAAATGTGTTTACTGGTACTGAAGCCTGGTTGAAGTGGTGGTGAGCCATTAACCAGGCCTAAAGACTAAAATCACTCCTTCCCTGCTTTACTACTTGCAAGAAAGAATAACTTGTAGCAGAAAATACATGCAACCATAAAAAAACACTCAACAAGTGGAATTTATAAATTAATTTCAGGAGAAAACCACTCTGATGTCATCTCACTCGCTTCCAGTCAAAGAGTACAAATACCCCATCATCAACACACACACCCCCAGCACTTCATTCTGCAGTAGCTTCTTGGCACAGCTCTTCCTCAAGGTCGATAATGCAGGAGCCTGGTTATATATTTTGTAGCTTTCTTGATCAAATTAAAACATTACCTTGTGCCTACAAAAGTTGTACTCTTTAATGTCTGGACTAATGGGGGGGGCGATAATCTTGTCAATAAGGACCCTTCAGAAACATCACAGCAAAATGTAATAAGTAATTACCTGATTAAGGTCTGTACTGTAATTGCAGATGTCTTATCTTTTCCTTTTTAATCCTAGTTTATGGAAAGAAATGTGCTAACACATTAATAAGTGCATATCTTATACACCATTTGCAATACCTTGTACCTTTGCAATATGTGATGCATACTAAAGGGTAATGCTGCAACTCGTAATCACGTAATCAGAATTGAAAGTATAGTACAGTGCAACTGATAATATAGTAACTTTCTTCTTTGAAATAATTTGTAACTTGGATGATGTGTGTTTAATGTGGTGCATTTAAATGTAGTACATTAAAGGACACCTTGTAGGTTTAATGGCTTTATCATTATCTTTGTATGCGAACGGTGCCTTCTAGTACAAGCCAAGGTACAGCATTGTATTTCATGAAGGGTGTAATGTAAGTTGGAAACCTGGCTTTGGTGCCTTGAATTGTAAAGTGTTATAGTTCTCCATTTTGAATGCACACCACACAAGGAACCAAATGGAGATTTAGCCGTACATTTCAGGAATATCATGATTTATTTGTTTGCTTTTCCCCTCAATGCATATGCAATTGAAAGACTGCCATTTAAATCGGTCAGTCCACATCCCTAAATGATGAAGCGATGCACTGATACAATGCATCCGGAAAGTATTCACAGCGCTTCACTTCTTCCACATTTTGTTATGTTACAGCCTTATTCCAAAATTGATTAAATTGATTATTTTCCTCACAATTCTACAAACAATACCCCATAATGACAATGTGATATCAATATCTGTCTGCCAAAAAGAAAGCTGTACTCCTGGGAGATGGAGAAGGAAGTCTCTGAGGAGCTGCTGGAATTGCATACAGTTTTAGAGTCCTGAAGACTTCAGTGATTGGTCACCTGTGGAGAGAGGACACGAAACCTGAACACAGGAGGCTAGACAGGGCAACTCATCAACAGGGTTGTGCTAAGCTTTCTCAGCACAAAGTACAAGGATTACCCAACTGTCAAACACACCAAATTAGGAGTGTATTGAGGCACTACAAGATTATATTGTTGTACATTATGTCCTAAGAAATAATGTATAATCAAAGGCTTTCATTAATGTGGGGAAAACAAGTGTGAAAAAGGTCTGCCAGATTATGGGAGGCTACTAGTCAGTGTAAAAACACACTGTAGCAAAATGTAAATACTCCCCTTGCTTAGTTTATTCCATTCCTAGATCTTTTCTTTATCTTTTATTGACCTGCCATGAATAGCTTTTTTATTGTCATTCTGCTCAGTTTTTCCCACCATGCCTTTTGCAATTCACCTCTGAATATAAATTCCTCACATCTCACCCTGTCACCTCCTAGCGCACCTGGCATTGCCCTTTCCCGGGACTGTGTGACTTCACGGGAGTCCCCCTGGGTACGCCTTGTTGCCAAGTGAGAGTCATTGTGTAGACGGCAATGCAGACACATGATCCTTTGTATGTTTTTTGATTGATTGCACTCCAATGGAAAAGGACAAACACCTTTCTTTTCATACACTCTGTAATATCTATGAAAGGCTATTAAAAATAGAATAATCTGGAAAAGAAACTGACATGTTAGGAGCCTCGTAGGGCAGTCATAAGGGAACGAAACATGTTTAGTGGTGTGTGCTGTCCTATTTCATGGCCTTGTTTTGTTGTGCACCTTATCTTATATTAGATACATAACCTAGAAGCCTTGATCATTTAATTAATTCAATTAAAGATGCTTTTAGTGCAACGCCTGTATCCATTTTATATTCCATTATGTCTTTCTCTAGTGAGGATTTATAGAGCACCAATGCAGAAGCCAAGTTTAAACGTCACACACATGCAATTGTTAGTGGTGGGTGACATTCATTCACTTTGTATCGACAGCTTTTGTCGGAATTTCACAATGCCTTTTGTCAGAGGACCTGTCTGGGGTGTGTGGCCCTTTTGCTAAATTGAGCAAAGGTCAGTACGCAGTGGAAGTGACAGGCAGAAGGACAGGCAATTAAGCAGAAACCTGGCAAGCCTGCGGGGCCTCATTCCCTCACTGCGACAGAAGTACTTTAGATCTTAGCTTTGGCCCTCGAATTCAGTACACATGCACCACCACTAGACCTCAAATGATCCACACCATTTGTCAGAGAGTAGATATGTGGTTTTCTCATCAGCTTCTTACACCCCCCAAGGTCAGACAAAGTTCATCCCCACGGCACATTACCAATTCCTGTGTGGGTTCCCTAGTTGGCTGAGCACAGAAATGCACCTGCTGTGGATAACATAGATACACTCAGGTGCCGAATGTCATATAATGAGGCCACTGATGTGTCTTTCGGGGTGAAGTGGTTTTAGCTCTTTACAATCTCACTAACCCAGCTAACTTTTAGATTTTCTTTTTGTTTCCTCCTCGCCAACCTGTCCTGGTTACTAAACGGATTTACAACAGGGTTGTCCAGCTCTAGACCTGCTTAGCCCACAGTCCAGCGAGCTTTAATGAGTCATCCATTTATAAAGGACTGAGAACATTTCATTCTGATCAATTAAGCAGGTGGTTTGGTTAGTTCAGTGATTCAGATGGTTTATCTCTTCAGCTCCCAAGGACCACTTTTGCCTTATTTGAAATGACCTGGTTAATTGTTCTTGAGAAACTGGTGATTTAGAATGACCAATCACATGATCATCCCTGGTTTAGAACAATCTGTTTTTACCCAGAATCGTCCTACCATTTACACAAATATAACCTCAGACAGGCTAAAGCTTAAAGGCCTTTGCACACTGGATCCGATTATGCATCCGTTTTTTACCTGCATCCCTATCTCACCTTGCAAACCGATTCTGTAATTGTCGTACGAAGGTGATGCTTCAATTTTAGCAGATCCTTGACGGACAACTTTCCAAATGACGGACTAAAACTGATGTATCAGATCCAGTGTGCAACGGTTTTAAATCACTAACTTTAAAAGCTAAAATGAAAAATGTATATCCCTGCAAAGCTTTATGGAATGGGATTTTTTAAACACCTTACAAAATGTGGCACTACTTGTGATATCTGACAAGCACTCTACCCATCTTTACACACACACAGTCACTCAAGACTGGAATAATTACGGTCCAGTATTACAAATCTTCAGAAAACAAAAACAAAAAATATCAGAATTACATGAATGCTGCATTTTGCCATGTAACATCTGACAGGTTAATCCTTTCCATAGTTCTTTAGAGAAATGCAGACCTGCTAGGTTTATCATTTATCCTTTCTGGTCTCTGTTTGGCACTTCTGTTAGCATGCCATCCATAATCCCAAACATAACTGACAATCTTACCTCCCCAGTGAACAGTAACTGCCAAGTCACACATCTGCAAGTCATGCACCAAAGACACAGCACGCACATGTTTCCACCTTCGCTGCGCTCTGCCCTCGTATCGAACTCTGCCTTCAGCATAAAACACTAAAAGCCTCCTGAGTTTGGTTCAACATCAGAAGATACGTGATGAATAAACTAAGCAGCCTTATGGACAAATGCTCAAACGTATGTCTGCAGGCCCGGTTTCAAACGTGTGAAATGAGACTGCGGTCTGAATACGGCTGAGGTGCTACAATGTGAAGGAGTGAGACTCACCCGGTCTCCTGTGAGTATCAATCCCTGTTTCAAATCCTCAACACAGTTCAAATCTGAGCAGGGGCTCTGACCACATTCACTACATTAACAAGCCCAGGTGTTCCCCTGATGAAGGGACTGTTGTACTAAAACACAGGCTCCTTAATTCTCTTACACACGACACAGAAATTGTATTCTGGAGTCCATAGCTGACTGTGCAGCTTTTTTGTTTAGCTACATCACGCACAACACATTGTCAGACACACTTTATGACACCTCCAAACTATCCTTCAAGTTTCATAGACCAAAACAGACTCCTTATGGACACACATTGTTCATAATTCATATTGATATACATGTTTCTGTTTCTCTTTTTAAACTGTGGCCGTTTATGTGCGTTGCTAAGAATAGTATTTTAATCAAAGCTTAGACAGCTTTTAAATATGCCTGCAGTGTTTTCCTTATCAGTATCTGAAAGCTTCAAAGCAGAGTCACTTATTTCTCTTGCACCCAAGGAAAACAGTTTTGCAGTTTCTTCTTCCACAATATGTTCTATTTCCCTGCAAGTGTTTTTCAAGCTGATCGCGCTGACAACACCTCGCCCCCACACCTCGGCAAAAAACTGGCAGTGTTCACCACAACGCTTCTGCAGAGCCCTGAATATCTCTTCCTCTCTCTCCCTCCTCCTTTTCCCACATGTTTTAAAAGCTAAAGTCTGTGTAACAGATATAATTAAAACATATTCACCTATTGGTATTCATTTTGATTAATAAAAATAACAACAATGTAAAATATATGTTATTTATTCAGTTTAGTTTTTGCAGTTGTAATCATGTACATTTAAGTAGAGCCTCTTAAAACTACATGTTTTGCAGCACTAGCTGTGCCAGTGAACCAGATGTTCTTATCAACTCATTGTGTTTTGCATCAGAGAAAATGTGTATCATCAAAAACCCACACAGAAGAGAGACTGGAATATCACAAATATGATTTCGGCACCGTCATTGTGTACCTGTCCGTGACTGTCAACTGTACATTTCTCAATCATATATTTGTTAATCAAATCATTCTGCCAGATCGTTCTTTGTGTGTATCTGTCAGAACGCTTTTTAAACTGAATGACAAATTAACCACTTTTGCGGGAATGCATTTATGTATACAACACTGCTTAAAATGTGTTTTTGCACATCTGACTATGTAATATGTTGGCATTTCTCCATCAGTCACTTTTATCGCTGTCAAAAAAGAAAAAAAATCCTTCATTATCCACAAGTTTTCCCTGAACCAGCATGCATATTATTATAAGCATTGGAATAAAATCAATTGACTTGCAATATGTTATTATTTATTCTCCTCAGACTTGACACCTCTCATATTTTAGTTTTAATTAATCCTCTCCTTGAGTTACAGCTGCATTTGCTTTAAGTCATTGGTAAATGCATTAAAATTAATTCCAACACTGAGGAGGATAAATATGCACTGGCACATGTTTCTATGTTTTCTTGAGCATCCTGGTGAAGAAGGCATAGCAACCCATAACTGTACAGTCAAGTATTGAAGTCAGAAAGGTTGGTTTATGTGTTTCAACACCTACAATCCAATACTGAGAACATACTTTAACAATGGAGTGAGGACAGCATTAGGTGACATTGGAAATAAACATAGGGGTCCTGTCATTTAAATGAGCTATCAAAAACTTGCAGCTGTAATTGTTCACCATTAACCTTTTTAGCATCAAAGAGGAAAATGGTCAAGGGGTCCGTTATAACTCATGCTCATGATAGCATTTCTAAACATGCCCCATTGATAAAATGAATACATGAAGGTCAGTCAATTATACAATGATGATAAAAAAAGGATAAGCTATTAAGAACATTGCTTGAGTATTCTCTTCCTGTAGGCTCCAACCACTTTTTTTTCCCTTCACTTATTGGGACTGCTATTTCATTAGGTTCTTACATACTTGCCATTCAACCTGTACCTGCACATGGTGCTAATGCTCTTGGAAAAGCAATCAGTATCCTGTCAGTGCCATCTGTTTTTGAAGCTTGTGTTCTAGCAGATCTTTGACTATGGGCAGGAGTAGAATCTGTCTCCTATTGGGAGCATCATTTATCTTTTGGGGATACAGAGAAAATGATTAATGCTTTTATGTCTATCTCGACTACTGTAATGCCTTATTTTCAGGCCTAAATCATCATACATTGGCCTGGCTCCAGATTGATCAAAATTCTACTGCTAAGACTAGGTCTGGGATTAAATCAAAACTTTGACCCACCCGCTAATAGAAAACTACAGAACTGTACTCAGTTGCGGCTTCATTTTTTGTTAGATGCTACTTTCTTCTAATCATAAATGTAACCGTTATGATGTACAGGTTTATAGTTTCCTATTAGCGGGTGGGTCAAAGTTTTGATTTAATACGGCCCTAGGACCAAAACATACACTCACATAACCCCAGTACAAGCCTCTATACACTGGTTGCCAGTACATTTTAGAATTGATTTAAAAATTGTACTAATCACATACAAAGCATTGCATGGTCTGGCACCTTCCTACATTGCTGAGATGCTAAGTCCCTATAAGACTACAAGACCACTCGAATCCTCAGACCAGGGAATTTAAGCGGTTCCAAAGTCTAGATTGAAATCTAAGTGAGATCATGCTTTTGCCGTAAAGACCCCTGGAATATGGAACAGCCTACCTTTTAACGTCCTCTTAGTCAGTCCATCTTTTTAAATCACATGTGAAATCTCATTTTTATACATTTGTATTTCCAAATGTATGTAACAGTTATTAACAATTTTTTAAGAGTTTTATTGCAAGTTTATTGCATCTACCGCATTTGTTTTCCTCCACTATTTGAATTAGCTGTACTGTTTAAAATGTTTGATGTACTTTTCTGATTGCATCTTGTTATTTTTATCTTTTAATTTCCTTGTATATCCTTGTTTTAACTGTTGTTGTTTTTTATTGGTTGTGCACCACTTTGTGCTTTGTGATTGAAAAGTGCTATATAAATAAAGTTAATTATATAATTATTCCCACTGGGCTCCCAATTGTAATGGCACAGTGATCCAGAGAATGGGCTCTGCAATGGGTTAAGAACATAGAAGATAGCTGAGAAGATATCTGAGGAGTAAGCAGCAGTAAAGAGAAAACAGCACATAAGAGTTTTTAAAATACCATTATTCCGTTTTTTCAAAGACATTTTAAATGCCTGTTAATAAACTGTTTAAAAAACAATGGCTGACAACAAGTGGACAACCTTGAGTATGATATGAAAATAAAAATCATAAGCCAAAGCTCCCCTTTGCAGGTTATATGTATATATAGTTTATATGAATATAATCCTTGTCTCAATGCCAATGTGAAACCCTTCAGAAAGCACAGTGAAGAGTTCATAAGCTGACCATATATTTTTCAAAATGTTCTGTTATACAAGGTTGCAGCCGGGAGAAAAACGAGTAGCATGCATAAGTTTATCAGTTTTGACCTTGAAGTACTTTTGCAATAGACTTTGGCCTTGAATATTCCCTCAAAGTATCTAACACAAGACACGTTATCTAATATGTTATGGATTTGCAAAGCACCCAACAGAAAATACCTAAATGTTACATCATGAAAACTGAGTCATTTCAGATTGATCACAAGCATCTCTCTATATATATATAATTGTTAAGCGTATCCATATTCATTTAGTATTACATTTTCTAGCCACTGTAAATAATCTGTGGCACAAGAGGGATTGTGTCATCATCAGTTATTATATGTCTTGCTCAGTGCATAAAGGTTGATTCATTTATCCAGTAACACTGCATGAAACTAGATCTATAGGTTAGCAGGAGAATGATGTGCAAAAGAAAAAAATTAATGACGATGACATTCAGGCGTACTCAAACTTAACGAAGTGCGGAGTCTAGATGTTCTCCATATTCACAGCAGGACATGTGTAAGCAATGTAAAACCTTACACCTGCTGAGCACACCGAGCTATTTCTGGGACGGTAGTTGGGCAAGAATGGATGTGACACTACTGGCTGTAGTGTAAGAACGCTGACACTGGGATATTTCCGGAATCATCTGCATTGGAACATTATTATGGCATCGTTAGGTGTTTTTTGGGAGCTCTTTGTTGGACTAGATTGAATGTGAGGTTGAACTCTGCAACCAATACTGGCCTCAACAGCTTAATAAACTCTTGACTCGGAATGGGAGTTATGTTGAACTGTTATTGTAATTTAAGTGTTGTGATGTTCTGCAGTTTTTTCAGTCGAAATTAAATTGTTGAGTGTGCCAACCCTCCCTTTGTTGGCCAGATGGTGCATCACAGACAATGCTGCATGACATCTGAATCATAGTTGTTTTTTTTAGGGAAACATAATGATTCAAATTCTGCCCGTGGCCTGAAAGGTTGAAAAAGGAGATGGAATTCTGTTTTTATATTTTCCTTGATCACATAAATATAACGTTGACTGCCATTTCTAAGATGATTCACACATTGCAACTGTGGCCTCTTAAAGAAACAAGTTGATAAGTTCTTTAGGTGAACTCAGGGTAGGGTTGGTATTTTTATTTAGTTTTTAGTGTGATTTGGGAAATTACACCTGGACCATTTTTCATTTAATTGATTTATGTTGAAAATATAAACCACAATGCCACAATGTAGAATATGAAATCAAGCCATTATTAAATAAGAGCATGTACAAGCCAGACATTTTGAACTACAGCTTTTCAAATATCATTATTTTTATTTTATTTACTTCTTCTTGCTGAAATTGTACTGATTCCCTGTGTTTTATAGAGACAGAGGGGTTCAGTTCTCGTTCTTTTTATATGTTTTTTATTCTCGTGTCATTTTTGTGGATAGATTTTAATATTGATTTAATTTCAGAATACAATGATAATCTTTCTGCTATTGTGGATCTCCTTGATTTTTTTGTCTTATATATATATATATATATATATATATATATATATATATATATATATATATATATATATATACACACATCTGGAAACACGATTATTGCCAATGCTTTTTTGTTTGTTTTCATTGTGTGTGGCTATGTTATTTGTCAGTAATTTAACATGTCTTTCCAAAGAAGCTTGACAATCTAAAGCAACAAGCTGTGCATCTAATCATCCTGTTGAAACTCCCCATGGCAAACCAATATCCCTCTCTCTAAAACTCGATGACTAGCACTTAATATGCCAGGGGAGTACAGTCTGGTGTTCCCATTTTATCACTGTGCGGTCAACACTTCTTATCTCGTCTCACTTTCTTTTGCTCTGAAAGCAGTTCTTTCCCTGAAGAGCTGCAGTGAGCAACCTGTTAGACACACACACACCGGCAGACGCTGAGCACTCTAATTACAGCAACATTTTTAATTTCTTTATCTGTGCCCCAGACATATTTCCATATTTCTAATAAGGTTTTATTGCTTTAGTTGATATTTGTTTCTAATTACTGTGCTGATGTTTTATTCACTCCTGGCAGTGGCTGTCATTAATGTATATTGTCGATCTATCAAATGCAACGTACTTATTCTTCTTGTACGTAGTAGTAGTAGTAGTAGTAGTAGTAGTAGTAGTAGTAAGTTGTTTGCAAAACAGTTTTTTCCAATAAAAGTTTCATACATGACAGTATGATTAATATTATATAGAACTGAAGCATTCTTTATCATTCGTGTACATGATTATCTTATTATCGGTCTTTTAGCCATAAAAGATTCTGAAATTTACAGGCGGCTATTTTTTTATTACTGTATTATTATTTTTTGCTCTTATGTACAGCATATATTATCCATTTAATGCTATTATTTGTTTTGGTTCCTGTCGACATGCCATCTAGTTCACATTGTGCTCACATTGTCCTGATGGAAAATAATCAAACGAGCCTGTTGCATTGCAGATAAATGCAGTGTTTTGCACAGCAATGTTTGCTGCACTTCTATAAAAAGGGTATTTTTCCATTCGTGTGACTCTGCGGTGCGAGGATTGCAGGGGCCTCTTGTGTAGGCAATAGTGATTGTTATTGATCAAATTAGCCAGTACCTATATGAACTTTAGTGTTGGCTACACACAGTATATCACACAATAGGAACACAGAAAACTGTAATTACAGTGGGATTAGACTCAATTTGAGTAATTGTCACTCATTCTATTTCTTCTATTTTATGGATATTGTATATGTAGTATATTGTATATCAGGTATATTCTATAGGAGGGTTATGATCTAAAGAGATGTCTTGAGTCATGTGTTGTGCTCCAGTGCCTTGGTTTACCCACGTCAACATCTGAGCACTGTTTAATATTCTCGTCAGAAAGGACATCCTCACTTATTCCTGAAGAAAGCCTGTAGCTCCGATAGCTACATCACCACAAGGTCTGTTATCAAGACAAGGAACACATCCATCTTATACTCCAGGCACAATACTCTCAATTTATCAGTCCCATTTTGTGTGTATTTGTTATTACTGTTAAGAGCATCTGTGCTGATGTACACCCCGCGTTCAATTCACAGAGACCATTTTCTTTATTTAATTTGCCTCCCGTTTCCCAGGATCACCCAGTTAACAAGAATGAGGTTTTTAGAGTTAAGCTAAATAATAAGAGAGACTAATTCACAGGTATTCATTATTTTGTTCCCAACAGATACCTTAAAATAGAGGTATTGTGGAAGCCTGTATTGAAATGTTAACAATTTATCATTAGATACAATATTGTCAGAGCCAAAAGAAGTCCTAATCTTCGAAATCAGTGTTTCTCTGCATTATCTCCTGACACATTAATGGATTTCTTCTATCTGTGTTCAAGTTTCCTGAAGACCTCGAGGAATGATGTGTTCATCAGACAGAATATTTGGCTTCCTGATGTGACCTGAAATATGGAGAGAGAGAGAGAGAGAGAGAGAGAGAGAGAGAGAGAGAGAGAGAGAGAGAGAGAGAGAGAGAGAGAGAGAGAGAGAGAGAGAGAGAGAGAGAGAGAGGTGTAGGGGTACTGGACTAAATTAATACAACAGCAAAAACCAGCTCAAACTAATCTCTCTCTCTCTCTTTCTTTCTCTTCCTCTCTCTTTCTCTTTCTGTAGCCACTCAAGTCTTTTAGTGAACTTACATGTAGGATAACCAAAAATAACATACTTTGAAACTAGAAATAAAACGTCTAAATGATACACAGTCCCTGTTTGGATATAATGACAGTATGTAATTCATATTGTTTGTGAAGAGGGCTTTCTTTTCATGTACAAACTGTACCTAATTGGTCATCTCATTTTGGAGACAAGATCTATGTTTTGTCTGTTTTTGTCCTGAATCCGACTAAAATATGTATTGATAAGACTTAACTAATGAGGCGATATAACTTGCGCCCGTCTCATACCCTTTCTGAAAGGAAAAGTAAAGGTCAATGTTAATAGGCTCTGAAGGTGATAAGGAAATATGCAGTGTTAAGGCTATTTCACTTTCTGTGAGTCCCAATACAATCTCAATGTGTGTTGGGGGGAAATACGGACAGTTTAACCTTGAGTCAGCTATTCAGCTTCGACTGAATGCATGAAATCTGCTGGATTGTGGAGTATTTGCTCCTGCTGGTTCAAAAGGGAAAAAAATGCCACTTCAGTCTTAAAGGAAATACTTTATTCTGCAGATCATTTTCTTTGCAAGTCTTTGCTAATGCCATTCAGAAGAAACAATGATGGAGCGAACAGAATATCAACCAGGAGAAGGAAGGAATGTCTTGACCGGAGCAGCATTTGTGCTTAGGGTTCAGTTCAGCTGCCTGGCCTCTGGGTATCTCCTCCTATTATATTTCGCCATGTAAATGCCTTGACCAACATCATTCTAACAGATAACAGCACGGGTACAAAACAAAGCAAGCTAACAGTACAGATGCACATGATCAGCTCTGCCTTCTTACAATGACCAACTGTCTTGTTTTGAGGGTAGTTTTAAAGTCTGTTGCTAAGGAAAAAGTGTTGTTAGCGTATTCTAATCAAAATGCACATTTTCAACATGTAACAGACTCTGAAAATAGTTATTTAATTCAAATGAGTTAACTGAAGTTTATACATAAATAAACACATACAAATGAAGAGATCGTAAGGACATTTAATATTGTCTCATAGCTAGGTTTAAAACATCAGCCAATTTAGTTTTCTGTATATATTGTAGTGCACTTTAATATCATGTGTAGTAAGTGTGACAAAATAATAATTTTCGACACACAATACTGAATCCCAGTTCCAACTGGCCGAGCTCATTTTCCCATAAATGCTGTAATTCCTGCATATTAATCAAATCAATTTCAGTAATAATAACTTGCAATTGTAATTTCCATATAGAACTTTTACACCAGAAACAGTAATGGAAGAGAAATTAATCCTCTGCAAGATTAATTGTTCATTTTAAGCTGTCTCTTTGATTGGTATTAATTGTATTATATTAGAATCAGGAAGAGTTATAGAAGCTCATACTTGTTATATTAACATAGCAGTTCCACTGACACGTCTCTGCTGTCCACGGCTAGAATTGATCCGTGCGGATGAGACCGTGTGTCTTTTACACTAAGAAGAAAATAAATTTCCTCCAAAGGTCTTTAATGGGCTATTCGCATGATTTGCAGAAGAAGAAATAAAAGCAAGACAAATGCAAATTGTTGCTTTTCTTCTCTCCTCCAAGCACCTCATGATGAAAAGTAATTGCATGTTCTAAATTCATATATACATATATTTTAATCTGGAATTATTCACAACAACTTGTTACTTGTTACATTAAATGATATTCCTACAGCAACCAAATTGCCATAAACTATAATTGACAGACAATTTGACTTTAATCAGTCAACTTAATGGATTGAATCAATAATTTTAAAACCTTGCTAATGTTTGCCCCCACATTAGCTCCACATGCAGTCTTTAAACATGCCCATAAAGAGGAGAAAATGTTGGTTAATGTGTGGCTGGGGGGGATCTTCTCCTTTCAGTAATCAGACCATCCCCAAGACAATATTGTTGCCTTCATCATCTTGATTATACTTCTGGCCATAAACAGAACACCATTGATTAAATATATAATTGCATCACCACCAGCCTATATCGATCCACTGCTGGATGAAGGCTCCCCAAGATGTTTTCTGTTTTTGATCTACAGCTTCTCTTTTCCATGTCATGCCTGCAAAGTGTATTATTTAATCTTCCTTTCTTTTATGTGGCCATCTTCTAGGTCTTTTTTCATCTCTTGGTATCCATTCAATAGCTTCCTTTGTCCAGTGTGTGTGTATATGTGTGTGTATCCGTGTGTGTGTGTGTGTGTGTGTGTGTGTGTGTGTGTCTATATTGTGAATTACATGCTAAATAGCCCCATGTGTTATTTGTGGGTGCTTAAATAGACTATTCAGTCCATGATCACAGACCAGTTTGGTGCCCATTGCCAGTATGGGAATCTGGCTGGGTTAATTCAGTTGAAAAGAGCTCCCACAGACATGACTTGGTAGAATAACAAATATTTGACATGCACATTCCTCAAGGTAGAGCAAAAGCAGGCTCCTCAGACACCGCATATTTAAGTCTTTAAGGGGTCAATTGCTTTTTTGCTTTTAAAATAGCTTTAAAATGCCATGTAAGCCACAACAGAAATCATTCTTGGGTCTTGACAATTTCAGCAGTCAAGATCCTGCTTACCTGGTGTAATCTTATCCTACTCTACAGCACAAAAGCTGTGCTAAGACACACACACACACGCACACACACACACAATAAGAACTGCATCATTTTCTCAAGTCTGCTCACACTCATTGTTTGTCATGATTACTTGTACAGAAGTAAAGATGTACCACATCGGATTTTTGTAAGTCATTTTAAGGATGCGATGTACACATCTTATATCTATCATATGTCAAAAGCAGTAGACACCTAAAAGCAGCCAGCAGTACATGTTGTGTGCATCGTATTTAATGTAAAGCAGCTGATCATTTCGTGAAGAAATTAAATTGTTAGAGAAGGTCTTAATTTGTCAGTAAAATGATGCCACAGAAAACCCAAGGGACACCAGAGAGTAGTTTTCCTTTGCCTTCTTAATTCCAACTAGTCTCATTTTAATTCAATAATCGCAATATGCAGCCAGCAGCAATTTAAATGCAAGTGTGCTAATACATTCCTTATAATCAGTTTTCAAGAAAAGCATCTTTTATATATATATATATATATATATATATATATATATATATATATATATATATATATATATATATATATATATATATATATTTCCATACACTATCTGTATGTAATTAACAATGTGTATTTCAATTAATACAAATGCTTCAGGATCGGGGAAAGGCAGAGATGGTTTTTGGCACATTTTTCAGAGAATCTTGTGACTGCTCACAGCCTTGGACTCAACTCTACATTTTATGGTTGAATGGATGGATCGATGGATGGATCGAAGGGTGAATTTATATTTTTTCCAAGCGCTAATAAAACTTTCTTAACCTCATTATATAATTTGTCTCTTAGCTAATGCTTGTTTTCAAAGTCTGAAGCTGAGGACTGAAGAAGTTTCAGTTGCATCTCAAGTACAGTAGGCAGTAGGTGTCATATACCCCTCCCCCTGAAACAGCTCTCTCTCTCTATCTCTCCATCTCTCTCTCTCTCTCTCTCTCTCCCTTAACACACTATGCAGTCACAATTGGGTTAGAATGGGGTGGACCACCTTCTGTGAGTGATGTCACAAGCACCTGAGTGAGGCAACTTCATATGTCTGACACTTTCCAATTCCTAGCCCTTAAAAGGGGAACTCCACTGAAATTAACTACAAAGCCTCTACATTTTTTGACTGAACACCAGTTTGCTCTCGATACCGTAGCTTCAAAAAATGTAGTTCCACTTCTTCAGTCTTCTCGCTTCTGCCAGCAGCCAGATCAAAACAAAGGGCCGGGATTTCCCTTTGGAGAACACGCGTGCGCAGTTCGCACTCCGCTGTAGCCTACACGGCAGTCCCTCGAATAAAATAATCATGTAGAATAATATCGACAGTTCTGGGTGGTGAAACCGATGGTTCTTTTGGAAAAATAGGGTGATGGGGCCATCAAGCGTGCATAAAATGTGTTTTTTTTAATGATTTTCGTGACATTTCTGATTTTCCCTATTGACTTCCACCAAAGCAGCTCCATAGTTAGCACCCCAGTGACATCACAACATATTTACCGATCTCTGAATTCTGGTACATAGAATGAGGTGGACATGATATGCTCACTACACAGAATATGTTTCTACTTTTTGATTAACCTGAGAAACTATGGAATTTTGGTGGAGTTCCCCTTTAAAATCTGAGCCCCAGCATGTACTTATCTATCAAACTCCATGTCATCTTAGTACTGATAAAGAATATTTCACTAAGATTGTTTATGCAGCCCTGTATTTTGGACTGGCTGTGGGCACCATGTTATTCCATGAGAACCCAAGAGCATCCCCCTACAGTCACCTTATTTGCCCCCCAGCCGCAGGAGAATAATATCTTGTCTATTGTGATAGCTTTCAAAAGAAATCCAATGATAACCACAGCTTGAGGTAACTTCTCTCAAATAGAAGAGCTGAAGCAATCAACATAGTTTGTGTGCTTAAAAGCATTTATTGTACAGCAGTTCTTTGTATGAAAAATGATCCCAATTACACAGATACTGGACTCCTGAATATGCTACATGAAACAGAACATAGTTTTCTTTGCACATGTAATCATTATATACACAGTTTATTTTTAAGCATAGATTTTGGCACAGTTTGGATTCATTTTTGCTGTCATTTCCTTTCAGAATGTATTTATACCACCATTTGAGATGTTGTATTGTTTCTTTTCTCTTCATCCGCTATCCCCCCAATCATCGAATCATTAAATGAAGTATGTTCACTCTCTAATATGCAGAATAAACCCATGATACAGATGATATGTGACTGAGAAAACGAATTCCACACTTATTTTTGTAATTTACCTGAATTTGCAACTTCAAACAAGCATTCAATTATATATAGATTATCATAATTAATATTCCAGTAAATGAAGTCTGTTTTTAACCCCTGATAGTGTCAAGGTACATATGTAATTACTTTTTAATGTGCGACAAATTGAAAAAAACAACCACATGGTAGCTATTATGAGAAGATGAAAAACCTTTTGATAGTCCTGCAGTCTCATTGCTAAAAAAATGTAAACTGGGAACGAATCTGGGCATTTTACATATATATCTTTACATAGTAAAGGGGTAAATGTATTTTCCCCAATATTCACAGAAATGTTGAAAGAAACATAAAGAAACAAGGATAGAGATAGATCTAATCAGACACAGACTTCCTACATACACACAGACAGGTAAGCACCTCAGGGTCTTTTAATTAACTTAAATAACACAATGTCTCTACTTCATTCCATAATTTAATTAATCTGGGAATATATGTTATGCTCATGACAAGGCAAACATTCACAGTAGTGCTCCAGGAGATCAGCTAAAATTGCTGAACTGATAGACATTCAGTAGTGGGTGAATAGAGTCAGGTATTCTGTGCCAGCATAGTCTACAGAAACCTCAAAACTGTTGGGACAGCTGAAGGGCAAGCAACTGAAAATTAAAAACAGAGGTTTGTGAATGAGTATGTGTGTATATACATAATGATGAATATTTAAGCAGGCTGATGATGAAGATGCTGATCACATATCTATTGAAAATAAAATGATTAAAACAATAAATAATAATAGCATCCCTGTGGGAGAGTTTTCTCTCGTCCTACTTCCAAAAACAAGGACAACATATCTGCAAGCACCTTCACATAGACAAGGAGATGGATGGATGGATGCATAAATAGCTACATTTAAATACAAATCATAAATACATAAATATCGCACTGGATGTGATGAAAATGGATAGTTCGGATATGTTTAGTTCAGACAACTGCAATGCATTTCAATGGGCGAGGAGTGTGCGATTGTGGTGCAGTGCAGAGTCGACACAGTTCTGTCTCATAGGATAAACCTGTGGAGGTGTCAGTCTGGAAGCTGATCATTCAACAACAACTTCTTTATTTTTTATAGTCGTTTTAACACAATAAACAATGGGAATTTTAGTCCAAAGATTAAATCGATTTTTGAGAAAATGTATTGCCTCTGAAGGTGATGATTCTTAATATAATATCCGTAATATTATAATTGAATAGTGTCATTATGTAAAATAAATAAATAAATACATACATCAAATTATGAATTACCTGCAAATAAGCTCATACTGACTGGCGGTTTGGAGTGATCTCTTTGCACCCCCCCCCCCCCCCCCACCCTTTACTTACATTTGTGACATTTTAAGCATATTATTTCACACCTTAATAGTTTAAAAGTTATTATTACCAATAAAATTAGATTTTGTTTGTATTAATACTAAGTAGATGACAAAAACGCATCCTATAGAAAGACCCTTCTCCAATGTGATGCACTTTTTCAGTAAAATAGGATATATGCATTACCTTTAAACTCGTCCTGTGCTGTCTTGTTTGAAATCAGAGATCAGAAGCAAGTAAGCATGTTCATACACTAGGGCGTCGGATCCAGAAAAGTTATACATACACTTGATTTGTCCTTAGGTAACTTTTAAAGGAAAGGTTTGTCCTCCTGGTCAATGTTTATACCACCTCATTAGGCACTGACATGTTTAAACGCTTATAGAGTCGGATGTGCAAGTATACATACATATGATCAATACTGTGTGGCTATCGTTCCTACCTTTCCATTATGATGGGTCTTTTTTTTTTCAGACCTAAATCAAGATCTGCAACACCTAAAGCGTATGAGTTTCTGGAAAGCCTTTTTGAAATCTTCATTAAACATGGTGTAAATGATGGGGTTGATCAAAGAGTTGAGGTAGCCCAGCCAGGTGAAGAAATCAAACAACTCGGGGTAGAAGGTGCATGATGCGCACACTGGCACCATCAGGGTGGTAATAAAGAAGGGCAGCCAGCAGATTATATACGCTCCCAGTATGATCCCTAAGGTTTTGGTGGCTTTTTTCTCCCTGGCGGCGGAGATCCTCTTTTTTTCCAGCAGCGCATCGGACACCGACACTTTCACTTGGTTGGGGTGGAGGGGCGAGCCGGTGTCGCTGGTGGAGGAGGTCTCCTGCGCCCTGTGGTTCAGGGAGGTGCTGGAGGCCACCGACCCCGGGGAGTCGGTGATCAGGTGCGCCGAGGTCAGTCTCTTCCCGGCCTTGTTTTTGGGCGACTGTTTTAAGATCCTGCTGCGGGCTTCCACGTAGATCCTGCCGTACAGCACGATCAGCAGCAGGGTGGGGATGTAGAAGGCTCCGAAGGTGGAGTAGATGGTGTAGAAGATGTGGTCCGTGTTCACGTTGCAGCTGGTCACCTCCTCTGCCTTCTCCTGGCGCCAGAAGAGCGGCGGCATGGAGATGGAGATGGCGATGACCCAGGCGACGGCGATCATCCCGCCCGCCCGGGCAGGGGTGCGCTTTTTGGCGTACTCCACAGCATCCGTGATGGCCCAGTACCGATCCAAGGCGATTACGCACAGGTGGAGGATGGATGCGGTGCAACAGGTGATGTCTGAGGACAGCCATATGTCGCAAACGACTTGTCCCAAAGTCCAGGTGTGCCTGACGGTGTAGAGTGCGCTGATGGGCATCACCAGGATGGACACCAGGAGGTCAGTGACGGCCAGCGAGGCGATGAGGAAGTTGGCCGGGGTGTGTAGCTTTCTGGACTGGTAAATGGTGGCAATGACAAATGCATTGGCTAAACTAGTGGCAAAAGTTATCAGGGAAAGCGTGAGGGCTAGACTGATCTGGAAAACCAAGTTCCCGTCCCCTTCTTCGGGCTGGCTGCCGTGGGTGACATTGCTGTCGCTGGAGGAAATATTCAATACTTCTCCATAGGCGCCGGGTGGTGGTTTAAAGTGGCCCGGCTGATCCATGCCTCTCCGTGCGATGGTCGGTTTAGGGTGAAGTGATCATTACACCACTAGCAGCTGGGGGGGGAAATAAAAATAAACGTATAGGTTTTGAGTCATGTCAAACTGGACATGTTTGCCCAACACCCTGCGCACATGCAATCATTAGTAAGTTAGCCATAGCTGGGTAGTAACTCGCATCCTTCATATTTGATCATCTTGCTGTTACTCCTTTTCCAGTTCTTTCCAAGTCTGTCACTTTTTGGAGTGGATTAAAGAAAGAGTTGCATCGTCTCCTCCCCTGGTGTAGCGTATTGCATTGAGTGATATGTTAGTTAGGCTAGATGGAGATACTTCAGTCCCCAGTTTCCTGTGCAAATGCTTTGTAAGTCCATGTTAGTAGTTACAGCATCCCGAGTACCTCCAAAACTTGTATGTCTTTGTAGCTGAGCACCTGCCTTTATACAGCGCTTCTGGAAGCTGGAGCGCCGATTGCTCTTTCTCCGCTTGTGCTCCGCTGGGTCATAGTGCCCTGCCCATATTTCTATGCTAAACGGTGCCTGTTTAGTTTAAAATAGACATGTTTATAGAAAAAAGCCACAATGATGATTATAATTAGTACCAATAATCTAAATCTTAAAAAAAAAAAAAAATAGGAACTCTCATTTTTGCACTTTAAACACTATACATTGATCAATGATTTTGCTTATATGCAATTGCCTTTGTTTACAGTGATTTTTAAATTAAGGTTTATGTTATGTATTTACTTATTTATGTATGGTTCCCTATTCAGTTAAATAGGATGTGTGATTTACGAGGTGTAAATGATAGATTGTGCTCCTAAGCAGGAGCCCCCCCAGGGTCATTATTTTACACATTAAGTGGTCAGATATTATTTAATACATATAATCTTATACTTTATTACATTGCAGCATGTACATTTTCAATGAAAAGCTCCCTTAACGTATTTGCTTGGGTATGTTCCTATCAAGTGAAGTAGATACAGTCCAGGCAGAAGATTCATTACAGTGCTTCTTGTTCTGACATCTCAGATGTCAATGACACTTCCCCCCCCCCCCCCCCCCTTTCCAAGTGGTTAAATCTGTACAGTGAGATATTGAAATCGCACCATTGTACTGGTCTGTTAGACCCAGTACATTGCCAGTGCTGGTTAGTGAAGAAAAATAATGAGCCAACCTTTTACACTGCAGCACTGCAACAATATGAAAAGAAAGGCAACACATCCACACAGAGGGAAGAAAAGGTTATACTCTGAGGATCAAATCAGATATTTGCCACAAGTTTTCCTTAACAATAGCATAATGTTTCCGGGAGCTAATTAAGTATTTGCTTAGCTGTGGTCAGAGAACATAATGAGCCTTGAGATAATAACAAGGAACTATTTATCATGAAAAGGACAAAAAAGGATTAGAACAACATGGAATCAGCATTAATGGGAGATTATTAGGAATAAATGGACAATAAGACCATGAATAACTATTGAGCTTGTGAGAGAGAATGCCTAAAATATAATATTTTCAACAGTGGGGAATCATTTGAGAAAAAAAAAGTGTTTTACTGAAATGTCAGCATAATATTTTCTGTAAAATGTTCTGTTTTGCATGGTCAGCTTATGCAGATTTATTCTGAATCATCATCAATGTATTTAGTAAGCTTATTACCCATAATTCTTAAGTAAAAATGTTTGGGTTTGAGTGCATAAGTGTGTGAGGTTCATTTGCATGCGTGTGTGTGTGTGTATATCTGTGTATATCTATCTCTCTCTCTCTCTCTCTCTCTCTCTATATATATATATATATATATATATATATATATATAGTATATCTATGTATATATATTTGACCTTACCATTTCTTTGTGCAAATGTAAAAAATTATCTGTTCCTGGGCTGTGTTCGATTTACCCTTCATTTTTCCCTTTACCATTACAGCTAAACTTTGGCGCGAATCGACTGAATGGTGAATTGATGCTGTTTTTACACAGTCCTAAGGATGGATTATTTCCAGTCTCTGTTGTGTTGTCAACAATTCAAATGTTTATAACCTGCCTTACTATTAAAATGCAATCTTTTGTGACAGCTCCCAGACAGAATACACGCATGAGACCCTATAAATCACACAATGCCCTGTGGGAGGAAATAAATGACATAGTTTATAAATTGGTACTTTAGCATACAAGCCACTGGAGATATTGTTTGGGACATAAGAATGTTCTCTACATATTTAACTTTGATTTGATTTGAAGACCTTGTGTTACATGTCGTATTAATGCATCAGTGGAAGTTGACCTTGTAGAGCTATAGGATGGGATACAGGGCATTACATTACATCATATTATAATAGTAAAACCACTTTTAAATTTAATACACGTTAACTGTATAGTCACCCTGGTATGACATAGGCAACACATTAAGAATATTCCTTTCTCCTTAGCGGTTCTTCTGAAGTCAGTTACATGGTTTCAGTGCAGCAGACTATTGTCAGCGACTAGTTTGACTGCTGTGCAACAAAATTTTGTCTTGGTTCAAAAACTGTAGGCTGGCTGTAGGCTGTTCTTGAATGTAATATTTCACTGCTGACTAAACAAAGTTCTCTAGGTATTGTTTTGATTTATATAACCAGTTTTGACCTACTTCAAAGGCATTTGATGAGGAGTAACCCTGAGAGACACTACGTCTTGGAGTGTTATGTGTTTAATACAGCTCTCTTTTTAGAAATGATTACTTTCTTATAAATAGTACAGCGACTGCATGATAAACAAGCATTGTGTGCCAAATGCTTTCAGATGTTTACCTTAAACTTATTAATATGAAGAAACTATTTTTATGAGTGTCGAGTGTTTATCATAAACAAACAAAATCAATTGTAGGATACTTACGAAATATACTGGTGGTATAATGTAAAGAGGAAGTCTGCATCATATCTGATCTAATTTGAATTGAAATGGTATAAATTCTGAGCTAAATACTTAAAATAATAACCCAAGTGCCAAAAGAAACAGAGAAAAGAATATATAGTGTTATGAAACAGAATCAATATTTATTTAAAAAGCACATCTTTGTTCCCTGAAAAGATAAACATCTCCTTTTACAATGTATACAGTTTGCCTCATGAATGTGAATTGTAGTCCAGTGTGTCCCCTTTTTCTGTACAACTGGAGGGTTGGCATTTGCTTCCTGCTTTTAAATCGGCTCATGGCACTTAAAGATAAAGGTTTTGATTCCTCTAAACTGATAACCGCTGACCTTTTCAAGTTATGTAAAGTTATGTAAAGTCGATGGTCCCATTAATGTAAGAACATGGCAAAATATTATGAAGTGTAACACATTATAATCATTTGTGTCTGTTTTTTTTAAATGTATTTGTCACACACTGCCATAGACAACAAAAATGCAGTTACTATTCAAACCATTTCAGCAGCGTATGTTTCCAAGACACATCTTTGCAATGAAAAGTGTGAGTTTATCCAGCAGGTAGTCATATCTAGGCATGAAATATTGCACTTGAGAACATACACAGTATTGCATTCATGAATTAGTTTGATTGCTTTAATACTCTCTGTGAAACTAAAAATCACTTACTACCATATCCATAGATCCCTGTGGGACCAAATTAGGTGCTTTGAGTGATTACGTTGATCTTCGTTTCACATGCACAGTATATGAAGAGCTAAACCTAATTAACATAGGAAATTAAAACATCCTCCAGGGAATACATCTGAAAATCAAAGTTCATTTTTTTTTATCAGTAGCCTTGAATTATGTGTTTGGACACCTGCTGTTAGAACTATTATGTTCTCTAATTGATAAAGAAGAATGAGAGTCGTTATGTCCTCATTTCTTAAGTAATGTTGAAAATATACGTCTTTGCGGAGAGTGAAACCCAGGGACAAGTGAGTTGCCAAGTGTCGGATTTCTAAAAGGATTTCATTTGTGACCACAGATGCAAAAACCTTGAATAAGATGCTTCCATTCAGAATGAGGTCAGCTGAAAGCAGTCGGTCTAAAAAGGATGGTGCATAATTGGTCTAATCAAATGTTAGTCCATCTTCACTGCATACATAAGCTAATAGACATCTAAATATTCCTGTGATGACATCAATGAGAAATAAATGACATGTCACAGAATATAGGTAAGATGGATAAGGGAAATCTTCTGAACTTAGCCTTTCCCGGGAAGGCAAACATGGCAAAACTAATTCTGTTTTGTAAAGTAATGCTCGGATTTCAGCTGACTTGTTGTGTTACTGCTGTTGGTGCTGGTGTTGGATTCAGTAAGTATAGGTTTTTATCCTTTTCGCTGACTGTCTGTTTCTTAATGGATCCATGGAATGTTCTTACTCTGACTTTGCACTGCAGTTCAAGGTAACAGAAAGACTGAGATGTTCGAAATTACACTCACATATGTAATCCCACTGTGTAAAGCCCTTGTATCTGTCTATCTGTGTAAATCCTTTTAATAATAACCATTTGAGCTAATACATGTAGTTATGAACAGAGGGAATAAAAGTCATTTCTGTTTATGGGCCTCTTAATATTAATATTCACCAGGCATTGTTAGGATTCATGTTACAATCTATAACAAATATTGTCACTGCAGATTTTTTTAATTTTTTTATTTTTTTATTTAAAACAGGAAAATGGTTTTTAAATCCAAATAAACGGGGACCTACATTTGCAGGTTGCTGACTCACTGTTGCAATTTTCTACATTTCTTTCAATTAGGTCTAGCTTTGTGGCACATATATCTTTTCTGACACATCATTATATATGATGGCAGTTCCTGTGTGAAGAAATGTGATTATTTACCCTAATGTAAAAACCATATGCATAATTTTATAAATATTAAATATTCATTATATGGAACTGTACACCTCTTTTATAGCATACATATGGTGATTTATAAAATATGTATTCTTCAATACATATATTTATGTGCATTCACATAGATATTCATACATGCAAAGTCATACAGTATGCAGTATTTGAATCATATATATAGATGTTCTCATAATTTGATAGGTCATATATAATCCTTACATTAATTATATATGTTTCATACTGAAAGACCTGTGAAAGTTCAACAAAGGTTTGCTCTATTCTCAAATATTGCTTATTTTTTCTTTCCTGGTTGTAAGTATATCTTTCCAGTAGAGAAGTAAAAACAAAACAAAACAAAAACACACACAAACAGTAAAACAATAAAAAAAAAAGTTTACTTTTTCTTTCTTTCCAATCCCCCCTTCACACCAATTTTGAATCTGTGTGGTTCTCTTTCTTGGTGACTTTATTTGCCATCTCTCTAACCATTAACTTATTTATTATTTGATTGTTTGAGAGATTGCACATGAGAAAGTAAGCATTCTTTGCATTTGCCATTTCTCTTCCAAGCTTCCAATCAGTCTCCCCAACACTGGAGCCCTCAGGACAGATTTACTTGCTTTTCAAGGGTCAGCAAATACAATGTAATTAAAGGAAAACAAAGGAGAGAAAATGAGTGGCATGGGTACCACCATGCTACCTGCATTCACCCTTCAAAGGTCTTCAAACAGGGTTGCTTTATTCACCTTGTGAGATTGAACAACCAAAATGTAGTGTGATCCGCTTTAGTATACTTTAAATTCCATCACTTTAAAGTAGTTTTAGTTAATATTAATATTAAATAGGTTCAATCAATTGTCAATTTAATTAAAAACATTGAAGAAACGGTTACTTTTCAGTTAAAAAAACCCTCAAAAAACCTCTCCGCCATCTAACACAAACACAAATGACTTAAATCTGCGCACATTAACTGTTGAAATAAACATTGGTTTTAAAACCACATATACTGAAAAAATGCCTTCTGTAAACAGGCCTAAAACTATAAGATGCAGCTCAGTGACATCTTAATATTGCCTGTGTATGCACACTACAAGCTTTAGAAAAATCTTATCATTTATTCTAGCTTTGTGGGGAAATCTCAGATAACCTTGCAGATGGTGGTGGAAAGCAACTCTCTTCTTGCTTTCTGTTCTCCTTGAAGCTTATAGGAAGGTTATTTCCAGTAAATTAAATTCCTACAGATAGCACATGCAGCACAACAAAATGTCTCTTGTATCCCCCTTTAAAATGTCACCTTTTGGCTTTAGGGCTACTTTCCATGCAATCAGGAAAATGCCAATGGTA
This sequence comes from Amia ocellicauda, assembly GCF_036373705.1. Lineage (NCBI taxonomy): Eukaryota > Metazoa > Chordata > Actinopteri > Amiiformes > Amiidae > Amia > Amia ocellicauda. Next base: position 13,654,671 of record NC_089850.1, read on the forward strand.
GGAGAAGAAGAAGAAAAACGTTATCAATGTATAACCAGGGAAAGTGTGAATGCTTTGTGAGTCTTGATGTCATGTCCAGTGAGGAGATAAATCAATGAAATCACATTGGCATTCCAGGAGCAGAAGTTTAGTGACCACAGAAAACTGGAAAAGTGTGATATTCACATACTATTATTATTGTTGTTATTAAATTGAAGCCCAACTCATTCAGATATGAGTGAAATATTAGAGAAAATAAAGAAATATCGAATTATTTAGAAACCTATATTTTTATATCTCACACATGTATGTGCTTTCACATTCACGTCTGCTCCTTTTAGATCATATACAGTTATTTATGCCTTGATGTCTTCTCAAGTTGTTCAATAAGCAAGGAAAGCTGATTTAGAAGTTTATTGAAGGCCCTTTCATGTAAAATTTTATTTAAATCCATTGATGCCTCTTTCTAAATACAACTCTCTCATGGTACAGGATAGGCCAGAACCCGGTGTCACAATTCTGGGGGGCAATATTTTTATCAATGTGATCCTGGGTGGAAGGATGCCACCTTCTGGTAACACCGGGAGTAGGCAATGCTACAGTAACAGACCTGGCAGATTTTAGTATTTCTCTGCTCCAGGAAAAACCTAACTTGATATTTTGTCAAGTATATATTCCCACTGGCAAGCCTGTGTTGCTTGGTTCTTGACTGTGTCTACTGAATGTCTAGCATTGTTCAAACATGTTGTTCATAGAAACAGCGTACAAGTAAAAAAAGGACCATAAGGTCAAGTCACTTAAATAAATAACTAACAGTCAAGGTTGCTTGCTCTTGTATTCGTCTGTACTACACAGAACATATAAATAAATAAATAGTAATTGAACTGAAGCCAGAGAGAGAGAGAGAGAGAGAGAGAGAGAGAGAGAGAGAGAGAGAGAGAAGATTGGCAGACGAAGATGATGTTCACAGCCGAGTTGCTGAAAACAAACATTTAAAAAAATCGTTCACACAAAAAACAACAATGCATAGCAAAGGAGACGTGAAGAGGGAAAGCACAGAGAAGCAATGGTAGCTGGGAACGTTCAGGAAATGTGTGTGAATGGGGAGAAAATGAAGAGAGTAATTACCCAAGAGAGACGATGAACACACAACAAATTGAAACACAGCAGGCATGCACAGCTGAGGGCAGGACAGTATGAATAATATACATGGAAAAGCCTTAAAGGATGGATCTCGTGTAATGTACAAGAATACGAGAGAGAACTGGGAGAACAATTTACAAGCAGAGGTGGATAGCTTCTGGCCGAAGCCAAAGGGGGAAGAAAGAAAGGGGACACAGAAGAGTATGAATAAACGAAAAAAGTCTTTATAGGACAGGAAATGGATATTGGTGAGGATGAGCTCAGAACTGGCTGGCAGTAGAGATGAGAGGTGTGACAGAAACAATCAGGAGGCAGACAAATAACCACTGGCCACATTGTTAGAGGAGTAAACCCACTACATGATGTGTTGGATTGGTCAGACAAAGTGAAATAGACCCCAGTAATGGGCTAGTGGGTGGGAAGCTGTCATTGGGAGAAATTGGGAAGAAACAGGGTTTGACAGGTCAGGTTTCAGCTCACAGGTGACTGGGCTCATGGTTTTGTCCTTTACTGGACTCAATTGTACACACAAAGGGAGATTTTATTTATTGTTTAATGCAAGTGCTGTGGTTTCTTTCCAACAGTGTCACCAACATTGAGTACACAATCATTTATAAACCAAACACATTAAATCAAATTCAACTTTTCTGATCTTCTCTGACAGCAAAGCCCCGCTCCCTAATGTCATACAGGTGTGTCCTACTAACTCAGAACTCAGTCGGCCATTCCCAAAAAGGAAAGAAAATGCCTTCTGGGAGATGTAGTCTGCCAGTGGGACTTCCTGTATAACCATGTCCCATGTTTAATCACAATAGTGTAACAAAGCACTTTAATGCTGTAATGCTTTTTTTTAAGTTGGGCTCAGGGGGTTGGTTTTAAAATAATTCTGGAAAATCACCCTTAATGCTAGTCTTAGTCATTTGTTTTTTTTTCTATAAAAGAAGAGTCTGAGTTAGATGACATGTGTGTCTCAGGCATCACACCACAATCTGTTTCAGGTGCTATTTTCGGCGTGTCCCAACATTAAGATGTGAAATGAATGCCTGTTGCTCTGGAGGCATCATCACCACCTCCAATCGAGACAGAGTACTTGTGAATAATGTGCTATGTACCCTTTTCCAATACCTGCTTTACACTTTGCTGTGGAATATTCGCCTTGCAGACACCTTCATGAACACGAGTAAAAACGTTTCTTATTTTAAATTAATCTCTGAGCTTTTCGCACAACAGGAAATAAACACAGCTTACGAAACAGAACCAGTTCTTTGGATTTTAAGTGTTTGTGGACAAGAAATGGTTTGTCTGTGTACCCCTGTGCTTGGTACTGGGGATCAGCTAATTCAGCCTGTAACTTAACAAAGTGGTGTCAGATAAATCCACAAGGTTGTTGCGGTTTCTTTTTCTTCTTCAGCAAGGTCATCCCTTCACCACCAGAAGTGCAATATGAGGCACCTAGCAGTAACTAAAACAAGGTTATATTAGTGAATTAGTTTTTATCTTTAATTTATTTAATTTTGTGTGTAGGTCTAAATGTATTCACTATGATGTGTTGGTTGGATAAAAAATGGGATAACTTTTTTCCTAAACCAATAATTCCATATAGTCACATTAGTATAAAATAACATATATTATTAATATAACAAGAAACAACTTACAGTTACAAATTTGTATTCATGTACATGACAATCACAAATGATCTACAAGTGTGTTGTCCGATACTGTACAGCACTCCATAACTATCATTAAGTAACTATAAAAATCGGACTTAATATGCTTGTCTAATACACCCCGTTTTTATAATTACGGGATATTACAGCTTTCTTTTGATACTATAGGATAAGGCTTTTTCATATTTCTTCTTTAAATATTCAAGCTTATTATTTCCTCCCCTTTGAGAACATGCACTGATAAGCAGACGTGTAATATAAGGAGCAGAGATTAAAACATCGGTCCCTCACAAATCTGTTTCTGAGTCATCTCTCTGCAACCTTGCTTTTCATTGCAAATAATATTGGACACAAATATTACTGCAATCTTTCTTTCACCTCCCACCACCCCCCCACTGCAAGTCAGCAATATGAGTCCTTTACTAAATTCCATCTTTCTAAACGACATGCTGAAACACTTTAACAAACTAAATCATATGACTATACCAGATCCTTAAACAATACTATGGTATCTTCTCTAATATTTAATTCAGCCATGTTTTTTATAGCCTAGTTTATTACCTTACAATAAGGTACTGTAATTCCTCATGAATTAATATATGAATACCATAGGATTTAAACATCAATACATCATGACCATCATCTGAGTTCTGATGAACCCTAACCCTAAAACCTAACCTTAACCCTGTTAACATAATAACTCACATGAAGTACAGCTTGAACAGGCAAGGCAGGCAACTGATTGTTAGGGGGCCCCAGAGGTTATTTATAACATAGCGTAATTGTGATGAAGGCTGGTTGGAGGGGGCCCCTGGGAATTTTTGCTTAGGGCCCCAACTGACTCTAGAATCGCCACTGAGTGCGTGACATATTCATGGTTTTATCCTGTGCAATTCATATATGTATCCATGTATTCAGATGATGCATAATTAAATCGAATTAAATAACCTGGACATGTTACGTAAAAAACAACCAAATAAACATATAAAAAACAAACAGCAATCAACCAACCAGGCAACACAATTCTGACCAATCAGTGCGCAGGGCTTTGACCGCGGCCGCGCTGGATACCCAACGCCAGAGTTATGTTTTACACAAGATGGAGTTTACTTGTTAAAATAAATGTTGTAAGAAGCAGAGGATTTGAATAACACAATCATCTGTAGTGGATGCGATGGACACATCCAGCGGATCAGACACAGATGACGGCGATCTGGAGGGAAGCGGCGGACAACAACGTGCGTACAGACCGTGTTTTTCATTGATTTGAGTCTGCAATCTGTGACGATTTACACAAGATATAATGTATGCCAGAATGTCATTATAACATGCCTGTTTAATTACTATTAATTTACTCTACTATCTGGGGATGAGCCTGTTTTATCACCGTGTTTATCAGTCGAGGATGTTAATGGTGGGAATCGTTTCAGAATAAATAAAGACGATCGGGCGAGTCACTTCCGGGTTGTGCAGTCTCCTCTCTTGATCTCAGGAGTTTTATTGTGCGGGTGCTTTCATGTGCTCTTTTATGAAACCGATCTCTGCTGCATGATGTTAACATACTTTTATTTATGCATTTAATTTCAGAGGAAGACAGCGTGCTAACCTGGTACCTGCGCACGGCCCGGCTGGCCTTGGCTCTGGCTGTCATTGCTAATAGACCCGCTGGCAGCAGTGGCAGGCAGGCCGCGCAGGACTTGCATGTCCGTCTCAGTGGCAGGCAGAGCTGGAGGGCCAGAGCCGAGCACCTGCAGGACGAGGTGCTGCGACTGAGACAGGAGCTGCTGCTGCTGCACAGGGTGGGCTGCAAACCCAAGAGCAATGCAGCAAGTAGGTTTCTCTCGGCTGTTGGCTTTAATGCTTAATTGGGGGATGCAATGCATTTTTTTTGTGTCCAGTGCATGCTCATAAGAGAGAAACAAGTAAACAAAATCATCATGACCCCCCCCCCCCACCAGGACTCAAAGTAGGTCATGTACAGGTCATGGTGCTAAAAAGGGAAGAAAAGGGTGTGTGGTGGAGGGGATTTGTGCTCTCCTTTCCCTTGTGCTTGTTTCTGTTCCTCAGCATCACATCTAAATGGTTCGGTACCCTCCCAGGATCATCCTAGTTCGCCCAACGACACAAATTCAAAGTGTTTGTTTGGTTTTGAACCTTGCCACCCTCCATGCCTTAATCCCCTGAGTGCATTGGCTCTGTCAAACTCACGGGGACAATCCGTGAATTAATCCGAAATGGAAACCTTCATAAAGGTAATTTGGACCAATATATTTACCAATATATACAGTTCATGTTCAACCCTTTTAATTCGGAAGTCATGGACTTCAGGCCTGGTTCTAGTCAAATAATTTATGGAAAGTTAATACCAGAATAGAGTTGCAGCTTTGCAATTACTTTGGAAAAAGTGGTTTATTTCTGAATTAAAAAGCAACTAATAATGATGACTTGCCAAGGATTCCTGATATTTGTCATTTAGTGAAAGGTTCCTCATAAGTCAAATAATGTATCATTTGGAGAAGCTGCTTTAATGAGTATAAACATTATAGATGACTGTTGCCTTAGGAATACGGTAGCATGTTCCCTTTGTTATTCAAGCTAGAATACAACTTCAGTAGGCCATTGTGCAACTTTCAACAAAGTGTTTACTGCAATCATAGACTTTCTAAATTATCTAAATTAAAAAAAATATATATATACAGTGAGGGAAAAAATAATTTGATCCCCTGCTGATTTTGTACGTTTGCCCACTGACAAAGAAGTGATCAGTCTATAATTTTAATGGTAGGTGTATTTTAACAGTGAAAAACGCATTTAAAAAAAGTTATAAATTGATTTGCATGTTAATGAGGGAAATAAGTATTTGATCCCCTATCAATCTGCAAGATTTCTGGCTCCCAGGTGTCTTTTATACAGGTAACGAGCTGAGATTAGGAGCACTCTCTTAAAGGGAGAGCTCCTAATCTCAGCTCGTTACCTGTATAAAAGACACCTGTCCACAGAAGCAATCAATCAATCAGATTCCAAACTCTCCACCATGGCCAAGACCAAAGAGCTGTCCAAGGATGTCAGGGACAAGATTGTAGACCTACACAAGGCTGGAATGGGCTACAAGACCATCGCCAAGCAGCTTGGTGAGAAGGTGACAACAGTTGGTGCGAAATAACTGTCAGTCTCCCTCGGTCTGGGGCTCCATGCAAGATCTCACCTCGTGGAGTTTCAATGATCATGAGAACGGTGAGGAATCAGCCCAGAACTACACGGGAGGATCTTGTTAATGATCTCAAGGCAGCTGGGACCATAGTCACCAAGAAAACAATTGGTAACACACTACGCCGTGAAGGACTGAAATCCTGCAGCGCCCGCAAGGTCCCCCTGCTCAAGAAAGCACATGAGGAGGAATGACCCCAAGAACACCATCCCCACCATCAAACATGGAGGTGGAAACATTATGCTTTGGGGGACAGGACAGGACAACCGCATCAAAGGGACGATGGACAGGGCCATGTACCGTCAAATCTTGGGTGAGAACCTCCTTCCCTCAGCCAGGGCATTGAAAATGGGTCGTGGATGGGTATTCCAGCATGACAATGACCCAAAACACACAGCCAAGGCAACAAAGGAGTGGCTTAAGAAGAAGCACATTAAGGTCCTGGAGTGGCCTAGCCAGTCTACAGACCTTAATCCCATAGAAAATCTGTGGAGGGAGCTGAAGGTTCGAGTTGCCAAACGTCAGCCTCGAAACCTTAATGACTTGGAGAGGATCTGCAAAGAGGAGTGGGACAAAATCCCTCCTGAGATGTGTGCAAACCTGGTGGCCAACTACAAGAAACGTCTGACCTCTGTGATTGCCAACAAGGGTTTTGCCACCAAGTACTAAGTCGAAGGGGTCAAATACTTATTTCCCTCATTAATATGCAAATCAATTTATAACTTTTTTGAAATGCGTTTTTCTGGAATTTTTGTTTTTATTCTGTCTCTCACTGTTAAAATACACCTACCATTAAAATTATAAACTGATCATTTCTTTGTCAGTGGGCAAACGTACAAAATCAGCAGGGGATCAAATACTTTTTTCCCTCACTGTATACAGCTCTGGAAAAAATTAAGAGACCAATTAACATTGATTTCTGAACTTGGACTAGTCTCTTCATTTGTTCCAGAGCTGTATATCCTTGTTAAAACCTAGCATTGGCTTTCCAGGGATTTCTCTGGTTCATTCCAAATGTATATTTTATTCTTAAATCTTCATCGCTAGCGACCTAAAGAGTTTTGTTGCATCTAGTGTGACACACATAAGAATGCTTGAAGTATTGGATTGTGTTGGGGAAATATATCAGGATGTGATCTGTAAAGTAGGACATGATTGAAGGAGCTGTAGGTTGTGATGACAGGTGATTTAGTAGTACATTCTCACTGATTTAAGGTTGATTTGGGGCAAAAAATAAATATTGTACCAATTCCCAGTTCCTTATATAACACGGAGCACATTGTGTGCAGTTTCTTAGTGCATGGTAATCCATTTCAATCAATAATTCGGAAGATAAATGTGGTTTATGTTTTCATTATGAAGATCTTTGTCCTTGTAAGCTAGTATAAACAAGATGGATTAAAATTATATTTAAAAGACTGCATATTTTAATTTGCTTCTTGGACTGTATGATGCAAAGGATTTATGGGGAGTGACCAGTCACGCGTATTGAATATAGTGCTACACAGGTAATTTAACAGTTATTGTGCTTTGTATTCAAGGGCATACCGACCCAGTATAATACCTTCCTGAGCACTGCAGACATTTTTTAAATAGATTTTTTTTTTTTTCCTCTCAATTACATTGTATATGAGAAAAAATTCTGCCATGGAGAGATTTGGATGAGAGGTCTATGAATCCCCCCTTCTTCTTATTTTTAGATTTATATACACATTAATTTAAGTAATGGTAAACTAGTGCTTTACACTTGGTGACCCGTTACTTGAATGTTAATTGAACTGTTTTCCAAGTACATGACTTCAGTATATTTCTTATTTATTTATTGTTTTTTGATTGTTTTTCTTTAAAAGGAACATATAAGAACATGCATGTGTCTATTACTTTTTACTACTGGCTACCAGTGATCATCATATAGGCCTACCTGTCTCTGCCACATCCAGTCTAAACTGGATAGGCGAAGTATTGTAGAAACCGATCTTGGTTCAGCCATTGCAGTATCTATCGGTTTAAATCTTTCAACCCCTTTCCAGACAGTCATTTTCTTTCAATATTTGAATTATCCTTTTTGTGACCCTTTTACATTACAGCCGGCGGCTCTCCCGAAATCCTTGCTGAAGACCCCAGGGCTTCTCCAAATACTGTCCTTCACGGGGAGGGTGATTCTGGCTGTGACACGGGGAGCAACACAACCAGTTTGCTGCAGAGTCAAGACCTCAGTGAGGCGGCCTCGATCCATCCGTCTTTAGGAAGAGGCTTGCCGTTCTCCGATTTGAACTCTCAACGCAAAACGGAGAAGACTATCATTCTCCACGTGCGGTTTTTACGAGATTTGCTGGCTCTAAGAAAAATCAAAGAAGTGGGACATGGAGCCACCGTCGCCGGAGACGACGCCATCATAGCGGACTCGGTGTGCAGCCTGCTGTCCTGTATGGTGTCCTACTGCACCGACCAGACGTTGCTCCTGCCCATCTCGTTTCTTCCCGAGGCGGCCCAGGTTGTTGCCAGTGTGTTGGAGCAGCGGAGTCTGTGGAAGCCAGATTGCACACTGTACGTGAAGAAAGTGGACGACCTCCTGAAACAGTTTACAAGTCTGATATTGAACAATGCTGAGCTGAACATGGTAAGAGTCTTCTTAAGTGGAAGGGCATTGCTTTTTTTTATGTTGCCCCCCAAAGATTTAATAGTCTCTTGGATAGTATCAATGAAACATCTTTCTTGGGATAAAAAGGGAAAAAATTGAAAATTCAATGCCTTTTATATACAATTTAATTTTTACTGGTAATATATACTAATTAGAAGCAAGTGTAAATGAAAAGAAGCAGCAAGTCAGAATACAATTTGTAATTTGGTGCAAAACTAAGAGCTTCTATGGAAAAAATAAAACCACAAATACATACAGGCACATTCGGATGATTGGCAGTAATATTAATATAATATTGGATTTCAGAAGAGATGCACATACAAGATTGAACAGCTCTTCAGCTCTTTGGCAAACATTTCTGTAAAAAAATGTTGGAATGTATTTGTGTGCCCTTTTGGAAGGCATTTAAGACATTTCTGTGGAAAATGTCTGATGAAAGAAGAAAAGCAACAAAGCAGTGAGATCCTATCAAACGTGCTTTTCAGATCCCTATCAAGTGCCCGGCGAAGACTCGGGGGCGGGGGTCAGAGCCGGCCTCTTACAGTGTGTGAGGTCACCATCTGATAACGCAGTTCGACATTTCACTCTTGCACCTTTAGATGTTGACTCCTGTTCTCTCTTGCAGTCTTTCTCCGGTCACTGTGTGTTATATGCAGTGTAGACTTGATTAATTTCACAGACTTGGAGAAACAATCAAAATCTAGGGGAAATCTGTAAAGATACCACTAGCAACAGTGTGTAATAATGTAGGCGCTTATTAGTCTGACTGTGGAATGCCCTTCTGTTTTAGTAATTGGAACGTAGCATTTTACACTTGGCGCTGTTTCATAGTAGAAAGCATCCAAAAACATTCAATTAAGTGTGCAATCCCCCTATTATTGGGTTTAGTTGATGGTTGTTTTATTTTAAATAGCCTCCTCTTGGAAACCAGATGGAAACCCCCCCTGCATTATTAGCACCGCTTCAAACAGCTGGAGTGCACAAATGTGAAGACACACTGCAAAAGTTAGGAAGTGTTTGGTGACATTTGTGTTGTAGAACCAGTTTTTAAGTTTTTTTTAGGGCAGACTAGTTTTTGTATGGACTAAAGCTGTGCAGGTAATGTCTTGAATAATCCACTGGTGTGTAATTACCCTCCATTTCTAATTATTATGGATTAAGCCACAATCTGTAGGTCAATTTGAGAGCATCTTTATGGCACCAGATCTTCTACGTGTCACGCATCTTGTCCAGAAAAGTTTCTAAGAGTTGGAAGTAATGGAAGATTATTGAAGTGGCACCTTTTATCTTGAGAGATAAGTGTAGCTCCCACCTGAGCAGAGACTATTTAGCTCCAGCAACTCATTACACTGCAATGAGGTAAATCAACATGCTGCTTAGCCAGTTATCAGTGTAGAGGAATTTTAGCAATACCCCATTGACCGAGTCTGAATTTAGCAAGGATACGTTTAGCACCCTTAACCATTCAAGCACTCTTCTGGGATCTTTAATGAGCACAGGGATTGTCTTGCTGAGTGGGTAGCTAAGGCTTTGTCAGGATTTTATAGTTTTCAGAGTCTATTGTGAATTTTGTCAGGGTAACATTAGCAAGGACCGGCAGCCATGGTTACCGTGTTCATAAAAGTGAGCAGCTGTTTCTTCTCCCTTCTGCCTAAACTTAGCTCTTGGCCATTTTTGTATGACAGATGTTACGCTGGACAGCAAAATTGTATTTTGCTGTTAAAAAGCATGAGCACCTATATCACAATATGTATCCATTAACACGCATCCCAAATGTTTCAAAAAAGTAAAATATATATTTTATAATACTTTACAGAGGGTTGGGTAGAGGATGTTTGGAAAGACGTTTTCTTAAGAATGTTTGGGAAACTTTCAAAGACTTGCGCTTGTTTTACTCACTCCAATAAGAACATTATGAGACTCAAAATGAGAATCCCTCACTTTCCAAAAATCCCATGTTTGTGATTTGCAGACGTAGTACCCCGGGAGATTAATAGAGATTTTACTGTAATCAGATTTTCAGAATAATCCCTTTTAACATGGTTTAAAATTAAAGGTGCTCTATCGCTTAACGCAGAAACAAAGCTTGTTAACTTGTTTTCCTGTTGGTTATCAATGTTTTGACGACAACAACAAGAAAATTGATGTAGTGCAAAGCAGTGTGCTGTACATCGCGATCAATGTCAAAATCCCGTTATTAGAAAGTCTTTGCAGCATGTCAGCGTTCCTTACCTCTGGCAGCGCTTTGTTTGGGCAGATAACTAATGCACCATAACCATAATGCTTGGAGCTGCAAGTGGTTATTATTATTTTTTAAATCTATTTTATACCACTGAAACGTATTTTTCTAAAAAGCAAATGACGAAAAACAGTGCCTCAAAAGTTAGCCTACATGTTCTAGATTTTGATATCACATTGTTACCACCATCAAATTGCATAAGACGTAAGAAAATAAATGAAATCTCCAAAATAACTTCTCTTCAACAGTATTATTATATTAAATATACAATGACAAGGAGGAAGTATGTGAATAAATAAAACATCAGAAAAGTGCAACCAAAATAAATTGTTACGAGATCGCTTCCAGAATCCTTATCCTAGTTCTAAAAGTTCTAATTATGCTATCACACGATTTAAAGATTATTTTTCCTGTACCAAGATATATTCAAATAGATGTTCTTGTCCGCACCATTGCTTTGATTTAATAAATCACAAGGAGCCTTTCCGGTTCCTTTTTCCCCAGATTCAATATTTCACCCAGTGCTATTCAGTGTACAATGAATAGGTAGTATCACAGCTACTACTGATCTGTGGGATTGTTTACATTTATTAGTTTTAATTGGAATTTTATGTATTTCTTTATTTTTGTAGAGCTGTAGATTTGTATCATACTGGCATGCTTCCAAAGCTATGGCTTCATCCTTCATTCCATCTTCTCTATCAGATTTAACTTACTTCTTCATGTAGGGGTTGCCTCAGTGCTGCAAAGTCAATGGCCTTTTCCAGCTCAGTGCATTTCAATTATTCTAGCCATGTCACCATTTATCCTTTGCACTCCAGAAAAATGACAGCCTCCTAGTGACGAAAAGGTTATTCATAATTTATGTATGAGCCTGTTAATTTCCAGTTTGAGAAGGTCTTTAAAAAGCATTTTTACAGGACTACCACAACATGGTTCCAATCAAAGGTCTCCATAGATTTTTTTTGGGTGGAAGTTTTCAGTGTTCTCAAGGATTAGCTATACCCATCCTCAAGTTTCAGAGATTTGTGCTTCAAAGGGGCAGTGATGTTTTCTTTTATATTTATATGTACATTTCTTTTTAAATGTTTAAACTTTTTAGTAAAATTTATAAACTCTGCACTCATAACTTGTTTGCTGTTCTACAGTCTCACACTCCCAGGTGTGTTTACAGTACTGAAGGTGACTCTACAGACCTTCCTCCCTTATATGGGGTTTACTTTCAATTCAGCAATGATAATTACACATTTCCCAACTTTCGATTTTTTTCACGGCACTTTATGTCTCTGTGATTGATTTGCACCTGGATTCGCGGAGGTGCTGAAGCAGGAAATGGATGGCCTTGCGCTTTGTACTCGGGGATTTAAAATGCGAACGCTGGATTTTTTTCCCTCGGCCTGTTATGGTCTTGGTATCTTCCCTTATTAGTTTTTAAAGTGTGGGCAATAATTTTCATATCCAGGGTGTTAAATAAATGCTGTCACGGTTGTGTTGTGAAGGGCATGCTGCCCCTTATCAAATGAAGATAAATAGATGTGGTGGGTTTAATGTATGTTGCAGATAAACTGACTGACTGACTGACTGACTGACTGGTTTGTTTAAGAGATTCTGCGCCTTTCAGATTGCTGCTTCATGGGTTTAAAGAATTATGGAACAGGGAGGCTTTTTTCCCCTCTTTTCTCTGTTGTATAGCAACTCACAAGGTTGGCTACACCAATGAACTAGGGCCGACCAATCGATCGCAGAAGGGTGCACTACTTGGAGCTGTTTACTTCCTGGAAATCGGTCAAAAATGGCGGTGAATGTGGTATTTCTCAGGGCCTTCATGGGCTGCTCTTCCCCTGTTAGTAGAAGTGCAGATGAAGGACGGGTTAGGCAGTGTCATAAGGGAGTGCCTTGTAAAGCGAGAGAGGCAGACAGAATCCCCCCAAAAAATCAGTAGAATATGCCAGCCTCAGTATCCTGCTATATACAGTCCCATATACTTCTTCCACATTGTTTACAGCAAATTAGGTGTTTTCCTCTCCTGCCCACTCTTTGCAGACCCCAGGGGAAATGGCATCTGAACCCACTGCCCCAGTAGACTCTACACAATTCAGTCATCCAAATTCAGTGGCATATTCTGAGTATTAGTTCAATAGCAGCACTATCTCACTCACTTTTTCTAACAATTATTGTCTGATAGAAATATAACCACTTCTCAACTTTCACTGGTGTGTTGCTATTAAGTAATGTTTGCCATGTCTCTTCCATGCATAAATGTATGCCTATATACACACACAACTTAGTCTTTTAAATCAATTCCTCTAGACACACTTTTAAAATGTATCAGTATTTGAATATTTGTTAAGTGGCTGTAGTTAACCACAGTTAATGAGTATTTAGTCCAGATTGTTCAGAATTGTCTTTGTTAACCAGGTCAGATTTTACAAAGTGACTGTAGTGACTTTCAGCTAAAAATTATGCTAGAGGAAAGCACTGCATATCATTGAAAATATCCATGTCTTTATCTGCTGAACTCTAGAAACTGCATTTTGCACAGACCTATTAGGCCACCTGTGAGCAGAACTGTAAAAGTAGTCTTTCCTCAAGCTCATAATGGGAATTAAATTAGGTAAAATGTCACAATTTGTATTCGTGGCTTGTTTGAGTTTATCAACGGAGGTCACTTCACATTGTACATTGTATCTCCCCAATTTTAAAATTTTATAATATGCAGAGGTATCACCAGTTCTCTTTTGTGTTGTTGCCTTTTTCTGAGATGGGACATAATGAACCTTCCAGCTGTAATCGAGAGCTATTGTTATAGAAAGGACAAGACAGAATTTATAATAAAAGGCTTGAATGGAAAATGAGGAAGAAATATATTTTCCATTGTAGGAGTTGGGCTTTGTATGTAGAAGCCATTTCTTAAAGATTCTGCACAGCATTACCGAAAATGTGTTCATATAGCCTAGATGCATATTGTAGTGTTTGGAATAGTTGGGATAAACATTTGAATGTGTATTTGTATTTGTCTTACTGGTAAAGATATTAGCAGATGCTTTCAATTTCAATTCAAGCAAATGGAGACAATCTGCACAAATGAGAGATTAGGACCGAAATGCTTAGGAGAGACAACGAAACCTAATGCTTTCAGATGGAGTCTTTTAATTGCTCAGCTTACAGAGGTTCACAATGCCTACCTTGACCAGTCGAAACCTTGACCTGGCGTGGCACTCGGCGGCTGTGCTTTCTTGATTTTGATTGCACCTTGTTGTTGTCAGGTCTGCATGAGGGCTGCATTAGCTACTCTGAACAGTGGGGGAAACCTCAATTTTCTCATGGTGCAAAAAGCCCTGATTCCAATCCCTCCTAGAAATCAGAACGACTCGAAATGCGTCCTGATGTGCTGAAGAAAAAAAAAAAAAAAAAAAAAAATGCCACTAAAATGGGAAGTAATGGACATCTTGAAAGTGCAAATTGCACAGGAGAATTGTATTATATAATGTTTTGATATTTAAATACGATTTTTCAGATGTCTCTTCAAGTATGTTCCCCTTGCTGAATTTCAGGAACATCCAGGCTTACAAAAACCAATATACAACAATGCCACTTCTTGAAAATGGACGATGTGGCACACATGCTCTACAGATGGTCCTTTTCAACATTTGACACAAACACTAAGCATTGGAGTCAAAAAGAGTCTATAAGTCTCACTCACGTAGTACAAAAAGTTCCAGTTTGGAGTAGAGGAGCAGAGTTGCATGCTTATTGTCTTTGTCATAATCTTTTTTTTTTTTAACAAAGCCTCGGGAGATGGTACTAATCAACCCAAAAGGGAGATTGTGATTAGATGTGATCAGCAGACCAGTATTGGTTTGTAGGTTTCAATTATAGGTTATTTACATCAGATTTAATTTTGTAAAAAGCAAATGCACAATCTGCCTCCTGGCCACCTCATCTCATTTAATTTCAAGTTTCCTGGTCTTCAGTAGGCTTAGTAGGCTGTGTATCTAAGAGAATCTCAGTCATGCCTTGTCGGCAATAGTATTGTTTCGATGGCATGTTTAATAAGGTTTGCTTTACTAGAAGTGGAAAGATATTCTATTCCTCAAAGTAAAACTAGGCTCTGGCCTTTGCAACAACTTCTGTTATAAAAGTCTCCACTTATATCTTGAGTTCTAGATTATATTATGCTCTTCATAAATGGATATGATTAGGAACTGGTACTAAAAAGATTGCTTATAATATAGGCCAGGATGTATTTTGCCTGTGGTAGTCGAAGCCAGTCATCTTTTGTTTTTTCTAAACGCGTTGAATGCTGGTAAATGGTTTATTTTTGGCTGATTTCTATTCATAAGTGTAGATTTCATTTGTTTTTTATTTTAAATGTTTTGAGTATATAATATTTTGTTCAACAACTTAAAAACTCACCTTTTGTCCCAATACTAGCTGGGATTGTAACTGGGTCTGAGAGTGACACCAAAAAGAGAGCCGCACTGAACACTCATCCCCCTGCACAAATGAAAGCTGGTGTTTTGAAATTGATAGCGCTGGACCTGTAACTTGTACATTTTAAGAATTTGTCAGGCTGCGAATGGGGAAGAGCACAGATACTGTCGCCCTGCTTAAACCGTTGAAGTTACTGCTGTGTGATGCTGTATTTATTGGACAGTCAACTCTCTCTCTCTCTCTCTCGCCGCTCACAAAGGCAACCAAGTGAAAACTGGTCATTTGGATGAGTTTGATTTAGTAATGAGTTGAGCGGCGGCATTGTGAACAAACTGAACCATGTCAGTCGATTGCTTAGATATAACCCCGCGGGAAGCAGTGCTGTAATTAATTCTAGGCAAAATGCAGGCATGGGTCTGTTTCTTTTGCATCAGGCATAGAAAGACCGTGTTATAGTGGAGAATCGTCAAAATATCACAAATGAAATCTGTTCCGATCTGACGTTTACTAGTGAAAACATGAGGGAGCCTTGATTATGTTCTCAGCTTTTGTATTTTATTTTAATGAATAATTGCCGCTTTCTTATGCTTCATCCCAGGCAGTGGGACATAATCGTATCTCTGGTCACGCATTCCAGGGGGTGTTGTATGTTATTGTATCAAATTCCATTCTCTCCCTCCTTGACATAATATTAAATCACTTATCATTTAGTTTCAGATGCAGGAGGCCTTGGCAGACTGTCTGATCCATCTGGGCAGATGCAGCTTGTTAAAGTCTTCACTCGTCTGTCACCTCCTCTCAGAAATCAACCACTTTGCAGATGAATTGTGGCAGGCCTG
Organism: Amia ocellicauda; assembly: GCF_036373705.1. Lineage (NCBI taxonomy): Eukaryota > Metazoa > Chordata > Actinopteri > Amiiformes > Amiidae > Amia > Amia ocellicauda. The sequence continues at coordinate 13,670,821 of NC_089850.1, forward strand.
TCAGGTATTTAGTTTGTATTCTTTCTCCAGAATCTACATTATTGATGACTTGGGTTAGAATCCAGTGCAGTGCAGTCTGATGTGCCTTCACCCAGAATCAAATGGGGGAAGCTTTAGTTTCCAGCTTCTTCAGTTCCAGTTGAGTGTTTCTTGTCTATACTGAGCAAAAATATAAGCGCAATGTGTGCAGTGTTGCTCCCATGTTTCACGAGCTGAAATGAAAGATCCCGACATTTACCATGAGCACAAAAAGCTTTTCTCTCCAATTCTGTGCCCAAATCTGTTGACATGCCTGTTAGTGAGCATTTCTCCTTTGCCAAGACAGTCCATCCCCCTGACAGGTGTGGCATGTCAAGAAGCTGATTAAACAGCACAATCATTACACAGGTGCACCTTGTGCTGGGGACAATAAAAGGCCACTGTAAAATGTGCAGTTTTGTCACACAACACAATGCCACAGATGTCTCCAGTTTGGAGGGAGCGTGCGATTGACATGCTGACTCTTAGAATGAACATCAGAGCTGCTGCCAGAGAATTGAATGTTCATTTCCCTTCAACAATGTTTTTTTGTTCCAGCTAGGGTCGCAAAGAGTTGGAAACTTTCCGGGAATTTGCCATGGGAAGTTAAGCCTGGGAATTCTGGACATTTTGCCCAATTTCATCAGGAAATGTTAGCTTAATAATAGTGAACTTTTGTTTTTGGGTGCGGGGATGAGACGCATTATAAGGCAATTCTAGGTCTTGTGGCATGTTTTGGTTAATATATCCAGTACAATTGCAACCCTCTGCATGCACAGTGCATCTTCCACCACATGTGCAGCTGATTATCAGACTCTGCAGTGCTACTGAGCCACACTACTGCACTGTCTGAGCCAAGGACTACATGCTTTCAAGTAAGTTTTGAATATATTTTAAATGACATATGATATTTCAGTAAACTAGCAATAGTAGTTGCTTAACTCATTAATAACTGATGTGTTCATAGAATTCAGAAATTGTTGATTTGGAGTAACCTGGATCGGGGCTCCACAGGACAAGGGTTGGGGACCACTGGCCTACAATAATGGTGCGTTCCAATTACCTCGGAAGTCAGATTTCGAGGCTGGGAATGACGTCAAACCCAAGTTGACCTCTTTCTAGTATACAAGTCGGAAAACCAAGATGGATGCGTCCAGGCTAACCTTTGTTGTGCTTGTTCTTTTGTAATACAAACACATGAATAAGCGGTATTTTGCACAGATGCCGAAGTATCATGTCCACAGATAGAGGTTGGATAGTACTGTTTGCACCACTGAGTTTATTGAGACACAGACAAACTGAAGTGCTAATAAACAATATATTGCTACCGTTTCACTTACTGCTGATGCGCTGAGCAGCCATTTTGCATTCTGTAGTTGGTGTTGTTGTGGTTCCTCCGAGTTTCCGAATCGGAACTCCGAATTGAGGGGGCGTTCCGGTTAAAAGTTCCTACTGGGAACTCGGAATTTCCGACTTCCGAGTACAAATGGAATGCACCATAACACGAGAATTCAAACTTCAAGCTTCAATCTTTAACTACAATCCATTAACAGAGAAATGCACATCTTCAGTCATACAAGCTTTCCACCTACAAAGGCAAGCTAAAATCTGAGACCTACTGATATAACTTGGAAGCCTTAAAAGTTGCATGCAACTTCTAGTTATTTTCTTTATCATTAGTCATTTTGGGTAAAACATGGTCACTGCTTTCAATGTTGATTGTTAAATCATCAGCTTTATATAATCACATTTTTCTGTAGGCTACTATCATTCTAAAGATTTATGTTGAAAATGTATTTTTTGTTGATCTAACAGAAATATAGATATATATATTTTTTAAAGGGTTTGCAATTATGTCTGCTTATGATAAGGTAAAGGTGTATGTTTCTGTCTGCTAATGACATGGTTAATACAGCCTATTCAAATAACCCCTACATTTCCATTTTATTCCCGATAATTCCCATATATTCCCATTAATTCCCACGGAAAGTTTCCATCATTGAATAGTCCCAAAATTGTGCAACCCTAGTTCCAACCAACATCTTAATTACCTAATTGAATGGTATATTGCTTTGTTCAATTAAGGATTCAATTAAGACCTTGGTTGGAACAAATACCAGCAGAGCAGGGGGTCCTCCAGGACCGGTTTGAAAAAAAAAATGCTCTACTATAAGCCACTTTTGGCTTAAATTTAGAGAATTTGGCAGTACGTCCAACTGGCCTCACAATCACAAGAGCACATGTGCCACGCCAGCCAGGACTCCACATCCGGCTTCTTCACCTGTGGGACCAGCTGAGACCAGCCACCTGTACAGCTGATGAAACTGGGGGTTTGCACAACCGAAGACTTACTGTACAAACTGTCAGCAAGCGTCTCAGGGAAGCTCATCTACGGCTCGTTGTCCTCACCAGGGTCTTGACCTGACAGCAGCTCTGGTGGACATCCCTGCAGTCAGCAGCCAATCACACGCTCCCCCCAAAACATCAGATTTGACATCCATAGATTAGGGCCTAATGCATTAATTTCAATTGACTGATTTCCTTATATCGGGGGTGTCAGACTCCAGTCCTGGCATCCCAATTACTTCATTAATCAGGTAGGCTTATCTAGAACATTTCAGAGTCTGGAGAGAAGTGTTCAATTCATCCAGTTAATTGATTAGACCAATTATGGAGCCAAGAGCTGCGCTGGAATAAAATCCAGCAGACACTGCTGCCCTCCAGGACTGGAGTGTGACACCCCTGCCTTATATGAACTGTAACTCAGTAAAGTCTTTGCACCTGTTGCATGTTGCGTTTATATTTTTGTTCAGTGTATATCCTTACAAAGTGTATTTGGAGTTCTGTTCTGCAGCATATGCTTAATTCCCATTTAAAGTCTAACTTTTCAGCTCAGAGGTTGTACTCCAAAGATATTCTATGGAATTGTTAATCAGTTTTGCTTAACTGCCTAGTGTTGTCATAAATTGTGACACATTGGTTTGTTTGGGTTTACAATGGGGCATTGCTCTGCTGCTACACACATGACATGCAAACTATACAAATATCTTTACATTTTAAAATTGAAGGTACTGATATAATGGAGCAATATAATACATCGATTATTAAGCTTCTCAATAAGCCAGTCATGGCCTGGTCTGCAAAATAACATCTCTGTTATTAATATATTCCTCTTAAAGCCACTACACCATTATTTAGCAAGACTTGGATTGATGGTGCACTGTTCCCGAGACTATGGAATCAAGTGATATTTTGGGAAAAAATAAACAACTTTTCTTTCCAGTTCCCATTGAGGGAGGACATTGTTCAAAATAATTACCTTTTTGTAGATCAGAAATCGCTGCCCTGTCAGATAGATAAAAGCAGTCAACCGGAGGCATCCAAAGCAAACGTGGGAGCCGTTAACAATCTCCGGGAAAAAAATAAAAAAAGGGGGATGATGTGAATACAAATGGGAGAGGGATGGTTCTCGTCTCCCGAAAGCCTCTGAAAAACTGGAGGAACAGTCTGCCCTACGTTTAAGTGCTGCTTATGGCAAGAAAGAAAGAAAGATATGTCGTGGAAGTATATATATTGATTCAAGCCACTGGAGAATTTAGCAAGCAGAGCTGGAAAAAATAAATTGTTAGCACCTGTTCTACTACTGATTATAACAATTTTGTGGTGTCTAGATTTGAATCTTTGTGTTTGATTTATCTAATTTCAAATATAGAAAGTAGCTGTGGAAACGGGAACTGTCTTAACCCTTTAATTATTGTTGAATGAGATTTGGACTATCCAGATTTACTGTTTCAGTCTTTTTTTAGCTAGAGAGAAGACCATTTAGGGTGGGTGGGTCCTGGAAACCCGAGTTTGACACACCCACTGTGCTGTCGTATTCCAGCCCAGCTTTTGGCTCCTTTATTGACCCTAATTAATGAATACCTGGATGATTATAACACTCTCCAGACTCCAGAATGCTTGATGTGTTACAGTATCCCAAGTAAATCAACATATTTGAAGTTATCAGCTGAAAAAAAGTGAAAAGTTTGACTTAGCTCCATGTGAGGAAGTGATTAAATCATTTTGATAATTGTGGAGCAAAAGCCAGAACAAAAACCCTGAAAGAAGCCAGCCCTCCAGGACTAGAGTCTGACATCGCTGATCTCGAGCATGTCATTTCACTGGCAGTCTGTCGGATTCATTTTGCATCTTTTCCTGTATACCCAGGATAAATCTGTCTTCCCAATGCCAAGAGATTACACAAATAAAGAGGTTTGGATAAGGACTGGAGCAGTAATCCTTCTATCCCCTGTAGTATGGCTTCCTTAGTCTCGAAAATTAGGTTTGAAACTACTCGGGCTCATGCAGGTTTCCCAGTTATGTGACTTTTGTGTGCTCAAACAAACTTTCTCGATTTGCTTATGAAAAAGAAGAGAAAATTAAGTATTTGAGCTTTAGATAACACATTCAGCCAGAAAATGTTAGGTTTTTATTATACACTATGATTTGATTTAGTTATATTTCATTTTTTTCCCTTTCTAAGTATACAAAGACATAATGGAAGTGCAGGTTAAGTCCAAGTCCATCGGTTTTCAAGAGAATAATAACAATATATGTATTCTAATGAATCATAATTATACGTTATGCTCCCGCACAGCCGCCGACATGAAAGGTTTCTGTTCAATTGTAGTTTGATGTTGCATTATTAATGCACTTCATTGACCCTACTTTGCCTGTGAGAAGTGATTAGTAGATTGCATTAGTAGAGTTCTAGCACAGAGTATGAGAATCCTTTAATGAGTTCAGAAGTCATCGGAGAAATGACAAAAAATGGTTAGGGTAGCCATGTATACAGAATTAGTTCACCTTAGTCAGGGAGCGGTATAGAGTTCTCATTTTTTGGGTGGGGGGGTTAGGCTAAATCTTTGTATTTAGCCTACATTTTTAAAAATTATTACTTCATTATCTAGCTTTGAAGCCCAACTGAAATTACTGCTGCCAGTATTCTGACTAGAGTGTATCACGTTTGTAACCATTGCCTGTGAGAGAAACAGAAAGGGGTCAGTAAAATCTCACTCGGGATACTGAATACCAAATAGAGGAAAGTGTATAACTGAGAATCGGGTTTTCACACCGGCAGTAAATCAGATGTGTGGAGAGGGGAAACATGGGTAGGAGGCTGAATACACTAAAAGTGACATCTGGTTCTGTGTTAATTTAAACTGCAGAGTTATTGATATTTTGCCTGGGAAATTTCACCCTGGTTTAGCAACTTGAATAGAAAAAAAAAAGGGTGGTGGCTTTCTGCCATTAATTAGGTAATTAAAGGTAACATTCACCTTAGTAACATGTGTTCCTTTCCACGTTTATAGTTCCTTAAATGATATCCTTAGCTGTAAAATCAAAGCCATTTAGGTCTGTGAATAATTCAGTAGGTCTAACAGTTTTTGATTTTAATTGTGCTTTGCCAGCTGAAAAGTAGCACTAATTAGTGTGGGCATGAGAGATACTGATTCCAAAGATATTGTAAGATGGTTTACATATAGCTGTTTTGCATTCTGTGTGTAGTAGTCCAACCTGTTTATGTGTTGGTAATACTACACTTCATAGCTCTGCAAAACCAAAACAGCTAGCAAAATGTGGAAGATAGTGTATTAGAGTTCCTGAAGACTACTTAATAATAAGTCTCCTCCAGTAAATACCTAGATCCAATAACTTCGCAAACCTATAGGTAGTCCTTTTAGTTTTGTGAAACTAATAGTAAATGGTTGTTGTTTCAGAAATTTCCATCAGAAAAACTTGTCGTTCATTGAGATGCAATTAAGGCACCAGAAAACAGTTAAACTATCCCTTTGAAATTGTAGTGTTTATTTGTGACCTCTCAGTTTGTACATCCTGAGGACTATGTCATGCAAATTACTCAAACTTTAGGAAGGTGTTTTCAACCATATGAGAAATTGCTTTGTTTGTTTTTCTCCCCGTGTTAGGTAGTCAATAAAAATCTGCCTTTTCAACATTGGACATTTTCTCCCCCACAAAAACCGAATGAATTTCAAAAATTACAGGGAGGTGATGATGATTGATAACAAACTATAACCAATTTCTTCCAACTCACCATATCTGCTTAATTGTATGTATTTATTTAAATTCAGTAGTCATGCAGAAGAAAAAGGGCAGAGTTATATTCCTACCTAAAATGCCCAAAGTTGTCATTAGTACACCATTAAATACGGTTCAAAAGTAGCTCTGCATTTCAAGGAAGCAAATATCAAACTAATTACTGAGAAGGCCATTATGATTATTGAAATGAAGCAAGTTGTTATTGAAAATATCACTCTCTGGTCCATTATAGGCAATAAGGTGAAGAAATATAGAGCAATAATCACTGATAAATGAATTTCAATGTACAGAAACCAGCCATGCAAGTGGCAGAAACGCAAGGGGAAGATGCCCTTGATTTCTAAAGTGAGGCGACTGAAGAACTAATATAGCATTAATATTGAAGGTAAAGTTCATCATAAAAAGCACAAATGCCAAAGTGGCTCTTTGTCATTGCTCTTTGACATGTTCAGAATATGAATTAAATGTGCCTTCTGTGTTTGCTATCACTGTTTTGAATGAAACCAAAGTCAAGCACATACATATTCAGTCTACTGAATAAACTCTTGAGGAAAGGTATAATAAGTCAACAAATACAGCAATTTAACCAGTTTTTTTTTTCTTCCCATTTCACTATTTCCATGCTTAACTTTCTGTAACTACAACCTCTTGAGATTTACGGTCATATTCATAATGACTTTACTGACAAACTGATGATGAAATATCTTGTTGCCTCATTGTGTCATTGTCCTATTTGCAAGAAGAACAAAAAAAGTATAAATTTAGGGCTAGAGAAATCTATACTGACCTACCTACAAATCGCAAAGTACAAATCGGTACCCTGTTGTGCTTTAAGTGGCTTGTTAGAAGCCGCTTTCTAGCTCTCACTCTTAGAGTATTTGTTTTGTAGTTCGAACATGAAGAACACATGTTGTGGTCCAAAAAAAAAAAAAAAGGCTGTTACATACTTAATTTGATGGTTGAAGTATTGCATTGCCCCATGAGTTTTTAAAGAGCAGGGAAGTCAGGCCATGATGCATATATTTTGCTCATTGAGAGAACGATCATTCCTGTTGAAAAAGAACATGCCCTGTCTTTCCGTATGTTTATCCTTGACCTACTGAGCGATCCGTACAGCAGTTCGCTGTCAGTGGTCTATATCTCAAGGGAAGTCCCTGTCTGAACAAATGTTTTTCATGTGTAATGGATAGCAATTACCTTCCAGGACTCTGACTCTTTCAATATTATGTTCCTATTGCAGAAAAGAAGTGGTTGTAGAAACAATATGGAATATTTTTAGTATACTATTCTGTATGCGTGTTTGCATGTATATATGTATGCTTTATCATCAGTCTTTTTCAAACCACTGTTAGATGTTTCCATATATACCAGCACTTCAGCATCCGCAAGTTCAGCATTCACGAATTTGGGTATTTGCGAGCTCGTCATAAAATGTGAACTTTCAATAAGCCGACCTCTAACTCTGAGGTTGCAGGTTTGAATCCTGCCTTGATCAAAATGCTTATGAGTGAATTTGTGCTTCCCTGAAGTTATTAGGAGCATATCCTTTGTGAATGTTGAGATGCTGCTGTATGTGTGGGTATGTGAATATATTCATAGCTATATAGATGTACATACAGTGAGGGAAAAAAGTATTTGATCCCCTGCTGATTTTGTACGTTTGCCCACTGACAAAGAAATGATCAGTCTAGAATTTTAATGGTAGGTGTATTTTAACAGTGAGAGACAGAATAACAACAAACAAATCCAGAAAAACGCATTTCAAAAAAGTTATAAATTGATTTGCATGTTAATGAGGGAAATAAGTATTTGACTCCTTCGACTTAGTACTTGGTGGCAAAACCCTTGTTGGCAATCACAGAGGTCAGGCGTTTCTTGTAGTTGGCCACCAGGTTTGCACACATCTCAGGAGGGATTTTGTCCCACTCCTCTTTGCAGATCCTCTCCAAGTCATTAAGGTTTCGAGGCTGACGTTTAGCAACTCGAACCTTCAGCTCCCTCCACAGATTTTCTATGGGATTAAGGTCTGGAGACTGGCTAGGCCACTCCAGGACCTTAATGTGCTTCTTCTTGAGCCACTCCTTTGTTGCCTTGGCTGTGTGTTTTGGGTCATTGTCATGCTGGAATACCATCCACGACCCATTTTCAATGCCCTGGCTGAGGGAAGGAGGTTCTCACCCAAGATTTGATGGTACATGGCCCCGTCCATCGTCCCTTTGATGCGGTGCAGTTGTCCTGTCCTGTCCCCCAAAGCATAATGTTTCCACCTCCATGTTTGACGGTGGGGATGGTGTTCTTGGGGTCATTCCTCCTCCTCCAAACACGGCGAGTTGAGTTGATGCCAAAGAGCTCGATTTTGGTCTCATATGACCACAACACTTTCACCCAGTTCTCCTCTGAATCATTCAGATGTTCATTGGCAAACTTCAGACGGGCCTGTACATGTGCTTTCTTGAGCAGGGGGACCTTGCGGGCGCTGCAGGATTTCAGTCCTTCACGGCGTAATGTGTTACCAATTGTTTTCTTGGTGACTATGGTCCCAGCTGCCTTGAGATCATTAACAAGATCCTCCCGTGTAGTTCTGGGCTGATTCCTCACTGTTCTCATGATCATTGAAACTCCACGAGGTGAGATCTTGCATGGAGCCCCAGACCGAGGGAGACTGACAGTTATTTTGTGTTTCTTCCATTTGTGAATAATCGCACCAACTGTTGTCACCTTCTCACCAAGCTGCTTGGCGATGGTCTTGTAGCCCATTCCAGCCTTGTGTAGGTCTACAATCTTGTCCCTGACATCCTTGGACAGCTCTTTGGTCTTGGCCATGGTGGAGAGTTTGGAATCTGATTGGTTGATTGCTTCTGTGGACAGGTGTCTTTTATACAGGTAACGAGCTGTGATTAGGAACACTCCCTTTAAGAGAGTGCTCCTAATCTCAGCTCGTTACCTGTATAAAAGACACCTGGGAGCCAGAAATCTTGCTGATTTGATAGGGGATCAAATACTTATTTCCCTCATTAACATGCAAAATCAATTTATAACTTTTTTGAAATGCGTTTTTCTTGATTTTTTTGTCTCTCACTGTTAAAATACACTTACCATTAAAATTATAGACTGATCATTTCTTTGTCAGTGGGCAAACGTACAAAATCAGCAGGGGATCAAATACTTATTTCCTTCACTGTATGTAGATAAGCATCTGGCAGGACCACATTCATGTTTTTCTGATATGTGATGATATTTAAGCCATATTTATGGGCAAAACAAAGAGTAAAGCTTGGAACATATTCTGGAGCCGGAGGATGTTGAAGACCGTTCTCTTCAAGACGATCCCCGACGTGGGATGCATCTCTTCTTTGGAACATATTCAGATAATCTTTTCCTCAAACTGGTGGCACAGCTAGCAGCAGCGCTCTGATCAGGCCTTTTCATTGGACTTAAAGGGCAAGTCGTCGCTACATACACTACGATTTACCTGGGTCCTCCGTGGATAGGAGGGAGATTTAACAAAATGGTGTTCAATGTTATTTCTGGAATAATTACTTAATACAGTATTAGACTTCAGTGAGGGGCTTTGAGTTTTAAAAGCAGGTCTTGTTAAACTGGTAGGTGTCTCTAGTAACTGGTTCCACTAAACTCCCAGTTTACATGTCATGGTAGTGCAAACATACATGCAGCATTGACACAAAGGAGATTGTAGGACAAAGTTTAGCATCGTTCAGGACCTTAAGAAGTCGAACAGCTGATGTGAAGTATCTGAATGTTCTGACAGAAGGGAAAAGGCCCAATGTAGGGCCCGAAACTAGTTGCTAATTAAATGCCGTCATTCTCGCATCATTCCGGACTTTCACGCCTTGTCAGCGTAGTTCGCCCCTTCAGCTGATGAATTGACGTATCGCTACCTGATGGGGATGCCATTTTATTTGAAATGAACTTGATTAATAACAGATATCCTCCTGAAGCACACACTCTCCATAAACTGGGTTGGCAGACCACTGCACAAAGCTCCTTGTTGCGGCACCTTTTCTGCTTGGGATTGGGAAGCACCGTTATATCAATCGTGCTTCGGCAATTACTCCGTACATGAGTTTTAATTCCAGCTGAGCCTCCACTGGTGGCCCCCTGCCTTTCATGTGCTTTTGAAAGCCCTTTTTGCACTCTTTTTTGTTGGTAAGCTGTGCCCCATTTTCATCATTGGGAAATTGAAAGGTAGCGTTCAGTCGGTAATCGATGCCAATCCCCCTGTGGTTGTGAAGGCAGCTGCATCTGCAAGTGGGGAATCTGAAACCCTTTGCTGTGAATTGGAATGCAAAGTGAGCCAGCACTGCAGCAAACCAAAGTCATGCGCTGAGTGAATGAGCCACAAAAGCTCCTCTCTCAAGGTTGTCATTATTAGTTGTGGGAGTGGTGGTGGTAGTAGTTGTAATAGTTATGCTTCACTGAAGAAGGTGCATGTTACTGGAAAATATTTTGTAAGCATAATAAACATGTTATCTACGTGGCAGCATACATTAACAGAACTACCAATGACGTTATTTGGTTATAACTCGGTTTATTCTTAATTGAGGTTAAGTAATGCTCTATTAATTCAGCTTAAAAGGGCTGACATTAGATCTGAAATGTCAGTGACATGCTCACCACTCAATTTTTAAAATGGCTACAGGTGAAGTGTTGTATAATGCTAATATACAATATTATGCCCCCCCCCTCAGAATACAGGTACTTTCTTTATTTTTTTGATAATTTGGTGTTATTTTAGTGCAATATTTTGTGTAGTTTTTTTTGTCTTGAAACCAAATGCATGCAAACAAATGACGGTAGAGGTCATGATATCACCCCCTTTAACTTTATCCAGGCTGATTTCGGCTCTTCTTTTGCAGACATTTAGGAAAGTCCTCCAGCTCCTTCGGGTATATGATTAATTAAAAATATATTCTGTACAGAGACAGATGTGTGAAAGGAGACATCTGGAAGGGATAAGGTAGTAATCTCTTATTCAATTTCTATCAGCCAGTAAGACCACATGCTGCGAATCGACCTGGGATTTTAGGCCGACTTGATTTACCAATGTGTGGTACTTTTTGGGATCGTTGCACATCTGTGATTTTATTATTTTTTTGGTTGTTGCTTTCTTGAAAACCAACCTTTATAAAACCTATCTGCTAATTTATGCATTTGACATTTTTCTCTTCTAGTGACGTCCATGAAAAAATAATGATATATATTCAAAATAAATACATCTATGAAGCCTTTCTTATTCTTTGTGTGAGATGGGTGGTGGGATGGGTTGGTGACAGTATCTTCAGTTTGCAGTGATTATATAGGAGCAAGGCCTTCTGTGAATTATACTCCATTAGTCACCAGCTTATGCTTATTAACTGTTACTTAAAGGCAGGCATGAATCTACATGATTTTGCTATATATATACTTTAAAGAAAATCCTGATCAAGAGTAAGAGCTGGGGAGTCAGATAGGTAAATGGAGATTTGCGCTTTCATTATTGCACCCCGGGCTAATTAAGGGGCTAAAACCAAGAACGAACCGGTTTGATCAAAGCGTTAAGGGAAAATCACCAATGTGTACCGTTATTACAATCGTAAATTGGGCTTTAGTGTCTGATGCATACAGTGGCATTCTCTCATTCAGTAATAATGGAGTCAATATTGCTGCATCCGTCTGGGCAGCAAATGTTCAAAGCTGAATTTATTCTAATGGTGTAATCATTACTGTGATTTCAGAAAATGGGTTTCTGTCTTTGTCAGCTTTATTTTACTTGATTTTACTTCAGGCATTGTGTGTGGTTAATAAGCGAGGCTTACATGTATATATATGAATTAGTAGTGTGTGGTGGAGTGTGGAGAGTTTTTAATATGATTAGTTTCCAAATTGAAATCTTTTGTTCCGTTAGAAACCACCAGTAACTCGTCTTGGTTTCTTTGTGTTTTTTATTTTTATTTTTTTAATGGATGTTCATAGTTATCTTCTGAGAGTGCTGAAGCAGATACAGTCCTTCACAGTATCACATCCATTGATTGGTTTTGTTGAAATTAATCAACAAATTTTAGTGCACTCTTGTTCTTAGGATCTGAAAGCTGGGATAGGTTCTGTGCCTTGGAGGACCGAAGCACTGGATAATATGAATATGAAAATGTTGTTTGCCTCAATTATGAGCTGCAGAGGACAAGCAAACACGATTTATATCTAATAAAGTGGTATTTTAAAATGATTACGCTGTACCTCCCCACGGGGCTCAAATGCATCTGTTTCAGATAGTTGGAATAAAAATTGTTTACAAGGCTTAAAGTGTATCAGCCATATTCTCTATTTCAGTAATAAAGCTCAGATTGCTGGGCTAGGCACATTTTTTTAGAACTAGTGTAGTATCGGCAAAGTGTCCCGAAACCCATTGTAAAGTGCTCATTTAAACCAAACACAACTAAGCATAAGAATAATGTGATGAACTCTAGGTCACACAAGAGAGACTGCTTCTGAAATTCCACGGATTGCATGGTGCTCATCAGTAAAATAATCACTGTTAGGTTGCCAGATCAAACTCAAGATGCCTGCATCAGCCACACAAGCGATATTAATGATTTTGATGTCCCACTAAGGAATCGCAGGGAATTGACCCTTGTATAATGCATTGTTTTCTATGACATAAACATTTTTAGTTTCAGAATAGCATTTTGAGCGTGCCAATACAAATATACACATCCTGGACATCACAGAAGATTCCACTAGACCTCTGTATCCTAAAACCAGACTATCCCAGATTAATCCCTGGAAGCAGAGACCACACGTGGACTTGAATTGATTTGTTGTCTGGTATATCAGTGTAGAATAAGGCCACGGCCCGGGAGAAATAGTTTGAAAAGGCCAAAGAAAAATGACTTTTCACAAGCTGAATAATCCATTGGCCAAACTCAGTAGTAACACTTTTCCTTAGAAACGCATTCAAAATCACAGGTTTGTGTCTCTGGGTTGCTGTATATGACCATGAATTTCACCTAAAATCATAGCTTCGGTATGAGAAAAATAAACTAAACTTGAACAAGAAAGGAAATAGGGGATCTGTTTCTTTTATATTTTACTGGAACAGTATGAATGTGAAAGTGAATTCCAAGTTGTATTAAATTGTGTAAGCATGTTCACCTCTCAGGATAGTTGCTGCCTCCAAAAAGTAATTAAACGAATACCAAACCTAAAAGTCACTGGCAGAAGCTAGTGTACTTCCCTAAAATTGGAGAGATCAATACAAAGTTTCGATCAGCAAGAATCTGTTCCTTTTGGCCTTCAATGGATTTTAAGATTTAGAGAATGCCATTCAAGGTTCACATGTAACCTTTGAAACGAGAAGGTGATTTATATTTTTTGGTTCAGCTTTCAATAACGCTTAAATCCCAACTTGAAATGAGGGATTGTGTATTCCCCTTGTGTTTAGAAAACGAAAACGAGCTGAAGTATTTGTTAGTGGTGAAATGAGTGTTTAAAAAACAACAATGTAGATCTAATTCTCTAGGTCTGTACCAGGTGGAGTCATACTTCAGAAGAAGAGTATGGGCTTCACAGTGACTCATCTGGTAATAAAAGACTCCCCGGAGCACCAGGTTGTGCCCCACAGTCCAGAGATGGCGTGTATGAATCATGCCTGTCATAATCTGAGTGGGAGCTTCCAACTGGCAGACCACTGCTGTTGTTGGCTGCGATACAAACCAAGCAGTGTTTAGTTGATTATCTGTTGGCAAATTCCAAAGTGGGGTGCATATAAAACAAGAGATGTGTTTGCATCTGTGATAGTGGTGCTGTAACTTGGACTCCCGTTGTATGTGCCAAGTATTGATCTGTTCAGTAGACTGAGCACACTTGTACTGTTAAGATGATTTGGATCCACTCCCGATTGTATTACTTTATGTAGGTCTATGTATTTATTTAACTCGGAAAGACAATTGCAACCTCTTCCTTTAATGACCCAAGTTTGTTTTGTCACACTTCATTTGGCAGTCTGAACGCGTGTAACTCATAATGGTTTCTTTGCGAATCTGATAATGCTTCACTGGCACGAGCTCAAAGTTCTCTGGCAGCTCGCGATGAAATATACCGACTGCTAAGCAGATGATAGCCTGGTGCATCTGCAAAAGCTGCAAATGAAAATGTACCCTGCTGATTTCTCCCTGCTTTAGATTGTGTTTGCTCGAACCATATGAAGTATGGGTCTTGCATCTAGAAAAATCTATAATGCTTTAAAAATATATTTTATTTATTTAAATAGCTAAGAGTGCGAGTTCCTAAATCGATATGACTAACACAAAACAGGCAGTGATTGTATATCCTGAGAATAGCCTGAGGTGTGCGAAGTTAATGAGGAATACAATCCAAATTAGTTTTTGTTGTGTTTTTGGTGGTGAAATGTTTTACATCCCCTTTCTTAACGTGGTCATATAGGCTGATTCAGTGCTCAACTTCCTGTGAAAAGATATCATGATAAAATAAGTATAGTTAAATTGACAATATTGCTTAAAGTAAATGAGCGGTTTGACTGTACACATGGCATGGAATTGGTTATCTTAGCCACACAAATATCTTTACAGTGAAATTTAACAATCAACCCCCTTTCTCTCCATCTACAACTGCTTTGGTCCAAGCTGTGCTGTAACTGACCTACAGTAGCATAACAAAACTATTAAAAACAAATGGACATCCTGTGAAATTGGCCCCAATAGCATTGCGTCCTGAGCCGTAGTTGGAAACTGAAGAATTTTTAAATCCTGATAATTATATGAATGGGATGACAGGTATAGGAATGTTGGGAAATGTTGCTCTGTGATTGGCTGGTTTCTCAGATGTGATCTATAATCAATATAAGAGACCGGAACAAAAGAAAAATGAAAGGTGTGCCAATGCAAATCTATCATCTTTCCAATGAGATCTGGTGGTGTACAGTGCGAGAAGTGCAAACAGTGGCTGTTGTCCAGTTTGAGCAACGGAGCAGTCACAGTACAGACACAAGTGAAACCTCCCCATTCCTACTGCAGCGAAACTGAAACTGAATTGTGATTATAGATAGTTTCTTTCAGAGTGGTTGGGCTTGAGCCAGTTCTCTAGGTAGAGGAAACATTCATTTTGTGTTCTCATTGGACCTAAGTCAGAAAGTACTCCGTGATAACCTTGGTAGACCCAGTATCGAGATTTGTTGCATAAAGTTTCATTATCAGTCTTAAGCTTTGGCTTGGATATCAGTGTGAATCCCATATAGCCAGCAGCTTGACTAATTGTCAGTGTAGCTGACTGGACTAAGGAACTACTTTAATAAACAAGGGGCGGTTGTGCTCTATTAACTTTTTTCTAACAGTGCAAAATTTGGCACAGATTAACTGCACCCCTCTTACTAAAACAGGTTTGAGACTGTTATCAGCAATGCCACTGGTGTACAGAAACCATAGATTAAAAAATTAGACCATTTATCAGCGGTCAGAGACAGTTTATATCACTTTGTGTAACTTCCCAAAAATCAACACAACGCCCAGACATCAGATCTTCAATGTACCAGAGGGAAAAGCCATTTGAGCAGATGGTATGGGTAAGAGGTGATGCCACTCGATCAGTACTTATGGAGAGCAATTGCCTCATCACAATATGTTGACAGGCTGTTATTAAGCACTAAATCAGCCACTAAATTGGTAAGCTGAGCTGAATGTAAAAGGCAGATAGTTTAAGTACAACAATCTGAGGCACAACACAAGGGAGAGTTGCAACAGTCTCCAAAGATGTCAGGAAACGCACAGAGAGGTTACTGAGTTGCAGGCCTGAAGTGCTCACAAGGCATGCTCTTTAGAACGATGTTAAAAGGTTACACACACATTTGAAATGCCATCTCTGCCCCCAAATTAAAGCATTAGCCCGCTGCCTGTAACTTTGTACAAGTTGGACATTACATCTGTAACTCAGTTGTCAATATATATTTGTTAATTGTTTGTTAGGGCCAAATGCAGCCTTGTAGGTTACTTGAATCCTCCCAGTTACAGAAGGTTCCCTGAAGCAAATTGTCAGTGTAACGTTGTGTTATCATCACGACACATTTGTATCCATATATTCTGATCATCAACAGACTTTTTCTGACCTGTTCAGGCAAACCAATGTGAACAGGTCTAAATCCACACCTGAATAACATAAGCTACGGAGTTTTTGAGGGTTGTGATTAATAACTGCGGTTTAAATATGTATTTTTGAGGCTAACTGTTGCAAGTATTCACTGTTAGTAGGTACCGTTAATAAAAACGTAATTGGATCTCTCGTACCTGTAATGTATCCTTCTAGGAGAAGTGGAACTGATGTTGGAATGGCTTCACAAGAGGTGTCTTATCACCTTCGTTTTTTGAACTTTTGCTCATAATGTTCTTAAAATGTGTGCGTGTGATGCTCTGAATACACAGCCCTTTTCAATCTCTTGTTGATCTGCATCTTGTGGGAACTACGAAGAGAAAAACATATTCTGGATGTTCAGACTTCAAAAGATTTTTTTTCTTAAAGGCTTATTTTTTTCATTCTGATGCTACTGGGTAAAATCTCTGTGAAAGTATATAAAAACATTTTTGACGGGTACTTGCAGCTTGCAGTAAACCATTATTACTTTTATTATGCTAAGCACGAATTGATGCAATGAACGCCATTGGGCTCCCGATTGGCGCATGCAGGTACACCACGGTGCCAGCGTTCAGGGTGTCTCCTGCAGGACTGGAGGAGCTGGTTTCAAATCCATCCATCTTCATTAATGCTTCATCCAGTACAGGGTTGAGGAGAGGCCTCAAGCAGTCTCTCTCTTAGACAGACTACACACTGGCCGAGCCCTAAGGCCAGAATTGAACCCGTGTCTCAGGAGCAGCTGCGCTAGCCAATCAGAGCCAGCCTGTTAATTCCACTTATGAGTGACTTCTCTGACCTCTCAGTTACTGCGGGGCTCATGGTGTTGGGTATGGCATCCGTTTCTGTGATCGGTGTGATTAATGGATTTGTAGGTGTCTGGGCTTGCCGTACGTCTCTGAGGAGTCACAGTATCACAGAAGCACAGTCAGTATTTGGCGATTCTAAACTAGGGGAATATGAATTGAAATTTGGGGTAAAAGAACTCGTCTTTGATGTCTGAGAATTTGTACCTGCTGTAACATTTTTCCACTGACAGATTGTATGCGATTGGAAGAAATGCCTTTGGAAGAAACACAGAATCTCAACAGGTATTGATTTCACCTGGAGAAACGGAGAGCAGGGACATAAGTTAACACAAAAAAGCTGAGAGGCAAAGTAGACGCAGACTGATAAGAGATTTAGAAGGGAGAAAATAGCAGAATAGCAAAATGGAACCAGAGAGGATGGTTGAACAAAAACATGGATTCAACTGTCATCATTTTTATACTCGGAACCATTCATACTCTACACTATAGCTAATAGTGAATTAGTGTCTTTAAATGAGATGTGTATATATAATCTGGTTGAGAGGGTTTTTCACCACCAGCACCAGCCTCATTTTCATAAGAAGTCTCCCAACCAATCAGAGACCAACCCAGCCCTGGTCTCTGAGATCGATTGAGATTAGGCTTCAGGGTGCTCAGTCTGCTGATTGACAGAATGACAGATACAGCAGTTTTGAGGACACGTTCTGGTCCCGTTTGAACTCGAGAGCGGGTAGCCTTGGACCTTTCCCTCTGAGCCCTGCTGCCTGCCCTTTCATGTCACCAGCAAAGACCCGACTAATCAATAATGAGCCTGTTTGGACCGGTTTTCAGTGTTTGCGTTAGCAGCGCTTTGATTTCTTTTGTGCAATAAATCCTACAATCCAATAAATCCTATAAATAAAAACTACAGAGGTAATCGAATGCTGTAATAAATGTGTGCACTGCTGCAGTCCTTCAGTTTATTTAATTTTTTATAAACTGATTTTGTACTTCTGAGACTGGCCCAGGATTATGAGAGCTATGCTTATGTTATCCCACGTATTATTTGACTCATCTGAAGGAATTTTACAATATTTTGTACAGGCTGCTTAAGTTTACTAATGCATTTTCTTTTTGCCCCTTCAAAATTACTTTCAACAAACTGCAATCTTTGTAAAGTTCAAACCATTAACACTATTGTTTTTTTAATTTAATTATAGTCGGGTTAAATGACTAACTACATAATATAACCTTGATGCCTGTATTTGAAAACGCTCTGCAGTCAAGTGGCTTTCACTTTCCTTTGCGTATATAGATATCCCTCTATCTAATTTTAAGAGCTTGTTGGCAGGTTTTAGAGATACAATTATTCTACTACTACAGGACATAGCAGTATTTGCATTGTTGCATTGTTGATTTCTCTGTCAGTATAATCCCTCTGGCACATATTTAATCACTGTATACTCATGTTCAGATATAGCTAGGCAACTCTTTTGTGACTGTAGTGTTGCAACACAGTTTGCGTGATAGTGTGACACAGCATCTCAGAAACGACACTCTTTATTTCACAAAACTCAAATGGGAGAGTCAGGAAACCAATTAGTGTGGGTGAGAAAGATGTTGCACCAGCCAAAGACCAGCATTGCTCCATCCTGGAAAAAGTGTTTGAAATAAGGCAGCAGGCTGTAGTAACGTAGTATCAACTGATAATGATGAGGTGAGGCCCACCAGGATAGAGATCCAGCCGTCTCAAATGTTGTAATATCTTTTGAGGCCCCTGGTAATCATCGTTTTGAAGACTAGGAGGGAATATAACACGGGACCTTAGGTTAATGGAAAGGAAAGATTCGTTTTGGTGAAAGAAAGCAAGAGCAGCTTTGGTCCAGCCACGTTGGAACATCTGAAGGTTATATCAACCCCCATTCCTTAAAATGGACTGGCAAAGAAAATGTGTTGCCTGAAAGAGTAGTCATAGATTATGTTCAGCTTGATGCCAACTGAAAGAAAAGGAACATTACAGTTGATGAAGGAATAGACGGATTATAGTGCAGTGTTGATCAAGTCACCCAAGTGCTGGGGCATTCTGTGACAAATCACAAGTGTGTGTGTGTGTGTGTGTTAATATACAGGTCAGCTATAACTCTTAGCAGCACAGTTCTTTTAAATATTCGTGCTCTTACAGAAAATCATCACGACTCGTATGACAAAATGAACGTGTTAAAACAAGAATGTCAATAATATAAGATACTAATAATAGCCACAGATTCCTATTATTGCCCTATAGGTTATTATGAGGGCTTCAGTCTGAGTTTGCGTATTTTGTAATTTGTAACAAATGGTATGGAGATTGGTATTACGTCATTCTTAATGGGGAAGAAATTCCGGTTTTAGCTTTTGCTTTCAAGATAAAGTCTACTTAAGAGAAATCTTTAATCTAATTGAACTAACTGACAATGCGGGATAGAAAGGTGACAATTAAGTGCCACCTGAATTTTGCAGAACTGGGGGAAAAAAATGTCCTTGCTCAGCAACCTAAAAATAACTTGCCTCTTTTAAACTGGCACATCGTTAAAATTCACAAGCTGCCTGGTTTAGAAAGTACTTGTCAGCCAAATTTAACAATTGTTCTTGGAAATAAAATAAGATCAATTAATAATAATTGGAAAAGAACTCTGGCAGCAGCTATTAAACCCCTGCATTGTGAATGTTAAATTAAAGCCTCCTGTTGATTGACAATCATGCATTTATTACTTCCTTTTATTTATTTATTTTTACTCTGAGGACTAAATGCAGTCTGAACATTTATTTGTCACTAGCTTTTTTTGTTCATTAGCAGAATTACACTGTGCTTAGGCAGTGCACAAATTGTAAGATTATGTGGTATTTCTAGGTTAGATATTATGAAACCAGTGTTTTTTGTTATTATTTTATTAAACTAACAATCATTTGTGAGTGAATAATGTATTGCATATTGCTCAATACTTCCCACAACTTAATTGAAATTGAGCACTGCTGGAGGTTGGGTATATCCATAGGGAATGGAACACCAAATAAATATAATAATAGAAGATATTGATGGATTTCTTATTATATTCTCTGTTCTAAAAAACCTGAAGGAAGTGCAGTGCATTTATCTGTTCTACTGAAGTTTGGGAAGGGCTCCTGATTTTCTAGGTGTTTTTACTGAGCGTGTGCTGCCCTGAATTGCTGATTGAGTTGGTAGTCAGTGTCATCTGAGCTTCAAAGCCCCCAGACTGACGTGCGGTGTCATTAACGTTTCAAATCCGTGACCTACAATAATCGCTGGTCATAAATGTACAGGACACCGACTGTATCTGCAATTATAAAGATACAGGAGTGTAGCACACGTTGGTGTATGCAGGGAGGCTGCAGTGTGTGTCTGTTTTTTTTTCTGCAAATGTTGAAACATTTGGAAAAAGTTGTGAATAAGTGCCAGACCAAAAAAACTGCCATTAATGCCAATGATAAATGTCACGGCCTCAAACAAAATATTTGAGGCTTAAACATTGTAACTGTCATTATATGAGCGGTGAACATGGCCAAGTGCGGTTTTATAGGTGTTCCTAAAACTCCCAATTCGAGCTCTTACATCTATTTAAGCTGGAAACTGTCTCTGGAGATGGTGGTGAATATATTTTGCTAATCGGCGCATGAAGTACTGCTGACAGACACGTCGTCCTCCCCCAGACTGATCTGACGATGATCTGAGTTGATGTGTCTTAAGATGAGCTGTTCTGATGGTAACCTGAGAATGAAGCTCCAAGGCCATCAAATATTTAACCCTCAAATGGAGCTCCTGATCGTGATTGAAGAGAAGTCTGACAACCTGGAGAGCACAGGCTTTATCGCTTAGGAGGGGGTTACTAAGAGAGATGGTGTCAGCGAGCTCAAGTCTTTCTTGTTAGTGCCTTTTCTAAAAGCTAATAACATATATGCACCTATCTGTTATTTTCAATTTAAGTGTAAAACATACAAGTAGTATAGTGTTAGTTTTGAACAAACTTCCTTTCGTTGGTTTTTGTTTTGTTCTGTTTTGCATTGCTCCTCATTAAGCTCATTAAGCTAGAATAGCTTTCTCAGCTATTTGCTTCCTGGGCTGAGCTTGTGTTTTCCACCGTATCTCGATGCGTTGGTGTTTAATGGCCGTCACTTGTAGAAAAACCCATTATGATGTCATTCTTCATGGCCCTGTTTTTAGTGTTTAAAATGACATGTCTTAATGCCTTTTACAACTGTATTTCTCTGAGTTTTATTCTAATTTTTGCCATAACTATGGGACTGCAGTGGTGTCATGTTTTGCCTGTAGCCTCATTAAAGTGATAAGTGATTTGTAATGTAGCCCTATTAGCTCTGCAGCATCTGGAAAAACACTCTGCCTAAGAAAAAAAAGAAAAAATACCTTGAATAAACCAGTGAATATAAGTCATTGATCATGATGGCATAGTTTTCCTCTTACGGTGCACATTTATTAACTTATTCTCATTGCTTTCTCTCTGCAATTGCTCACTTCAGCATACTGCTCTTGTTGATTTTGTTATGATTATTAAAGCAACTATGCAGTGTTGTATAGAATGCATTTACCACTGACCAAAAAATAATATTTAACTATACCATAGGTTAAGCATATTGCCTCTTCCTGTAGAATTCTTCAGATACTGTGGAACACAAACTTTCAAGTTTACAAAATGTTTACAAATTTGTATGATCTTTACATGTAAAGAACACTACTGCATACTGAAACCCGTGTTTGACATGCCTACCCACAATGATACGAAAACCATACACCCTAAGACATACTTAATGGCAAACGTACTGAGTGTTCTTAACTCCTAAATCTTGTGCTTAAGTTACTTGTTACTGATTCATTTTATAATTAATACTAAGGAAAAACGTAACCTGAAAATGTATTTTACATTTGAGTTCTCCCTCTCTGCCGTCTCTGGCTGTATCGAACAAAGTCGAGGGGAGGCAGCTGGCGTTGGCTTATGCAAGTCTGTCTGGGATATGGGTGACGCTGTGATCTATTTTCATTTGTAGCTGTTGTTGTTTTCGCTGCCTGTACGTTTTGAGGAAAAAGAAAGATGCTGTTCGAAATGAGAAATGAAATGATGTTTGGAGAGTAGGCCAAAAAAACTGGCATTTATCTTCAGAAACAAACCAAGCCACAAATAACCACACACCATATTTGAAGCATACATTTGCCTTGACTAGGTACATGCATTGTTTGGTTTACACAAAGAATCACCGATGGTATTGCATACAATAATGTAACCCATAACCACTTTTTCTTCTCCATGCCCCATGAAATAGTTTTCATTTGAAGTTACTCATTTCCTTCTCTTGTAAATGTGTCCTTGGGTGTCCTTCAAATTTGTCGAAATGCTTTTGGGTCTTACCTGTCAGTCATCTTGGTTTCTTAAAGCTATGTCCTTTACAAGGCAGCCCCATATATTTTGATACAAGTTAGAAAATTTGAACTGTCCAGACTTATGGTGTTATGATATTTTTCACACTGAGGAAGATGGATGTCTCCTCTTTTGGAAAAAAAAAGAATAAAATACAAGTTTCTTTCAGTATTCCCATTAAAAGTGATCTTCAACCTTTAAAAATATTTAGTTGGGAAAGAACATTTCAGAGCAGCAAGTAATTGGTACATCACCTTGCAGTCCACATTCAAGAATCAAAAAGTGGATTTATGAATTACGGTCCTTTTTAATGCTTTCGGCATTTTTACCCGTCATGAATTATTTACGCCCCGTAACAAGGAGAGAGCACATGCTCGTGTTCAATTTTAGATTTATGGGGCTGCCTGTGAGAATTTTTAACACAAAGATCTGAGGAAATGTATTGAGATCCTGGATCTTCCCTGTCCTACATGTAAGTACCACAATCTGAAAGACTAGTACTGCCTTGTCATTCATGTGGCCCCTCTTCAAACACTTTCAGTCTTAGGGGTCACAGAGGAAATTCTTTCAGATTTCTTATAATGTGTGCATGAGGCACGGCTGACACATCTGAAGTGAAAAACAAGGGTTAGTTTTCAGTAGTAAATGTATGGTATTGTGCATAACATCAGAATGTAAAAGGTAAAAAGGTTATAATTTTCAATTTATGAACTTTAGAGACTTTAGAATCAACTGCAGTTTTGTAGCCCCTGATTTATACAGCTTTGCACTTGAAAATAGCTTTGTCCCAATGAATCTGACAATGAATTTATCCTGCAATGAAGTTATGCCGTTTTGAGAGATTGAATGGGACGTATGATACAAAACGTTCATTTTAATTCCGGTCATGGAGTTATGGAATAATCTGTTTTAATGTTTTATTAATCATGCAGCTGTAGGTACTTTATAAAGAGCAGAAC
Organism: Amia ocellicauda; assembly: GCF_036373705.1. Lineage (NCBI taxonomy): Eukaryota > Metazoa > Chordata > Actinopteri > Amiiformes > Amiidae > Amia > Amia ocellicauda. The sequence continues at coordinate 13,694,248 of NC_089850.1, forward strand.
TGTAGAGGACTTGCATGGAATTGAAAGCTAGAACAGGGTTAGTTTTTTAAGCTGAAACACTTGCCCAATTTCCAGTCTTAAAAAAAGTATAAAAACATACCACTGTCTGTTAGCAAAACCCAAAGAAAACTCGCTTTCCTTGGAAATTGGAAAAAGGTGAATGAAATCCTCTTTATTGTCATAATCTTTCATGTCATCATTTCTTTCAGAATCCGGGAGAAGTGAGTCCAGAGTTCGACGTTACAAAATATGAGAACATGTTCTATATATTCTGGATCCTGGAGCAGCTCGTCCAGGAAGAGCTGGGGGGAGCTGGGCCCGAGGATTCGTCTGAAAAGAGGCTTCTGCAGCAAAGGCTAGAGAGGAATTTTCTTCTTTTGTCTGATGAGTTCCCTTTGTTTGCCTTCTATATGTGCAGGATTGGAGCCTATTTAAGTTCTGCAGATCCAGAGGATAGATAAGTCTTCTGCCTTTTTAGATTCTCTCTTCAAAGCGCTATAAGACACGGGATTGTTGGATGAATGCTCTCAGGTTTGGGGTGAGAGGGGCTGAGAACTGTTCAGACTCTGAGATTTGAAACGGTTTTGTTTATTTACAAAGTGTTAAGTATTTGTTTATTAAATAATCTCCCAAAACTGTATAATGATCTGTTGAAGTTCAAGTAGCTTTATTTATGTCAACTAAGCTCTCAATCATCTCAGCTTTGGTACTGGAGAAAGGATAAATGGGCTGCGATTGAACTCCGCAAAACTATGCAGTGAAGATGCATCAGCAGCTTGACAGATTGTTTACCCATCAACATATGATACACTAAGCTTTCTGAAACTGTTGCTTACACATACAGTACAGTACATTGTACAATGCAGTTACATTCTTTAGTACAGTTGAATGGTGTGCTTGCGAAGACCATGGAAGGAGTTGTCACACTGAAATATAAATCGGTTTCATCATGTCTTTATAAGTTTTTGACATGTTAAGGTTGTGTTTGAGTTGATATCAATCACTTTCACTGCTCTGCTGGGTGAGATTCATCATCTCATCTTTCATATCCTGTGGAAGGGAACAAAGGCAGACACTTCAGTTTGCTTTGGCGCTCCGGCTTTACGTGCTCAGACGCCTAATTTTATTACTTCTTATTAGCCGGTCTTTTGGATGTCGGTTTTAAATACCAGCGTAGAAATCAATGGAGTGGCAGTCGAGAGATTACCCATCACCTGTCCTCAGTTCGCTTTTCTGGTGGTGTCACCGGTTTCTCTAGGCCGAATCCACGTTCAAAACACTGAAACAATGTTTACTATTGTTGACTAAACCTTGTCAGATATTTGTTTCAAAGGAAAGCTGTAAATGTTTTCAGCTACAAGAGGTTTGTGTAATGATAGGAGCGCTGTAGTGGATATCAAGAAGGGAGGAAGAAGTAAAGGAAGTGAAACGGGAGCAATTGGGAGAGATGGAAGGAAATCCAAGGCACAGGTGGGACGGGGGTAGATGGTTGCTGAAGTCAGGCTGACCAAAGAAAGTGTTTTAAGGGCCTTCAGCCGTCTTAAGACTTTGGAAGGTGGAAAGTCATCAGATGATATAGAGAATAATGGGAGAGGTTGTGGAGGTTGGGGATGGAATAGTTAGTGAAAGGCAAGGAGATTGTCAGAAAGTGAAAGGTTGAGGCCAGATGACACACAAGCGCAGTAAAGCTCCTGTTGTCAGTTTAATAACAAGCCTTAAGTGTTGAATTACACATTAAAATATGTACCCAAATTAGTTAGATGGGCCCTGAGGCCTTCTCTCGTTTGTAAGCTCTCTTATGATCTTAAATATAGCTGCTTTTTTCTTTAACGAGCGTGTAATGACTTCAGCTCGTTGAGGTTCTTCGCGCAACACCCTTAAACTCTGGAACAATGAAAGTGACAGCCGAGGGAGAACTTCGCTTTAGTGGTTTTATGCAGCAGCCACTGTAGGCAATTTGGGAGATGATACGATTGATCCAAGGCAGCTCTGGGGTGAGCAGAGAGAGGAGGACAGCCTGGGCCAACGAGGAGCAGAGCGATCAGACGAGGAAGGTGAGACAAAGTTGAAAGTTGAGGCAAAGAAAGAAAAGCGAGAGGGGGGTGTAGTAGTTGGTGCTAATTTGCTAACATCCTTGAATGTTTTCTTTGTTGTTGGTTTTATGATTTTATGATATTTTTTTTTACGTCTATATCTATACCTCTTTATAAACCTCTGGGAATCTGTCAGCTACATGTAATGGAAAAAATCCACAATATATAATAATATCTGTCAAACCATTTTCAACCAATTTATGAGTCTTTTACAGCCCATTGTGTTGGGTGTTTGAATAGCAGGGGCGTGATTACAGTGGTTTCTTAAGTACAAGCCTACATTCAAATAAATAATTCTAGTGCATTTTTTTTGCTTCATTGTACAGTGTAATTTTTCCATTACTTACAATCCTGATATATTTACATCCAGCCTTCTTAGACTAAAGATGACTGGTATTGAGAAGACTGATGGAAGTCTACAAGTGTTTTGTCATCTTAATCTACTGATTACGTATGACATTGTGTATGAATGTAGCATTATTTTTGGGATGTAGGGATGTAATCCTAGTCTTATCCAAGTAGAATAGCTCAGGTTAAATGGTCCAGGTACAGTCCCCCTGACCTTTGACCTTTGACCTTGATGCCAGGGAGAGAGGCGTGGGGGCCCACATATTGCCTCCCTGCTATTTATACAGTTTTAACCACAGCGGGCATTGCATTCGGCATTGTGGCAGAGAATATTTAATCCTAAATCTTGGAAATGTGTTTTGCGGGCACTGTTCTACAGAAATGCCCCCAAAATCACACTCCTCAAACAGAGCAGTATCCTGGGAATGGCAAAATTGCATCTAAGCACGTTTTGAGCATCACCAAAAGGAAAGCAGCGTCGATAAATTCATATTAACTCCACCACAGCCTAGCACTCTGCGCCTTGTGACTAATTCCCTTAATCTTGTGTTGTTCACAATATTTAGTCCTGGCCAGGCTGTCTTATCTGATAAATGGTTTAATAAGTTTTAATATTGCTGAGAAGAGAACGATAGAAATAGCAATGTGATTCCCACCCCACACGGTCTAGACTAAATGTATTTCTGATGAATATCTTCAGGTCAAGACTCGCTATTTACCTCTTGCGTTGCAGCTTGAGTGACTTGAATGCCATTTATAGCTCAGGAAAAGCTGTTGTTTTCATACACTGCCCAGGAGCCTAAGCACAAAACTCCTGTCTGTTCAGAAGTCGCATCTAACGTTTCACCATAGATTCTGGCTGCATCTAATCATATCTATTGTGATAGTCAATTTTAAGAAATGAACGTCAATAGGATCTCATTCCTGTGTTAAAGCAAAGGATTGTGATGTGATTATTTTATCTTCTTCCAGATGTCTTAAAATGTTGCTTTGTCTTGTAAGATCTTCACTATTCAAAGGTGAATGCAGAAATATTATTAGGAAAACACAGGCCAAAAATTGAACCTAAACAAAACTTTAATATTTTGAGTTATAATTAAACCGTAAACTTTTTCAGACTTAATTTTTCCGGTGTTACAAGTTTGTTGCTGAAACCGATCACTGAGGGAGCTGCTAATACACCATGTAATTTTAGTCAAAATAGCCCTGCTTGATTTTAATTACAGTTATGCAGAGTAGCATTTAATTACTGGATGACAAAAATATCAAAAAATAATTTGATGGTGTTTTCAAGCAGGGCCAGCAGCAGGGATAGGAAATCTAGTTTGTTTTTTTGTTTGAGTGAAAAGCTTGGGAGGGGAACGCGGTTTCAAATACCAAATCAGCTGAGGTGTTTTTGTTTTGTTGATTCTACACTTGACTCCTGAACCCTGTTTTAAAGATATTAGGATGGTTTAGCTAAAGCAGGGATTTGAAAATTACTAGAAGTGGTAGCATGTTAAACAGAAGTCCCTTGATTTTCTTCTGTGTATATAGTATAATTACAATAAGTGAAAAGGTACTGGATGTGGATTGTATTGATTTTTCTGACTGACTCTCATCGGTTAACTGAGTGTCAGCTGTCATTGCACAGCAGCCTCAACACATCACAAGGAGACAGTTATAAGTGGGAAAAGCATGAATGCACCTAAGATTTGCATTTCATTAATTTTCATAATGACAGTTTTTTGTTAATGTATTTTTGTTGCTCTTCGTATTACAATCGTTGTTTGCATCTGCACTCCTTTAAATATGTATTAATTAATTCAGCTCATTGTATTTGTTTTGTTTCTTAGTTACTGGGCTTTCCTTCAGACTTCGCATTTAATCTGCGCTTTGGTAGTGCTCTTTAAATGGGTTTGCCAAAAAATCATGTTCGGAGAAAATTGTGAAACGGGTTCTGTGATGTGTTTTAATTATGGCCAGGGTTTTATGTGAATATCACTATCTAGCACATCACCTTGTACCTCAAAGACTTCTTGATTTTAATAAGCTGATGAAGTGTGTTTTTAGCTTTTCCTCCCTGTATTACCGACCCGTCTCCATTGTCTCTCTCTATAGAGGGCTGACTCATGCCTGCGTGAGCGCCAGCAGGGGCTCCGATCTCTCGCGTCTAAACGACATAAGTATAGCAGATGTCAATAACATGAGTGTGTAGTGGAGTGACATGTACTGAGGTGACCAGACTGTTCCTGGTGCAGCTGCACATTTGCTCTCATTACAATATTTGACTTACTTTTTTACCTTTTGAAAATGTTAGTCATTCTTTATTTACCCTATCGTTAGGAAAACCTCAGATTAAATTACAAATGTTTTCCAAAATATGTTGAAAAAAACAAATAAGCTCTATGTCTTTGTGGCAGTGTTGACTTTTAAAGCTATGGATTCCTAAGAAATGAATCTATTTACTTTAGACATTTGAAACAATCAAGTATCAATTTTTTATTTGCTTTTAATGATTACTTTAGTCTAAACCTCCTGCTTTTAAATCAACATCCAAAACCACATCGTGGGTTTGGCAGTTTATTGAATACACTCCCAACACATCTATCAACGTCCAGCCCTTTCTTAACTGAGCAATAAAAGAATAGGTGTGGACAAGAAATCATAATGAACAGATGAAAAAAAAAATATTTTAAACAAATGTGATGGTTTGATTCACTGCTAATATTTCAATTAATCAGCTGATGAACAGAGCAAGGAACAAGGAGACTGACTGAGTTGTAATGATGTTCAGCTGTTCAGCTGTTCGATCTGAGCTTGATTTCAGCCGGTTCCCAGACCAGCGCAAGTCATCCAATCAGAGCAGATGAGATTGAGAGTGTTTAATTTATGGAGAAGATTGGCTCCAGGGAACAGGCATTAAAAAGAGGTAAAGAGAGGCATATTACCTCTTGTAAAACAGCTAAAGACCTATGTGTGACATTACTAGGTGAAACATACTGTTAGGACCTTAATTTAAAAGTTTTTTTTTAACTAAAAATCCGATTTATCCAGTACTGTGTTGTGTTTACATTGTTTTTGAACAGGAGTGTTATGGCAAGGATGAGGTCTCTTTGATTTGAGTTAAATGATCCCCCTGTGGTAATTAGCCTAAGTTCCCTTGATAAATGGAGACAAACTGAGCTCCTACTCGTGCAGTAAGATGCTAGAATAAAATCTTTGTTCGTCTGTCCCAGTTTAAGTAAAAAGGATAACACTTTAAAAATACTCACCAATGCTTAGCCTGTGAGGCAGATTATATTACAGCTGTAGCTTCACATATCACTTGTTTTAATGGAGTATATGAAGCAAGAAACTCAAGGAGAGATGTAGCCATAAGAGGATCACTAAAGACCATTAACCCTGTTATAGTAACTGAGTTATGTTGTTGTGTTTTTCTAGTATTGGCATGATTGTTTTTTGTTTTTCTTCTGTTTCCCTGTTCACAAGGAAAAGTGATAAGCATAATAACCTTTTACTCAGATTACTGTCCCCACTACAGTAAGGGAAAGCTGAACAACAAGGCAAATACAATAATTTTCATATTCTGTTGGATCAATATTATATGTTTTGTGAGAAATGTTATTTCTGTTCCACCTGCAGTTTCTAAGGAATTATTTGTTGCCATTTTTACTTTTTCTTGTCACTCTTCCCAGTGCCTCTGGAAATATTAGCTCCATAGTACAGCCTTGAGGCTTGAGATAGGACGTCTGATTATAGCTTCAAGGATGACCTGGAACTGCAAATCTCTGTACTTATTGCTAAGGAGATTACTTGGCCAATCATGAAAATAGGATTACAAAGAACATGACAGATAGAATTATTTGCCAATCCCCTGTGCTCTGGTATTTATTTTGCCATATCGGTTCAGACTTGTTGCCAGAATATAGTGTTTTTTTTGGAATTTAATATAGATAAATAATCCATGACACTTTTTGTTTGTTTTGCTGCAGTAACTTCGTCCTATGGACCTTTAGACCTAGGGGGGTTATACATTATTTCTGCATGAAGCTTCAAGATCCGTCAATTCCCTATGACGTGCTTTAAAGGTCTTGACTAGATCTTTCTTACTGGAATTTAAGCATCAGGCAGAGTTAGAGGTAACACCCAGGGGCCTCTTATGTTTATCTGCTTTAGGAAACGAAGTGTTTGCTATACAAATCCAATGTTTTGCTATGCAAGATGGATTTTGTGGTACAGTTTTGCTAGACCCATGGGGGGATCATCCCTGCTCATTTCATCTTTTAGCCTGTGCAATCATCTTCTCAGATGCCTTTTGAAGACACTCTTTTAAAATGCATATGATTTAGTTTCCTGAGCCATATGGCAAAGTGCTCCCCTGAGATTGAGTAATACCAAAACTTGACTTTCCCTCTATGGATGTCAGTCTCCTGGCCACAACGGGACTGTGCATCTTCGCCGATAATAGCTTATTGACAAAGTGCAGATTAAGTGGACTTGCGGGAAAGTATAATGCCTCGTTCTCGATTCATTTATGGAAAAAATGATCATAAAGGCAATTCAGTTTGACATTCAGCTTCACAGAGCCAAAAATGAATTTTCTGTTCAGATAAATCCTGCTTTATTAGGTCTCTTCTGTTATATTGTATATTAATCCGTCACAAATGTGCCCCATTAGGAGCTGAGCAGCCTGCTCTCTGGCTTGTTAAGATGAAAGATCGATGTAGACTGGCAGTAAAGGTGTTAAATGAATAGGGATGTATGTGCTGAATGTAGTTATAAGAATTTGGTAGACCTTAGTGAAACGTTCGGGGATATAGGAGTACATTTTAAATTACTATTATCATTAGCAGTAGCAGGAGCAGCACTGGCAGTCATAGAAGAAGTGCAGTACCTTTTTGTGAAGACGTTTACAAATGTATGCATTAGTCCACACAAATGAAAATAAAGCAATTTCCTCACCCCACTTCAATGATTCGTTATGGCTTCCCATCTACACTGGTTTTGTAACCTTAATCATTTAGAACCTCAACTCCCATAATGGAAACACTTTGCTTTGTAATAGAGATGGGTAACTTCAGGCCTCAAGGCCTTCAGGGTGCTCTGGCTTTATTCCACCCCGATTACACAAACTTGCTATTTGGGGACTAAGTAAAAGCACCTATCACTAATCAGTATTAATCAGTTATTAATAGATAACATGATCTATATATATATATATATATATATATATATATATATATATATATATATATATATATATATCTTCTATATCAAAGAATAATCTACCTGTTGTTAATAAAATGTAACCAACCAAGGTATTATGTTCATATGTGAATACATCAGTTTGCCAGGAATTTATGAATGTTTTGCAGTCTCTAATCTAAATGATGACAAGAGTAATTACTTATTGTTAATGCTGGAAGTATGGTGTATTAATAATATTAATAATAAAATGTGTTACTGGAAATCTCTTGCAGATTTCCTCCCACACATGGTGAAAGTCAGGCACTCTGCTTGCCAGCGCTGGTGTGAGCTCTGGCACGTTCAAAGTTGCTGACATCGGTGTTACCCACACTGTGCACAGTGTTAGTTTCCTATGCCAAGTAAGGGAAAAGTACCTGGTGTACGTTTGTTTCCCTCATTAAGTCCAGGAAATGCCAACACCGCAAGCCCCTGGTGCAAACATTGGGTCAGCTCTCTCTCTGTGATAAGTCTCCACAACAGTTCTGCCGCTCTGGGCTGTCACGATCACCTTGTCAAAGGGCAGATGGACAAGCAGGGTGAATTCATCTCCCTCCTTCATGCACTTGTCTCAAGGTCCAGCTTCCATTAACTGCTGTGATCCACGCTTTGTGTTTGCTTTTAAAGCCTTAACATAACACAATATTACCCAATTTTGATTTATAATTCAAAACTGTAACCTAAAAAGTGTGAAGAAACAAAAATGAAGAAAACAATTAATTTATTGCATTAATTGAACACTTTCCATTATTTTGGTAAACACACATTTAAAAGGAAGAGAATGAATCAAATGATGAATTAATTATGCATGAAAAAACTAATTTTGTCCTTGCAATGTTAATGTGAAGTGCAGCATGTCAATTAACAAGGCGGTTGTAATTGACATCTAGATACAAAATAACGAGCAACAAATTAAAAAGTGACAAACACTATATCATTCCATTAACACTTCAAATATAGTACTTGTTTCAGTTAAGGCAGTATTTTATAAGTATTTTTTTTACCCTCGTCTCTGCAAGCATCTTTCAAACAGTGCCTCGCTTCACTACAACAAGCGACGTGGAGGTGGGCGGCCAAATATTAGGTGATACGAAACTGTAGCCTTATCTAATCTTGGCTTGATTTCTCCCCCTCGCCTACGTGACATGGCTTGAGTGGGTTTTTATGTCAGTACATGTTGGCGGGACATGGTGAGATAATTTGCCCTTTGTGGTTTCTTTGGTCCCCATCCTGCCGGAGCCGTAATAATCCACCCGGGTCTCTGTGTGCTTCTCTATCTGCATATGGCAGTGCGTCGCCTATTCAGTGACCTCCTCACTTCCTGCTACTCATTAGCTTAATTCACTACCTTGTTATAGGAACTTTTCTACATAAAGACGTGGCCAAATGTAAATAATACAATTAAATATATTTTTTAAGTACATCCACACAAAATGTATCCATGTAACTGGTCTCACATCCAATTATTTTTGTTCACTCAAAGTAGATGTTGATCTATTTATGTTGTATTTTTTTTTTCCATCAAATTCATCTGAGTTTGAAAAACACCATGGATGAGAACAAACTAAATGTTTGTTTTTAGTTATTTCACTGTAATAGTGCCCTACATATTGTTAGTCCTTCAGATAAGTTAAGGGTCATGTAAATTAATTTTTTGAACCAAACATTAGTAATACGTAGTTTTGATTTATTGGGGGTTAGATCTGTTGGGAACACATCAGATGTGTACAATGATGCAAAAAGCACATACACTCACAAAATGAGTTACTCAGAGCATACTGTACTGCAGGGTAATTTGTTTATAGTAGTCGACTCATGTGAGCTACAGGCACAGTGCTAATTTCAAGCAGTTCGTTTTCTTGGTCAAAGATCATGTTTCTCACAAATGAAAGAAAAATAAATACAAAGAAACAAACAAATACATATAAATGTTATTTATTGGCAGACGCCCTTAGCCAGGGAGACCTAGAGTATATTTAGAGTAAAGAGTCTGCAATAGTCATTTTATTGGATTCCCTGATGGACTGTGAAAAAATGTAATTTTCCACATCGAGCAAGTGGGTTTAAACTGAACAGAAGGTCCCATTTCCTGTGTCTCTAGTTATTTGTAACGTAAAAGTAACTATTTCTCTCCAGGTCTGTCTGAGCATTAGATTGCCAAGTCTTGCCAGGAGAGTTGTTTCTATTTACCAAGCAGACATAATAAAATACAGAATTAAGTCCCGAGGCTATCGTTAAAGGGATTTGTGAGCACTGATCCCTTGTTTGTTTGTATTCCCACCAATATTTAATTCAAAATGATCAATGCCCTCATTTCATTTTGGTTCCTGTCCTCCAATAGTGGTGACAGTTTCAATATTTAAGGCGCTTTGCAATTCCTTTGAGCCTGATTTTCCTTGCACTTTTCTTTATTGAAGCTAGACATTTGTATAATGTAACAACAGCTGGAAACGAGAATTGACAATGAATATTGGTCATGGACAGGAAATTAATTGAGGTGGTATTGGTATAGTGTGACCTAAAAGAATGATGCTTATCCACAGCTGAGTCATATTTGTTTCTAAATGAAATGTGGGGAAATAAATGTTTTTTTTTGCATCAGTGTAGAATGACCCTGTGAGTCTGGACATGCCACAGGTCTGATCGTATGGCCACGATGTGAGAGAGAATATCCGTCAGGAGAAGATGTGACAGGAACTGATGAGAGGCCACAGAGGGCTTTGGAGGTGGGTTCCCAGGATGGAATCAATTTCTCATGAGAGTCATCATTATGGTTTAGGACAGGCCCTGCCATGCTGCTAATGTGACAGAGAGACATTGCCACTGGAGTAATGTGACCGGGTCCCTGAGGGGAAGTGCAAAACTTTATATGAATGGCTCGGAGACGCTCATCTATATCTGAGAAATGGCTTTTTGAGAGCTCACTCTGCCATCTGGAGCTCTTCTAGCCGGGGTTACCACCTGATTATGGGGCGAAGAGAAATTATATCGCAGCGGGGATCGTGACATGCTCTACACACGGCTGCGGACAAATAATTCAAAGTGATCAATCTTGGCGTGCTATAAAGTGATGTTTATCACCCCTACGCTTTAATAAACCGCTGCAGGTCTCTGAAGCGCCGGCGGTGATGTATGGGATGTATTTCTGTTAAGAACGGTTCACCTCTTCCTTACATTTGAATTCAGACGTTACGTGTGCTTCTAATATGTTGTTCTGAAGACTGGCAATGGGTCAGTAGGGCCTTTAGTGATCTCCGCTAGGGTTGACTGACATGGATTAAGGCAGGGTTCACAGAAAATGGATAACAAAGAACTTCAAATGTAACCAAGAGTATCACAACTATTTACAATGATCATTGTAAAGCTTTTTTGTTGCAGTTGCAGCCATTTAGACCTTACAATACATTTGAGCTCATTACAAAAATCAAAGTGTACTACAGGGTTTGTCAGAAATGGATTTGAAACCCTGTACAGAAATATTAGAGGGATAATGCCATTAAGCAAACAGCTACCTGATTTTATTTATTTTTATTTATTTTTTTACAAAAGAGTAATGTAAAAAATCATAAAGAGCTGGGTTAGGATCTTGAGTTATATTCACCATTAAATTGTAAAATCTTGCACACAGAAAACCAGGAAAGAATGGCTGCACCCTTATGAAATAAATATGACCTGGATATTGTGACTGTTGTAAAAGATCGCTGGTTATCCAAAGGTATCCTACCTCTAGTGGGAGATGGCATTTTCACAATTAGATGTATCCTATTCATAGTACAACTTAATGAAACGTATAGTAGGGTGGAGGGTTTGCAAATTTATCAAATTTTACTGCATGATAAAGTTTTTGGCATGAATACCAAAATTAATCAGGGATATTGTACTTGAAAAATGCTTTTGATTAAGTAAAATTAAGCCTTTGCTTAGAATCTGGCTAAATGCAACACATTATAATTCATCATTAAAGGGTTTGATGATGACATTTTTCATGTTCTATGTAGTCTTTTATGTTGCCAGTTCTATTTATTATTTAGATTTATAAAAAAAAAAAGTTATTTATGGTTCATTAATGAAGGGCCTAGACATTTATTACATTATTACAGCCATTTGTTTTAATGTGTTAATAACTTTAACTTTGTAAGGGTGATGTAGGTTCTTTACTGATTTCATTTAATATGACATCAGTTGTCTTACTTGTTTAATAAAGTTCTAAGCAAAAATGTTGGTGACGGTGAGAGCAATGTTCACGTTGAATGGTATTTGTATTCAGTATACATGTATTGGTAGATTTGCTCTGTTAGAATTAGAGGTATCAACTATATTAACTCAAAGCACATTTCTCTATAGGTTAAATATCTTTCTGAATTTCATTTTGGTTTCAAATCTGCCTGGGAGGCCAGTATAACTCAAGTAAGAACCCCCTACTGCTTATGAGGTAAGCGTTTATCTAGGTACCTGTCAAGTCCTTTGTTCATAGGGAAGTGTGTCTTCCATTCCTCTGTCTTCATTCCCGAAACACATTTGTGAGACAGATGACGTCGTAAAAACCATGTTTTGATCAACACATGAGCCCTGACATAACTCAGACATCACTGACACCTCTGCTGTTGTCTCGGATGGACTGGCCATTCAGAATTTAATGAGACAGCTGAGATAACATGACATTTTAAGTATCCTTAACTTAAATGACATTGTTGTGATGACAGCTGTATGCATAAAGCTCATTTTAATGGGGTGAGTGTTCATGACTGTCATACTATATACGTTTCATAGCCAGCATACCAGGTCATGGCTTAACGACCATTTAATGTAACACTTTGAAATATACACACAGCATGCATATGTATCCCAAGTAAGCTGGTTTTGTTCTGTCAACCTCGTATCATTGTAACCATGAGAAATGAATTATTGTGGTCTGTGCCTGTGTCACTCAGAATAAAACATCTTGGATATTTTTCTGTTAAGAAATGCAGCAGAACAGGCAACAAATGCAATTGTTTAATGTGCATAAATTACAGTTGCTACCCTTCAATGACTATTACTTTAGCAGCAAATAGACACTCAAGCATTGTTAAAATATTGTCATGATAAGTACTCAATTACGAAAATGTTTTCACCATGCATTTTATTTTGATATACTGCAATATAATTTATTATAGTTTTGATGTTCAGGTGATTTGACTAAATTTGAGCTATATTCCTTTCAGAATCACATCAAAGTATTGATTCTCAGTAATCCAAGAGATCCCCTCGAATATTACCATATTTCATTTGTTACTGAGGTCCTTTCAAAGCCGATTGAGAGCAGCACAGGGCCACAGCCACAGTATGAAATATGATACCCACAAAAATCAATCTTCAGATTGTCAAGGACTGATTTGTTCTGGCAACTTAAGCCACACATGATTGATGTAAGGAGAGGAAATACAAATATCAGAGAAGAAACTGTCCAATGAATTTAAAAAAAAAAAAAAAATTATTAAAAGATTAAAAGAACTGAATTATCTATGATCCTGGCATCTACGTTTATGAAGAAAACGATTTAAGTGTCAAGGTGAGAAAAATAAATTATATGTCTATAGCTATGTCTATATATATCAGATATACATACATTTCATTATATATTCAGAAGAATGTTATTATTAATGCATTCATTTATTTCTGCTCCCTGTTTCTTAGCAGTTTATATTATTTTTTTGGTTGTTTAATGAGGCTTTTATCACTCTGATGTCTTAATCTCTCATTTGTGTAATGAAACAGCATTGGCTAGATGGATGGATTTAATTCCTAATTGGTTTGTTTTGTTTTTCCTTGAACTGGAACTTGGTCTGTGCTCTTCTTGTTTAATTAAAAAATACTCAGGGTGCTATGCCCATCATCGACTGTTAATTAATTTGCAGTCCCGTTTGACATTTCTTTACTTACCAATATTGTTTTAAGTAAAGTCTCCTGGAAAATAAATAATTACTTGCTGTTCTGTAAAGATACTGTCAGCTTATTTGACCGACTCCTAGAGTTATAATACTCGCCTACATATTCTCATGAAGTTTTTGTTTTATCCAGTCTTATAAAATGAAAATGACCAGTACTTTTCCGTGAATGGTAAGACAAAATCCACGGTATTTTAATCATACTAGCTTTTATGCTTGAATAATTCGTTGGTGAGAGTGAGGTGACTTAACTGCCTAGACTTATACATTTTCAGTTTAATTCAGGTCAATTATAACAAAAAGGGCATGAATCCTTTTCTTTTGTTGTTGACCGTAAATCACCACCAAGTTAACCTTGTTAAACTTCCCAGTGTAGCCTCTTCAGTTCTTTCTGGATATGTCAGTGTACTTATTTTAATCTAACTAATCGAAATCCATTTCTGAAAAGCAGCATGACTAATTTTTCCTGTCTCTCCGTATCTTGCGGTTTCTTTAATCTATGACAGCAGCTCGGCAAAATACAGCTGTTCAGGGTGTACTGTTGAATTAATGATAGTTCGGTAATGAATATCGCATATACCTTCCAAATACAGATCATTTGTTTATTTTGTTTAAGGCAAATTCAGTTTCCTGTAGGTAAACAAGTATCTGATACATAAAAACTGCTACACCTGCATATTTTCTCCCATACTTTCTTTTTGGATTCATACATTGAAAGCCTCAAAGATGGAATAAATTAAAATATTTCAGTTAACAACACAAATATGTGTACAGTACACGTACATTTTATACAGTGAGGGAAAAAAGTATTTGATCCCCTGCTGATTTTGTATGTTTGCCCACTGACAAAGAAATGATCAGTCTATAATTTTAATGGTAGGTGTATTTTAACAGTGAGAGACAGAATAACAACAAAAAATCCAGAAAAATGCATTTCAAAAAAGTTATAACTTGATTTGCATGTTGATGAGGGAAATAAGTATTTGACCCCTTCGACTTAGTACTTGGTGGCAAAACCCTTGTTGGCAATCACAGAGGTCAGACATTTCTTGTAGTTGGCCACCAGGTTTGCACACATCTCAGGAGGGATTTTGTCCCACTCCTCTTTGCAGATCCTCTCCAAGTCATTAAGGTTTCAAGGCTGACGTTTGGCAACTCGAACCTTCAGCTCCCTCCACAGATTTTCTATGGGATTAAGGTCTGGAGACTGGCTAGGCCACTCCAGGACCTTAATGTGCTTCTTCTTGAGCCACTCCTTTGTTGCCTTGGCTGTGTGTTTTGGGTCATTGTCATGCTGGAATACCCATCCACGACCCATTTTCAATGCCCTGGCTGAGGGAAGGAGGTTCTCACCCAAGATTTGACGGTACATGGCCCCGTCCATCGTCCCTTTGATGCGGTGCAGTTGTCCTGTCCCCTTAGCAGAAAAACACCCCCAAAGCATAATGTTTCCACCTCCATGTTTGACGGTGGGGATGGTGTTCTTGGGGTCATTCCTCCTCCTCCAAACACGGCGAGTTGAGTTGATACCAAAGAGCTCGATTTTGGTCTCATCTGACCACAACACTTTCACCCAGTTCTCCTCTGAATCATTCAGATGTTCATTGGCAAACTTCAGATGGGCCTGTACATGTGCTTTCTTGAGCAGGGGGACCTTGCGGGCGCTGCAGGATTTCAGTCCTTCACGGCGTAGTGTGTTACCAATTGTTTTCTTGGTGACTATGGTCCCAGCTGCCTTGAGATCATTAACAAGATCCTCCCGTGTAGTTCTGGGCTGACAGTTATTTTGTGTTTCTTCCATTTGCCAATAATCGCACCAACTGTTGTCACCTTCTCACCAAGCTGCTTGGCGATGGTCTTGTAGCCCATTCCAGCCTTGTGTAGGTCTACAATCTTGTCCCTGACATCCTTGGACAGCTCTTTGGTCTTGGCCATGGTGGAGAGTTTGGAATCTGATTGATTGATTGCTTCTGTGGACAGGTGTCTTTTATACAGGTAACGAGCTGAGATTAGGAGCTCTCCCTTTAAGAGAGTGCTCCTAATCTCAGCTCGTTACCTGTATAAAAGACACCTGGGAGCCAGAAATCTTGCTGATTGGTAGGGGATCAAATACTTATTTCCCTCATTAACATGCAAATCAATTGATAACTTTTTTGAAATGCATTTTTCTGGATTTTTTTTGTTGTTATTCTGTCTCTCACTGTTAAAATACACATACAATTAAAATTATAGACTGATCATTTCTTTGTCAGTGGGAAAACGTACAAAATCAGCAGGGGATCAATTACTTTTTTCCCTCACTGTACCTAATTGTTTCACTGTCAATACCTGCCCCTAAAATAAAACACCACTCATATTTGAAATGGGTGAATAAGTGATGCATCAAACAAGAAAGCAAAATGTCTTGGCATTTCCCTTCAGGATAATAAAGTTATGCAAAGTGATGTCACTGGCCAAGCCCTAAATGATGAAGCTTGGGAGAAAAGCAACATGCCATTTCTCTGTCAATTCTCCAAAAAATGAGGCACAGTGAAAGAATGACAGATCTCTAAGAATATTACTTCAGTCGCCCTGAGGCACGGAAATTAGTGCTTCTACAAAAGCCTGTACAAATCAAACCGTTTCTGTCATCTACACAACAGTGTTCCCAAATACCATCACTCCTCAGCTGCTTGCTGCGTGCCTTCACTGTTCTTATTTCACTCTTTCCCTGAAAAGTGGATTAAGAAAATATTTCATGCCCACTTTTTCAGCAAATCGCAAATACAACAAGTACAGAATTTCAGTCTTTGTAAGTGATTCATAGAAGAGCATCTGATAAAGCCGGGCTGATTTCAGACTGTGCCAGTACCTTTGACATAAAACACCCAGAGAAATTCCAAGATCAAAAACACCATCAAAGTTGATGATCCTATATGTTTTTTCTTTTAAGTCTTGTTTTCGGGTTCTTGTTATCTAAAGCCGAATATGACCTCTGGACATATTGAGAAAGATGCATTTTGATAACTAATCTTCCATAAGCAATATCTGTCTTCAGACCTCATACTGTTCAGACACAGGTGGGGGAATCTGCAGTGGAATTGATGAGAAGTTTGTAGAAGTTTTGCTCTTGTTGTACGGTGAATTGGGGCTGGCTTTCCTGACTTTGTGAGATCCATTCTCATTTTATTGATAAGGCAGAGACATACAAATTTTGGCACAGATAAAACGTAAGGATTTTCACTGCTGCTCCTACAAATGATTGTATATTCAACGATCTGTGTGATGAGGTTAAAGGTAAAGGTTTAAATGCCTAATCGGACTAAATACTTAATGGGTAATCTGACTAAACACAGTGCTGAAAAACAATATTCTAAAACACAAGAATTGGACTACAAATATTGAATACATAGATGCTTCTAACATCTAACTTTCAATGTCCACAGGAGGTGGTATTTTCTGTTAATACTATGACAATTTACAGCCTGAAAAACAAACAACACAACCTTGAACCCTCTTTAAAAATAAGGTATGTTTTCCTGCTAGTATTTGCTTTTCCTGCCTCCACTACATTGTTACAATGTGTCAAGCTGAACATTTAGCGACTGAATTCAGTTAAACTGGGAATTTCTGTATTTTAATTATCGCTGTTTCTTACTCATTTAGAAGAAGTATGCTTTCAGTAGATTGTTGAAAAGCATCCTTAGAGAAGCAAATGACAGGAACATGCAAATCTGCATTTAACTGCTACGGTTGTTTTGATCTTTTAAGTAGTATTGTGTTTAGCTTTGTATGCTTTAATCTTGTTTAATTCATGTTACTGTTTAAGCAAATCAAACCAAATGATGTAGAGGCCTGGGGGAAAGTGACTCACTCAATCCCCAATACAATCCTGTCTTATTTACTGCATGCTTTTCCCAGGATCCTTGTCACTGCACGGTTGTCAAAGAAAAGCACAATAGAGAAGAAAAAAAAAAAGCTTTTGAAAAGAGTTGTGCATATTTTCACTTATTTGTTGGAAGCATATTTTCAATCTTGTTCTAAGTCAATAAATACTGCTCTATTGAAGTGTCACCCTTGTATTTAACACCAAAGTTGTCAATGTTTATAGGAGCACCTGAGCTGCATTAAGTTTTCATGTAGAAAAATGTGCTTGTGTGTTTTATGGTAATATTTAGTTTACTCTGTTTTGTCATTGAGGGCAGGTTCCCCAGTGGTTCATCTGAGAAAACCCTCCACTTGTAGTATGACCTGTGCATTCAGCAGATAACTGGGTTGAATCTGTACCATGTCATTAGATGAGTAAAGATCCCGAGTGGCACCGCACTGCTGCCTGAGCTCAGCTGGAGTCAGACTGATTCAGTCAGCCGGCGGTTCCTTTATGTGTGGTTTCACAGTGCCCCCAGTGGCCAGCTGGGTTCTGGTGCCGCCGGGGAGCTGCGTTCGGGTCTGATGCCTTTTCTCCACGTCTTTAGTATGAACAGACGCAAACAGCCTGACAGTCTACATTTCGGAGGACGTATATATAAGTAGTCTCAACCCTGTAGTCCCACAATGGTTGACAGATTTGCCTGTGAGTATTGGAGCTGCACTTGCCTGTTTTCCTTTCAACAACTTCGACTTGAGTGGCCATGGAAATGCCAAGTTACGAACTGAGAGGAGAGAGTCTGTGAGACGTGTCTGTCTTGTCTAGGACTACTCTTCCCAAAATAAGAGTTTTCCAAGACGAGTGCTAATCTGGGTCTGTGAAACCAGATCTTAGTGTAACAGATTTGTCGCTCTATTGGCGCCGAGTGGATCAGGTGCTTGGAAGTGTGCCTGAGATGACAGTTTGAGGGTTTGTCCTCACCTGCTACACATGGTTAATGAAATTGTGCATGAGTGAAATTTGGTTGCTTCTCACTGCTGTAGGAATTTTCTCCATTACGGCAAATATTGACATTCCAACTTCTTTCAAAGCCTCAGAGATCCCTTGATTTTCTACTCTCGATATCTCTCTTTCCAGGTACACTCTCGCCATTTTCCTCACTACTCACTCCACTCCGCTTTCTCTCCAGGGCTTACCAAGACTGGACTCCTGCATCCCCCCCACCCCCCCGCTCTGGCTGTCCTCCCCTGTCCCTCCTCTCCAGCCTATTCACAATTCTGCTGCTATTCTCTCCCGCTACTCCTCCATCTGATATGTGGCACAAGCGTCCTGTTGCTGCCCTATTCAGTTCAAGATTTGACTTTTCCTCCCTCTATCCCCTCTCGTCCTCCCTATTCATCTTTTCGCAGGTTGATTAGTCATGCCTCGGGTGTCTGACTGCCATGGCTTGCTTTTCTCCTCTGTAGTCCCACGGCAGGGCAATGATTTGCCTGTGAGCATAAGCACTGGACAGTGTCCTTTCTCCTCTCAAGAGCATCTGTTTTAGATTACACCTTTAGGCCATTCTAACCGCCTTATACCTTTATTTTATTTGCTGTATTGTGTGTATATATTTTTTTATAGTGAAGGTGTTACCCTTGTAATATTCTGTAGATATAAACAGTCAGTGATTGTTAAACTGTACACATTTACGTCAACATTGCTTCCTTTGGTTGCTGGGGAGATGTATGATGTCAGTGAAGTACCCCAAACTTTATCACAGACTTCCTTGTCTTTTGAACTCTATGATCTTGAAAGAGTTTTTTTCTAAAGGGACACTGGACTGAACCTGGCAATACACAGAGATGAATTGCACATAGTTTACACAATCTTGCTGCAACAGTAATATAAAAAGAATATATTTATTTATGCTTTCTAGACGGGGCGCTGTCCTGCATCAGCCAGTATCTTCCTCCACTGTGTGTTTATGCAGCTTTTATGTTATACACACACTGGATGATGCTATTTGTATAGATATTCTGCCATCTTGTGAATGTTTTGTGTAACTGCAGCTCAGACAAAATAATAACATTGTAATTTTTTCCTGAAAGTATTTTCCAGAACTACAAATAGCATTATATTTTTCTTTCCAACCAGTCAGCTTCTTCCCATATGGAATAGCCTGATGGTTTTAATCAGATGACTTACGCAACAGTTCTAAAAACTCATAAGAAGTCATTCTCACACTGCTATATTCAACGCTGGAACAAAGTCATAAATTCAATGTTTCCTTTAACTTTAAAACTTTAAATGAGACCACAAGTCTTTTAACCCCATCTTATCACTGGGCACAGACATGCAGTTATTTTAAATATCCTGGTGGAAACCTCAAGTATTTCCTCATTGCCTAGGAGATGCCCTCAAAATATTGTACAACATCTGCTTCCACGTTAAACTGTCATCACCACAAAACACAATGGAAATATAAACTTTCTCAATATATTCTCAGTTCACTAGGTGATGGGAACTACATGATGTTCCTTTTAGGGTCACCTTAGGTCTACAAATTAAAGTTTGAAAATACATGTAATGTAATATTTTTCTGGGGAATTATAATTTACTTCTAAATGTGTGGACATTTTCAAGGTCCTGTGTGACTGTGTGATTATAATATTGTTTCAACTTGGAAATTGGAATTGGATTGCAAAAGCACTGATGCTTCCAGAAAGCAAAAAGAAAGATAAATTCAATCAAGAACTACAAAGATTCTAATATGTGAAAGGTAGCCTTTTTAATTTCATTTTGCAAATAATCCTTACATATACGCTTGTAAATTCTGCCTTGGCACACTCAACAGCTATACGGCACAAAGCCCTAATACTTTCTCACAAATGTCTATCAAATTACAATATGTATGTAAAAAAAATCATAATACCATGAAGTATGAAAAACCTAAAAATCTATACACGTTTTTTGTCCCATCTCGATAAGTGAGGTCGGAAGCAACAGCAGCAAAACTGTTTCTCAGGTTCCTCCCAGTTCAGAGTTGAAGACAACTGGAGCCTCAGGCTCAGCTATTTTGAAAACCTCCTCACAAGCTCTTCTGTTTAAAATTAAAGATTGAGTCCCTTTTAACCCTGAATAGCAAGAGCCTTAAGATACAGTCACTGGTCTTTGATCTCTTTTTATCCTTTTAATGGCATAGTGACCAGAAGGTAAGATATATAATTTATCATTTATAATAAAAATTTGAAACCAAATAGTGTTTTGGCAGCTCCCAAAACACATTTTGTTTTTTGAAATATTGAATTATTAATGGTTCCTAACTGTTTTATAAATTATTGACCATTCTATTAATTAATTACACCGGATTATAAAGTGTAATCAGTTACACAATATATTTTAAATGAGGAACTATCATGATTTTAATGTTACACTTTTTGTTGGCTTTTTAAAATGTATTTACCAGGGCTGGCTTCTTTACACAGGGCTGGATATGCTGATATTTTTTTTCAAGCCTCTTATCTTTGTCACTCAGAGAAGTGAGAGAACTATCCTAACAGACTTCCACAAAATATTATCTCAAAGGTGGAGACATATCCAATTCTGATATTTCAGTTTCACTTTTTCACAATACAAATTTGCCCCTTAACAGCATAGATAAGTTGAACATGTCCTCATTTAAATGCATGAAACTGTAAGGAAACGCCACAACAAAATGTGAAAAATGTTCAAGGGGGTGTAGACTTTCTGAGGGTGCTGTAGTTGCATACTTGGGGATTGATACAGGAAATGTGATACCTATGCTAATGTTGCTGACACCAGAATAATGCATTGAGGCAATACTGCAGGACTGTAGTATAGCTTGCAAGAGTGCGTGTTGCGTGTGCAGGACAGCTTCCCACATGCTGTGACAGCTTGCAGAAGTAGCGATAGTGAACAAGACACTGTCAAAATACTTGGACATTTACAGTAGGTTACTGAACTGCTGTGAGAAAGTGGTTGGAAGGTGTAGCATGTAAGATTTGACTGATGGCTGTCTAATGTTTTATCATTTTATGCAAGCTGTGTAGTGTCTATTATAATTATACACCACAACAAAATATACGGGTTAAAACACTGTATAACAACACATTCGTGTGCAGCAGTGTGGGATTATTTAAACATTTGCTTAGCTTGTACAAAACCAAGGTCCATAGAAACCTTTAAACTCCTATACAAATATAACCTAATCTGTTACACTGTCTGGAGGGGAGGCAACCATTACCTTACTCTTTGTATTAATAATACAAGCTACTGTTGTTTTCAATGTGTAAAGTGCTCTGTGGCAACTCTGCAAAGGGAACTATACTGAATATCAATTGATTGACTGATTTGATATAGGGTTATAGTTATATACAAACCAAAATGGCCTCTATAGGTAATTAAATTCCTCCATATGGCCCAAAACACACGTTATTCCTAAAGTTATTAACAAGAACTGTCGCTTCATTATT
The DNA here is from genome assembly GCF_036373705.1 of Amia ocellicauda. Classification (NCBI taxonomy): domain Eukaryota; kingdom Metazoa; phylum Chordata; class Actinopteri; order Amiiformes; family Amiidae; genus Amia; species Amia ocellicauda. The sequence continues at coordinate 13,716,164 of NC_089850.1, forward strand.
GAGGATGAAACTTTAAGGACACTTTTACTAGACCATCAATACCTGCCCCAAATAAGATATATATTTTTCTATTTAAGTATGATGTATATCTTTTTCTTTTAATTTTAAGTATATCAAACGACAGTGTAAAATTAAAGGTCCCTATAATTGCTCCCCCGGAATACCTTACCCACTGCAATATAACACAATGCTCATGGGACAACCGTTTATTCCAGCTTTCATACTATACTTTTGTATGCACTCTATACACATATTATAGGTCAGTATGTGGGAATAAATACTGAAAATCTGAAACCGTATTGTGAACATGTAGTCAATATCGACAGAGGTCGGTATTTTGGGTCGTTTCCAGTTCGTTGCATCCCTTGACTTTTGACTTTTAAACCAGGTGTAGCTGTGAAAACCAGGTTCAGCTCCACTTCGATTCACATTATCCTCCGTCATTTGTCTGATTGGCTTTGAAAACACCCATTCAAAACTCAATCCACCCCCGACACTTTCTGAACCAGGTCTACGCCTACAGCGCAGAAGCTCCGTTGAACTTGAGGACTTCACCGCCCGCCGCGCCGCGCCGACACAGACCCGCCGCCGACATGGGGAGGGATGCGCGCCGCCTCGCCTCGGTGCCCCCGGCCTGCCTGCTGCTGCTGCTGGGCTGGAGGCACCTGTGCGTGGCCGGGTTTGAGCTCACCCTGCTGCACACCAACGACGTCCATGCCCGGGTCGAGCAGACCAGCCGGGACTCGGGCAAGTGCAGTAGCGCGGACTGCTACGCCGGGGTGGCCCGCAGGTTCACGAAAGTGGCCGAGCTGCGGAGGTCGGAGCCCAACGTGCTGCTGCTGGACGCCGGGGACCAGTTCCAGGGCACCGTGTGGTTCAACTACTACAAGGGCGCCGAGGCTGCGTATTTCATGAATAAACTCAAATACGACGCCATGGTAAGATAATGAGCTTTGAAATAACTTATGGCACTTTGAGTTGCCATACTTGGACAGAGTTTATATGATTAGCAACTGAATATGCTGTACAATGACTGTAGTTTCTGCTACGAAAAAGTAAATTAGTCAGGGTAAAGATATAACCTGTGTGTTTGTGTGTATTTAAAGATATTGCGTCTCCTTAATTTCCTAGTCTTTTTATTGCCCTCTCCCCTGAAACCATTATCAGGTAGACACTCTATAATGTTTCTGTTTTGTGTAAGAAGTCATATTTGTGTAATATACACACTATGTTTAACTTTTAAGTCCTAAGAATAAGCCATTCATTGGCAGGTTATGTGTACAATGTGATTTATAAAAGTACTGCTCCCATAATCCACTGTCTACTAAAATGTTTGTCAGAAACATTTATTCCTTTCAACTTTGTACTCACAATCTAGATATTAGCAATATTATTATGTTTCATCATAAATACCTGTGTCTTACCAATGTACTTTCTCTTGTTTTAAAAACAACTTAAGATATAGAGAGTTACAAATCAAGCTATCGCTGCAGACTGAAGGTGCTATTTGGTTTTGGCAAATAATATAGACATGGATCTTCAACTTAAAACCAAGTCAGTGCAGGTTAGTGGAAGTCATGGTGGTTTTGATTTAGTTTGAGGTAGGACGGTGACAATGTTATACAGCTGCCCGGTCAGTACTGCGCTAGTATGATCTGATCCATGTTATTTTCATTTGATCATATTTGTAGAGAATCTAATGTTGCTTTGTGATCCTGTTGCCTTCCTGTTATTTTAAGGGGTTGTTGAGCAATTCTACAACGGTGTGAACAAACAATCACACAACTCACACCCTTTCATTTTCTTAACACCCACAATCTAGTGAAAGCGCAGTGTTGATGTGGAACTGATGCCAAAGCCATCATTCTGGGCATGGACCTAACAGCAGTTGCATATCAGATTAATTTCTTACAATGAGTAACGCAAAGTATGTGGCAATTAAGGAAGGAGTTGAAACAGAAGAGTTACACAGAAGATATTACAAAGTTGGCCTGGGTTTCAGCTTCAGGAACAATGTTTCTTCATCTGAGAATAATTATTTTCGCATTAATTGTGCCCCCCACCTGCAGCCTTGTAATTATATTGGAATGTCTGGCAGTGGGTGGGCTGTGTGATGTCATATTCGGACTCTTCAGGGACAGAACCTGAGGAAATAATATTTGTAACCATTCGTTTTTTTTAATATATATACAAGGCAGGCTCTGAAGTAAAGTTGGCAGCAGGTGGATTGGAAGTTTTACTCCAACAGGGGCCTTTGTGTTTTTTCAGATGATTATATGCATTGTGGAAACAAACCTTGGGGAAACCCTTAAACCTAGGGAAGAAAAACACAATACAAAGCACCTGTACAGAACAGAATTTTTCAATGTGTGATCTTTACATTTTTTATTTGCCACAAACATTTTTTGCTTACTTAAAATATATGAAATATATTTTAGTCTGTAATCCATATATTTTATAGGTTGAAAATATATTATAGAAATTAACCACACCATATATTTTCAACCTATACACTGATATTTTATACATTTTCAAAAAAGTGGCCAATTCTGTCATTTGAAAAATATACACCACACATTTCTAACGTCTGTTAAAAATGTGTTTTTTCTGTAAAGGTATCGATTTGAACTATGTCTGCTTTCTACAGTCCAACATGAAGTTTGTAACAGGCAGGTTTCTGAGAGAGTAAAAGTGAAACCTGCCAAATTTAAAGGAACAATAACTTTCCTGTCATACATATATATCAGAAACGCAACCTGTTAGTGGAAATAAATCAAATGTGAATGAATAATCCAATGCCTCTACAAGTGCAACAACTCCGTGTAAAAAAGTACTTTGGGACATTACATAACTCTAAAAATGTAATAAGTCATGTGTATTGGCCTATGTCCAGCTTACATTGATGGCACTATATTACAGTATCTTACTCACAGCTTGCGCATAAGCGGAAGGTTTTGTGCTGGTGTGTTCTCGGCAGGGATCCGTGACCGCACAGCGTCTGTGAACGCGTACATCCGCGCTGTCGTCCCGTTTCTCGCAGTACATCCGTCAGTGTCGTGTTGTCCTCTGCCTGGTTTGCTTTCTGCGAGATTAATACTGTTTATTTGGTGTAGTATTTTACATTTCTTAAATAAAAACAGTTCAATTTTTTAATACTTATGATTAAAATCTTTTAAAATCAATTCTTAAAATCACTTAAAACTTTTTTTAATCTTTGTGATTTTTTAAAGAAAAACAAAACAATTAACTTAAAATAAACATGTGCACAAAACAACAAAACAAACGTGATTAAAGCAAAACTGCTCACCAACATAAAAGTCAAATACATTGAAAATAACTGAAAATGCATTGGACAAAATAAAGAAACAATTAAAAAGGTAAACATAAAAAACAAACAAAAAAGGTCCAATGCATTTAAAATTAAATCCAAAACGGACAATGTATTTGACAAAAGAATATAACAAAACGAAACCAAAAAACCCCTAAAACAATTAGTGATTTAAAAACAACTAAATCTTTAAAAACAAATAAGATTCATTTTTAAAATCTTTTTAAAAACAATCATCCATAAAATGTTTAAAAGATCTTGGACTCGGGCTCCAGCAGGGGGAACTGACCGTCCCCGGAGGTGGGTCCCATCACGGGATCCTGAGCTCCCCCAGATCTTGTATGTGCCAGTTCTTATAGGCTTCCTCCTTGCCCCTCTGATGGACCTCCAGATTGACGTAGTCCCTTACGAACACCATGCCCCTCCGCGCGATGACAATCGGGTCCAGCTCCTGCTTGTTGAATAGACAGATGTTCCGTCCCTCCCACAGTGCCTGCTTCACTGCGCAGACGACATGCCACCAGCACCTCAGGGTGGATGATGATATTCCCCTGGCCGGACCGTACAGGATCTGCTGGGCGGTCGCCCGCGCAGGAACGGCAAACCTGTGGAGGAACGGAGAAAACAGGAGCCAGACCCTGTGGGCGGAGGGGCACTCACTAAAGATGTGAGCCTCCGTCTCCTTCTCCAGGCAACCCTTATAGGGGCAGATGTCATAAGGAGCTATGCCCCTTCTGTGCATGAACACTCGGGTGGGGAGACACCGACTCACAGCCATCCAGGAGACATCTTTCTGCGTATTCGTGAGGCAAACGTGCGTAGCGTTAGCCCAGATAAACTGGCAGGTTTCGGGAGGGAAATCTTCTATCCGGCTGGTCTCCTGGGTAGATCTCATCTGGCTACAGATGGTCTTATAATCCCAGGAGGCCAGCACGACTTTATGGAGGCCTACTTCGAGCGCAAAGGCTCGGAGCGCCCTGTAGAACGGCGGGGGATCCCACGAGTGCGGCCTGGTGTTATCCATGGCGCAGAGGCCGAATGGTCTCAGGCTGCTGGCAAAATAAAAGCGGTTCATGAAACTCACTTTCTTGCCAGCAGCCTGGATGTTCTTGACCACATAGGCCAGCCCCTGCGCCTTAATCAGCCGCACAACGTCCGGGACCCCCCTGCCTCCATCCAGGGTACCCTTCACCATCTGTACTCTTTTCAGCCTCTCCATTTTGCTCCCCCAGACAAACCGAAATATAATTCGGGTCACTAATTTTGCGATGACCTTGTCTGGGGGGAAGATCATTCCTACGTAGAGGAGTATCGGGAAGAGGATGGCCTTTACGACCAGCACCTTACCAGCCATCGTCAAGGTCCTTGTGCTCCAGCCGTGGATCTTCCTTTGGACCTTCACTATGGCCTCCTCCCAGCTCCGGGTGCCCGTGTTGGTCCCGTCGATCGTGATCCCCAGAACCTTGATAGACGGCTTCACAGGGAACACGGTCGGCGGGCCCCGGCCGACAGGCCATGCCCTGGAGAGGTAGACCTCGCTCTTGGCCTTGTTGACAGCGGCCCCCGTCGCCCTGCAGAAGCCGTCCAGCAGTTCCTCGACCCTGGCCACGGACGGAGCGTCCGTGCAAACCACGGCCACGTCGTCCATATAGGCCAGGGCCTTCAGTTGCTCTCCGCCGGAACCCGGGAGATGGAAACCTGTCACCCGGACGTCCCGGCGGATCGCCTGCATGAACGGCTCCAAGCAGAGGATGTACAGCAGGGCCGACGGGACAACCCTGCCGGACCCCCGACCTGACCGGAAATGGTTCGGTCAGGTGGCGGTTCACAAGGACCCTGCTGCTTAGGCCGCTGTAGATGATCTTAACCCACCTCCTCAGGCCAAGAGCGAGACCCATCCTCTCCATGACGAGCTGCAGGTATTCGTGGCCCACTCTGTCGAAGGCTTTCTCCTGGTCCAAACTAATTAGGCCAGATCTTCTTTAAGCACCTCCCAAAAGATCTTATAGAACTCAGCAGGGATCCCGTCGGGACCCGGTGTCCTTCCTGAGTTAAGACTCTTTATCACCTGGGAGAGTTCAGTGGTGGTGATCTCTGGATCCTCCTCCTCCTCCTCGTCCCCCTCATTGCGGGACTCCAACAGGGACAGAAAGTGATGGATCAGATTTTGATCCACCACCTTCTGATCGTACAACTCCCTGTAGAAATCCCGCACCACTGTCTCAACAGCCTCTCTGCCCTCCACCTCTTGCCCCGAGGAGTCGATCATGGAGGACATTGCAGGCCGCCTCTCCTTCGTTTTCTTGAAGAAGAAGCGGCTGCATTTCTCATCGTCCTCCATGATGCGGACCCTGGAAAGGACCTTGATCTTCTCTTGCTCCTCCCGATAGAGGGCGGAGAGACTCAGTTTGACCCGAGCCACCTCCTCAGCTAGGTCGAAGCCTCTGAGCTGTAAAAGACTCAGGCGCTGGAGGTGGGCGTTTAGATGGGAATATCTCGCCCGCCTCTCGCGAGCTTTCCGTTTCCCCAGCTGAATGAAGTAGCCCTTGGTTCTTTTCTTCACCATCTCCCACCACTCTATGGGAGAATCAAAAAGGTCCTTCAGGGTCCTCCACTCCTCGAGGCGTCTGCTAAAGGTCTTAATAACACGAGGGTCATCGAGCAGGGAGGTGTTGAGCTTCCAGACCCCAGGCCCCGACTCCCGTGTGCTCGGGATGAGCACCTCTGTCGTCAGGAGCTTGTGGTCTGAAAAGAAGACCGCCTCCGAAGACATGGCGGTCCTCTCCAGTGGCTTACTGAGGAGGACGAGATCTATCCTGGAGAAGGAGGAGCCAGAAGAACTCACCCAGGTGAACAAGGGGACCAGGTCCCGACCTGCGTCGCAGAGTTCAAAGTCCTCCACGAACGCAGCGAGGTCCCTGCTGGATCTATCGTTGCGGGGCTTACTCCGGTCTACATCCCTCAGAGCACAGTTGAAATCACCTGAAATGATAACTGGCAAGGTGCCGATCAGGAGCGGGCGTAGCTGAGGGAGAAAGAGGACTCTCTCTCTCTGGCTGGTGGGGGCATAGACATTGACCAGCCTCAATACAGCCCCCTTGTATTTAAAATCGAGGCTGGCCAGTCTGCCCGCCTCTATAACCTAAATGTTTTAACCACTATGAAGGGGTTTTTCAGGAGTACGGCAATCCCGTCCGCTCGGGACACATTGGACCCCGACCAGAAGGATTCTCCTAGGGTCCAAGTGTCCCGGAGATCTTTATATTCTTTTTGGAACGGGATGCCGCACTCCTGCAAACAAATAATGTCCGCCTTCATTCCAGCCAGAGAGTTTAAAACATCGGTCCTCTTTTTCACCTCAGCAATGCTCCTCACATTTATTGAAATAATAATTAATGCCATGATGGCTGTGAGGGCAATTACCCGCTCCGTAACAATCATTTAAAGAAACCTTTCTCTTCCCCACTCCTCTCTTCTCCCTCACCTAGCTTAGCGCTAGCACCCATCATTTCAATCATTTGCCTCACCGCTTGATCCTCTAGGAAGACTATGGGGGGGGCTCGGCTCCCGCCACCCGGTAAGGCTGGTGAAACTCCACTGGGCTCAGGGCCTGTGGTGCTGGAGGTTCTCCCTGGTTCCTTTGTGGCCGAGGCCCGACGAACAGATGGCAGGGCAGAGGCTTTATGTACAACTGGGGAGAAAACTGTGTAGACCCCGCTAGTTGTTCTTTTGACTAATGGTGGGGGAGGGGGTGGTCTCTCCCTTCCCGGCTGTCTGGCTTTCTGCGAGATTAGCTGCTGAGCTCTGTTTTATTCCTCTGGTCTTGCATGTTTTGTAAGTCCTCATTACCGGTGAATAGAGTTTGCAGGCCGCACGATTTCTCAGCCCCGCAAGCCCGGGTTTGGCATGGGTATAAAACCGGGGCTGACGGGAAAAAGCACAAGAAAAAAAACATAGTTGCGTGCACGGTGATGAGACTGATGTTCATCCAGTAACCCAGGGCTGTCAAACTCAATTTCACCACGGGCCATATGATCAAATATGTGCGCATCCCTATTTATCATTCACTGTCCATTGGCAAATTGGCAACACTCATAGTTAGAATTATACTTTTATTTAAACACACTGATGCTCGCTAGAATAAAAACACACGCAATTAACAATTGAATACATTCAGATCTCAAATGCAGCTGCTTCACTTCACTAAAGGGAATAAAACACTGACGCAGCCAGGATGCCAAATGCGCCACCCAGTCTTGCCCTATAAATACGCAGCATTAGATCCTAGTATACAGATGTGATTGAACAGAACGAGTACAACACGGCGATGCAGCACAAGCGGCGCTGCTACAGGCCCGTGTACAGCGTCTCGCCCAGAGCAGCCGCACGTCTAAACAAGTAGTAGGAAATTAGGGAACAATGCATCAAACTGAGAAACCTAGTATTAGTTCAACTGAATTTGTAGTGATTGATGCCTTGTACTTCACTGTATTTTTGCACTTATGTTGTAAGTCGCCCTGGACAAGGGCGTGTGCCAAGAAATAATAATAATAATAATAATAATAATAATAGTCATAAATTGTAGCCACCTGTGACACATGTTTTTGTTTTTTGTTTTAATTCAGCCACTTCGTGCAGCCTCTGCTCTCACCAGACACCCATACAATCGTACTTCTCTGTGTTTAGTCTCGTAGTGCCGCCGTATATTGAATTATTTAATCACGGCTAAACTCTCCTTACAAACGAGGCATACAGGTTTTAAACTCTGCTCCACAAACACATATTCCCACTGCCAGCTGTGCTGAAATACTCTACCTTGCTCGTCGATTTTTCTTTTCTTGGACGTTTTGAGTTCATTGCAGACCGAAAGCAGAAGCGCGGACAGTAACTCGGCCTGTGATTGGCTGTTAAAACCCTACAGCGCGCCAATGACACTCGCAGTGGCTGATGGGAATTGTAGTTTCCACACGCTATTTCTGCATTCTCAAGCTGTCGCGGGACTAATTACTTAATGATACACCACCTTTGCAGGGGCCGGATTAAAACCATTGGGGGGCCTTGAGTTTGACACCCCTGCAGTAACCGGTCGGCAAAACCTACATTATAATTGAGCACTGTTGCAAAATACGAGGAGCTGAAGAACAATGTTCCGATCCCAGCTCGGTTGGTTCTGCTTCCTAACAAGAAGTGCACGGCCAGTCAGCCAGAGAGAGAGAGGGGCGCAATCGGAAACGTTTAGAGTGAGCTTAGTGTTTTTTTTATTCATTTAATTTTGTTTCCATATTGATTTTTTTTTTTTTTCATTTATATGCCGATGAAATAATTTGGCTTCTCCAAAAACCCGGGCCTGGCATTTTCTCTGGGTTTTGGAGATCCTACCAGTGAAGTACCTGTCCTTGAGCCTTGGGTCCAGCAGCGTTGCAGTGCAGTAGAGATGTTCTGACTCAATGCCATCAAAGCATGATTTCATGGCTTCTGGCAAAAGTTAGTTTAATCATTTTTATTCCATGGTCTGAATCCGAAACTTTGCTCAGAAGCCTATTTAAACCACAGTAGATGGGATGAGAGCAGAAGCAGAGGCTGAGGATGGACTCTTCAAAAGGCGCTAGAACTATCAGTATTTTTTCCTATCATCCCCCATTAATGCACAACAAAAGTTGCACGCATTTTTCTCCTCAAAAAGGCTTTGCACCATGTAAAGTGCCATTCCACCTTGTCTGTACATCCTCTGGGAAGGAATTTCTGGCTCAACCGGCCCCTGAAGATGAGAATAGGCCAACGGAGTGTGTTTGAATTTCCCAACTGTTGTTCGTCAGCCAGTATATCAGTGACACTGTGGTGCAATAACAGTCCTTTCTTTACCACAATCTTCACCAGATTGCCTTTGCTATGCATCATCCCTGATAACAGCTAAACTCTTTCCATTGGAATTTCACATGCTGCAAACCTCTTGTGTAATGCTATAGGAAATAGCTTCTGTTTGGGCACTCCTGGGCCTGTAGTTCTGCCTTCTGCTAATAAAATTCAAGTATTTCCATTGCGTGATTAAACACCATACAGCTCCGGCAGGGCAGTCTCAGATGAGCTTTCTCTTCTGTGTTACGAGGATGGAGGCATTCAGTGCGATTTTATAATCCAGCATCTTCTCCAAAGGAAAATGGTTGATTATCAAAAGCATTAAATTCCATTGTTTTTTTTGTTATTTCTTTAGCCCTGGCATCTCCACTTCTATGTTTCTGTGATCTTTTAAGTGCTTCCGGTATCAGGTATATTCAGGTAGTCATTTATTTCAGGGACGTAGCACGTCTTGAGGTGATTTGTGTTGAAATTTACTGCTGTTGGCAATACGTGAAAAATATTTGCTGCACATAGCGTGTAATCCAGACGCCTAATAAAAAATAAATAATATTAAATATTATTATTATTAATATAATAATATTAAATTGCACTCCCAAGAGACACATTTAATGCTACAGATTGCACATCACAGCAAATACTTTACTGTTTTACGATTTATATGTCACAGCGTTATATGTGACAACCCGCATAAGTATTGCTAAACATTATCAGCTATAAAAAACAAAACAAGATGATAGCTGACAATGTAGTTTCTCACATTATTGGTGCCTATATGATAAGAAACCATTGTGTTGGTGCACAGTCACAGTACAGTACTAACATAATGTATTTTCTCTTCTAACTTCTGTTTGCAGTTCTGTATCTCACAATTTCATCTAATCAAACCTCAAAGACAATTTTCTTTGATCTGGCTTTTTTCTGCATAATCAAATTGTCACATCCCCTTTTCCAATATGGTTATTAAGAAGTTTTCAAGAAGTTTAAAAAAAAAAAAGCAAACTTTGGAACTTGGTAACTAATGTACGTAGAAAGCGAGTTGGTAATTGTGTTGCGTGACATCAGTTGCCATACGAAGGACGATGCAGTTTGATAGATTGATATAAGAATATAGCATTAGTATTTTGACATGTTCTTGATATGCCAGACATTGCTTTATCCAGTGTTGACTTTTATTATATCCCCGATTAGGGGTACTCAGCATAAAAATGTATGTTCTTGTTTAAGGTTTCTTTTTCTTTGTCTTTTTTCAAAAAATGTTCAGGCTTTGGGCAACCATGAATTTGACAATGGAGTGGATGGCTTAATTGACCCATTTCTGAAGCAAGTCAATTGCAAAGTACTAAGTGCCAATATTAAGCCAGACTCAACACTGGCTCCAAAAATAAGTGGGCACTACTTACCATACGCAATATTTAATTTCACCTCGGAGAAAGTGGGTGTAGTAGGATATACATCAAGAGAAACTCCAGCTCTGTCACTTCCAGGTATTGTATTTAATAGCTTAATTGTGTTTGTTTATGTGTTAACATTAAGGCATTTAGCTTGTAGGTAATGTTTTAGATACCGGCAGGAGATTGGTCTGATTGGCTATTACCTACTGCAGTAATATTACCCTAATAATATACAGTGAGGGGAAAAAAGTATTTGATCCCCTGCTGATTTTGTACGTTTGCCCACTGCCAAAGAAATGATCAGTCTATAATTTTAATGGTAGGTGTATTTTAACAGTGAGAGACAGAATAACAACAAAAAAATCCAGAAAAACGCATTTCAAAAAAGTTATAAATTGAAATAAGTATTTGATCCCCTACCAATCAGCAAGATTTCTGGCTCCCAGGTGTCTTTTATACAGGTAACGAGCTGAGATTAGGAGCACTCTCTTAAAGGGAGAGCTCCTAATCTCAGCTCGGTACCTGTGTAAAAGACACCTGTCCACAGAAGCAATCAATCAATCAGATTCCAAACTCTCCACCATGGCCAAGACCAAAGAGCTGTCCAAGGATGTCAGGGACAAGATTGTAGACCTACACAAGGCTGGAATGGGCTACAAGACCATCGCCAAGCAGCTTGGTGAGAAGGTGACAACAGTTGGTGCGATTATTGGCAAATGGAAGAAACACAAAATAACTGTCAGCCCAGAACTACACAGGAGGATCTTGTTAATGATCTCAAGGCAGCTGGGACCATAGTCACCAAGAAAACAATTGGTAACACACAACGCCGTGAAGGACTGAAATCCTGCAGCGCCCGCAAGGTCCCCCTGCTCAAGAAAGCACATGTACAGGCCCGTCTGAAGTTTGCCAATGAACATCTGAATGATTCAGAGGAGAACTGGGTGAAAGTGTTGTGGTCAAATGAGACCAAAATCGAGCTCTTTGGCATCAACTCAACTCGCCGTGTTTGGAGGAGGAGGAATGACCCCAAGAACACCATCCCCACCGTCAAACATGGAGGTGGAAACATTATGCTTTGGGGGTGTTTTTCTGCTAAGGGGACAGGACAACTGCACCGCATCAAAGGGACGATGGACGGGGCCATGTACCGTCAAATCTTGGGTGAGAACCTCCTTCCCTCAGCCAGGGCATTGAAAATGGGTCGTGGATGGGTATTCCAGCATGACAATGTCCCAAAACACACAGCCAAGGCAACAAAGGAGTGGCTCAAGAAGAAGCACATTAAGGTCCTGGAGTGGCCTAGCCAGTCTCCAGACCTTAATCCCATAGAAAATCTGAGGAGGGAGCTGAAGGTTCGAGTTGCCAAACGTCAGCCTCGAAACCTTAATGACTTGGAGAGGATCTGCAAAGAGGAGTGGGACAAAATCCCTCCTGAGATGTGCAAACCTGGTGGCCAACTACAAGAAACGTCTGACCTCTGTGATTGCCAACAAGGGTTTTGCCACCAAGTACTAAGTCGAAGGGGTCAAATACTTATTTCCCTCATCAACATGCAAATCAATGTATAACTTTTTTGAAATGCATTTTTCTGGATTTTTTTGTTATTCTGTCTCTCACTGTTAAAATACACCTACCATTAAAATTATAGACAGATCATTTCTTTGTCAGTGGGCAAACGTACAAAATCAGCAGGGGATCAAATACTTTTTTCCCTCACTGTATACTGCTATGAGAAAATAAGCTTAAAATCAACTGCGTTTAAATTTTTTTTTTCAAAAATGCTTTTACGAAAGAAGGCAAGTTATTTATTTTGTGCAGTTAAGATTAATGGTTTCTTAAACTCTTGATTCATGTATACTGTGTCTTTTGTTTCCTGTAGGTCCAAATTTAGTTTTTGAAGATGAAATCGAGGCCTTGCAATTACAGGTAGACAAGCTAACCACCCTAGGAGTGAATAAAATCATTGCTCTGGGACACTCTGGCTTTGAAGTGGACAAAGAGATTGCCAAGAAAGTCCGGGGCATAGACGTGGTTATTGGTGGACACACAAACACATTCCTGTACACAGGTATTCCCCACATTTTAACAACTCTTCGAATGCTTGACCTTTTTACTCCCCTGGTATAAAATGAGGTCATTTTATTTCTGTGCATTCCAGATAAAGGCCTACACCGATCAAAAACACTGATCTACTGACCAATCGCAAATTACTAGCTTGTATAATGTCAATTGGCTGAAGCCCTTTAAAATTAAACACATGATGGTGTAGAAATAGGCAATTCATGATTTGGGGTAACTTCTTAATATATACATATATGGGTTATAGTGCTTTACACATTTTTTTAATAAGCTTTAAACTAATCACGATAAAGAATGCTCGTTCAATTTTATCTGATTTGTCCTTTTGAAACACTGAAACCATAAAGAAGAAAATATTGAAAAGCATTCTTTAACCCAGCAGTCTGGAAGTGCAGGTTGAAATGTGAGCTGTAAAAGCCGGCAAAGAGTGTTCACTGGGTTCCTGACCAATTAGAGAATAAAATAGTCATAATTACAGTAAATTGACTCAATTACAACAGACCATGTAATGAGCACATGAGTTTTGAGTGCTTTTTCAATTAAGTGGGATCTACATTAGAAACCAATAGCCCAACTGATTTCTCAATACAGAGGAGAAACATACAGCTAAAGGTTTAGAGAGAGACTGTGGGGAAGTAGAGTCCTCTGTAGTAGTCGGGACGAGCAGCCCAGACAATTTCATCTTCACAAAAAAACAAAACATGGCAAAAACTGAAAAAAAAAAAAAAAAAGATAAACATAATTGTTCTGGAGCTCAAATCAGCCCCACACTGACCAAGTGGATGAGAGGAAGATCCTTGACACTTGTGTCACAGAGATGTGTTACACAGGTAATCAAGAGGATAGCCATCTTGCCAACCAGAGGATGTGAAAAATGGTGTTACACAACATTCTCACTACGACTGTTCCTTTGTGTTGGTTTCTTACAATTATTATCTTACATGACCATTATGTATTTTTTTAAATACAAATACTTAGCAAATTGCACCTTACATATTGCACCTTACACTGTACATATTTCCCCACATCCCTGTAATTTATCATTTAATTATCGCTTTTTTTATTTATTTTCCTTTTGACTGTGACAGCTATATATCTTATATTCCATTCTTGCCTATTATCCGAGTCCCTGTTGTCTTCCTCCTCCTTTGATTGTTTTGGCACTGGACACTGAGCCTCTGATCTCATTCACGTAGCCTTGCCAGGAGATCTGCCAGGAGGTGGCTCAGATTGTGCCCAGAAGCAGCACACCTTGTCCCGAGGGGCAGTGCCAGACCCCCGAGCCACACCTCTAGAAGGAGTTCACTGCATGAACACAGGTTGTCCAAAGTTCAAGCCAGCAGGCCCTGTAGCCTTAATTATACATTGTTTCTAATTTTGTTTAAGAACATAAGAAAGTTTACAAACGAGAGGAGGCCATTCAACCCATCGTGCTCTTTTGGTGTGCATTAAGTGATCCAAATATACTATCTAGTTTATTTTTAAATGTTCACAAATTTTCAGCTTCAGCCACATTGCTGGGGAGTTTATTCAGATTGTGACGACTCTGTGTGAAGAAGTGTCTCCTGTTTTCTGTCTTGAATGCCTTGAAGCCCAGTTTCCATTCTTGTAAAAGAACACCTGTTTACTTTACCCAAATCCTTAAGTCCTGGTGCTTTTCTTTTCTTTTTCTTTTAATGTGTACACAAGACATCAGTTCCTGGTTAGTTTCCTGTGAACTGAGAAATGATTGCATCAGTAGGAGTACATGCTTGGCCTCATTTTAAAGAATGTCATTTAACATTGAGAGTGTCTCTGTTACAGTTTTTGCTCATATTTGTCATGCATTTTTACATCAGCAGATATGTAGTATGAAATGTATGGACGCTGGAAGTTAAAAGCTTGTCCCCTTTCTAATTATATTGTTATGGCAGGAGGAATGTTGTATGCGGTGTCTTAGTGGTTTATGATTTGTGGAGTTGAGTAAGAATAAACATGTCCCTGGCTACAACATTAATACTGGCACTAATATTTTCTTAGTTTAAGCTTTCTTTCCTTTCCAACAGCACATGGTTTCAGTACAAAGTTTTTTGGCTTGTGTCTAATGAGTCTAAGGTTATCTTTCTGTTATCACTATATAAACTAGGCAAATGTTCCGAAAAAGATAAAGATTACTTAATTTGGTTACTCAAAGAAATTAGTAACTAGATGATTAAGGAGCAATCAACACAATCAAACTTAATTGTCTCTTGCTTTGCCATTGGAAGATTTTGTCTGAATTTCTCTTTAATTTAAAAGGAAGTCATTAAGAAGAACATCCATTTTGTTTTGAAGTTGTAAGCTTCATCCTTCTTTCTAAACCAAAACAAGGAAAGGTTGGCTACCTAAAATAGAACAGCATAAAGGTGATTTGTGTAATATATTATTTTTTAATCTCATTGTTACAAAGGTAGCCCCCCATCGTCAGAGGTCCCAGCAGGCAGTTACCCCTTCATGGTAAATTCGGTTGATGGTCGACAAGTGCCTGTTGTTCAGGCTTATGCCTTTGGGAAATACCTTGGATACCTGAAAGTAACCTTTGATGATCAGGGTAATGTGCTGAAGTCAACTGGGAATCCTATTTTGCTGAATCGTGACATAAAAGAAGGTAAGAAAATGTGTATTCCATATGATGAATGTTTTTTTTTATAAGAAATACATGACTTGGTTATTATGTGTGATTTGGATTTGATTTGCACACCAAAACCTTCACCGCATGACCAGAGGTACATATGATAAATCTGACATGTTTAGGAAGATGCACTGATGCATATGACTAAGAAAGCAAGAATTGGGGGAAAACAACAAATCTATTTGAATGGAGTGCTTTTAACAATCTCCAAAGATTGTCATAGATGATATGTTTGTTTTTAATGGTCTCCTAATATTATAATGGAACACATTCCATTGTTTTTTATTGTTCCATGCCTTTAATAAAATAAATTAAATTATTATAAAGATAAGTTATAACATGGTGATCCTGATTTCACCAATTACAGCCTACAATAAGTCCTAAAAAGACACATTCATGAAAGTGTCTCATGTCAAGCTTTTCCCCCTTAAAAACAGTGGTTCTGTGTAACTGCAGGGTATTATTTGTTTGAGAACCTTATTTAAGAATGACAGAGATACTAAGATACTTTTTCAAAAGTCAGCACAGTAACCAATTAATATGTACAATATCAAAATGTTAGATAGATGCAACATGAATGTCTGTATCCCTTAATCTAGCATCTTCATTTTGAATTTTGGATACTTCTCTTCTGGCACTTGTGTCCAGATTTGAGCTGTGGAGGCTGTATTTAAGCAATATCCTCCTGAATTAGTAGTAGTTGAGTTTCTACAGCAGGTTTATCCATGGCCACATTAGCCAAGAACACATTAACTCTGCCTGCATTCTTGCAATGCATTCTGCTCAGTTAATTGAGTTTCTACCTTCCCTCATGGATTTGAGAGCACAACCGTTGCCATGTACTTTGCTTGAAAAAACTAAAGAAAATCTCTATTTAAATGTGATGCTGAATTTCAGCCAATTTAGTGATAGTCTGTGTCTTTTCTCTTTCTGTGTTTTCCATATGTTAAGGGAAAATACAGACAGAGAAAAACACATTGCATTTTCTTTCTTTCAGCCATGATAACCTTTTATCTCACACTTCCCTATTCATTCACGCTCCTTGTTTATAAGAAGCAACAATTTAAAATATCCCCATGCTTTTTAGCTGCTGCTTTGTACCTGGCTTGTCATATATCATTTTTGAAAGATGTGTTCATCTTGCATGTATTCTCCCTGCTTAGAAGGATTAGAGCAGTAATTCAAAGTGGTCTTTCCTGATTTTGGTAACCCGTGTATATGAATGCATCATTTATGAATTGTGAACAAAACACTTAAAAAAAAAAAAAAAAAACATAAATGTAATACCTATTTATAAATGAACCGAGCACTGCTGCAGTTGTTTTGACATTTTATTGAAAGAGAAGAAGCATGCAGTGGCGGTTCTAGACCATTTCAGCTGGGGGGGCCTGGCTGGGGCCAGTTGGGACGGCATCAATTTCTCCAGTGTTTATATAGGGGTGTGTTTTGTCTGCGATGCTAGTGGGGGGGGGGGGGATGCTGACTGTGTTTTGTCCACATTGATAGTTAGGGGGGCCACAATGGGGGGAAAACTTGCTGTCACAGGGCCAGAACTGCCCTTGGAAGCATGTGGACTTAATTTAAATGGTAAACACAATGTTCTTTTCCAGCTAAATACTCACTTTCCACAACAGATGAGTTCCAGAACAATTCGTGCTACACTAAATTAGTGCTAAACAGGGACAGATAATAAATTGAATGGGGATAGGTTTCATAAATGCGAAAATGAACATGACAGTTATAATATACTAGTATAAATGTGCTGTTAAACAGAACATAGGTTTGATAAATTAACAGTAATACCAATAATAATCATGAACTCATTATATTTCTTGGAATTTTAACTTTTCCTGGATTCTGCTACTCTTCCACTTAATTTTAGATTCTCCCTCTGAACTACATCTTGGCCCATTATAATAATTTTGTTTCTTTTTAAAACCTCTCATTTTCTTTAGAACAAAAATAATTAAGCTAAATGTTGCTAATATTTGATATTTTAATGATTTGTAATATTTTAAATTTAATTTAATTGATAAATTTGTGCTATAACAAATCCATGCACAGCGGGGTTGTGCAAAGCTGGGTCACCTGTATAAGGAAACAGTGTGGTTTAGTCCAGCGCCCTTGTTAGGAAGGGTGAGAGGTCGTGTGCTTCAGTAATTGTTTATTGCTTTGGATAAGTAGAATAATTTACCACACTAAAGTGTATAACATTTCCATTTAAGTTACACTTCACCTGATAAACTACTACAGATTACAAATGTAAGGTAATATTTATATCCATTCTAACAGTCAGTTTGAAAATGTTACAAGTGGTTGAAAAGACACAGTTTGGAAATAATCACTTAAAATTCTTTGACTGAATTAACTATATCTGGTTTTAAAATGCAAAACCAAAACCCACATGGCAAAGCTGTTCTCTATTTGATTAAATGGAACCAGGAAATACAAATAAAATGAGAAAACCGTAGGGTCCAGTTATTCAAATATGGAATCTGGGCGACCGTAATCGAGATTTTGATTTATCTATTTTGTTACCAATCTTACATTTAACTGAATTATTTTCATATATTTTTTCCAGACAATGTTCCTTAAAGGTAAGGAAACGAGGCAATTGCATAAAAAACATACAAAACGATACAGATAAAAGTGAACTCTGAAACCCTGATCCTTGTTTTCCAAATTTAAAGTTTTGAAACAAGTAGCATGTTTTAAATAGCAGCAAAACACATTGAACTTTGTCTTATCTATTTTCCATTTAAATGTATTGTGGTTTTACATTTAAATTGTATGCATTACTGTTTACTTTTTTGTTTTGTAGATTCTGGAGTTCTTGGCGATGTACAAAAGTGGAGAACGAACCTGGCAAATTACTCCGCCCAGATTGTGGGGGAGACCTTGGTTTACCTCAATGGTACTTTTGAAGAGTGCCGTTTTCGGGAGTGCAACTTGGGAAATTTAATTTGTGATGCAATGGTGAGTAAATACTTGTTTATTATTATGATTCAGACCTTAGGCATACATTGGTAATGTTTTAATACCATCTTATTGCTATATTTAGTAATTCATTTGTTTGATGTATTTGCTAAATGCCTTCCTGTCTGAAGACTACGCATTCATATTTCAAACATTTTTCCCACACTATCTTTGTGAATTGGATTTTGTGACTCAGGGTGTTGTGCAATTAAAGCTTTTTGAAATGCATCAGGCACATTTTACATCTACGGTTTGATGTGGATTAAAGTGCAGTGCAGTTCCGTTCGTTTGGGGATGTATGTGTAACCTCTGACAGTGAGGTTATCCAAGAGATAAACAGTTTTCTCATGAAGCAGCAAGTGTACAACACAAACTTGAAGTTTGAGTAAATTTGCCTGGTGTGAAACAAACCAAACAAAATCGTTCCTCAATTTGCATTACTTGCAAAATGAATTAGGTACGAAAGTGCCCTCTGATAGTTGCCATAGTGGCTCGATTTTCAAAACACTTCTTGTTTTGAAAATCTAGTGCTGCTTGATATTCACATTTGACTGATGTCAGCGTGACCTAACATGTCCCCAGACCCCACTGCTCTGCTACATCTTCTGGTTCTGTGACTGAAACACCTCATTTTGCTGGAAGCTCATTGTTCTCTGACAGAACATGCTAGAAACAAACCTCCTTGACATGAGAAGCTGTTTCATATAAGTCACAATGTACGAGACCTGTGAAGCAGTCTTCTCCTGATTAAACAAATGCCTTGACATTTTTTCTGTGTTTGTTCTCTTCATATGTGTTGTGTTTCTAGATTAGGAATAATATCAAGTACCCAGACGAGCTCCAGTGGAACCACGTCAGCGCCTGCATCCTGAATGGTGGCACTATACGATCCTCCATCGATGAGCACAGTAGAAACGGTGCGTAGAGACTTTCCATTGTAAAGAACAACGTCAGGCCTAGTGCATGTGCATCTCTGCTCATATCTCTGAAGGAGGTGGAGCGTTTTAAGATGTGCAATGTTCTTCCAGGTTCCATCTCCATGGAAGACCTTATTTCAGTCATGCCATTTGGAAACACTTTTGATTTGGTATTGTTGAATGGGTCAACACTGAGAAAGGCCTTCGAACACTCGGTCAGGAGATACGGAGGAAACACGGGAGAATTCCTGCAAGTGTCTGGTAAGGGGTGACGGTGATGTACAGTGAGGGGAAAAAAGTATTTGATCCCCTGCTGATTTTGTACGTTTGCCCACTGACAAAGAAATGATCAGTCTATAATTTTAATGGTAGGTGTATTTTAACAGTGAGAGACAGAATAACAACATACAAATCCAGAAAAACGCATTTCAAAAAGTTATAAATTGATTTGCATGTTAATGAGGGAAATAAGTATTTGATCCCCTATCAATCAGCAAGATTTCTGGTTCCAGGTGTCTTTTATACAGGTAACGAGCTGAGATTAGGAGCACTCTCTTAAAGGGAGTGCTCCTAATCTCAGCTCGTTACCTGTATAAAAGACACCTGTCCACAGAAGCAATCAATCAATCATATTCCAAACTCTCCACCATGGCCAAGACCAAAGAGCTGTCCAAGGATGTCAGGGACAAGATTGTAGACCTACACAAGGCTGGAATGGGCTACAAGACCATCGCCAAGCAGCTTGGTGAGAAGGTGGCAACAGTTGGTGCGATTATTCGCAAATGGAAGAAACACAAAATAACTGTCAGTCTCCCTCGGTCTGGGGCTCCATGCAAGATCTCACCTCGTGGAGTTTCAATGATCATGAGAACGGTGAGGAATCAGCCCAGAACTACACAGGAGGATCTTGTTAATGATCTCAAGGCAGCTGGGACCATAGTCACCAAGAAAACAATTGGTAACACACTACGCCGTGAAGGACTGAAATCCTGCAGCGGCCGCAATGTCCCCCTGCTCAAGAAAGCACATGTACAGGCCCGTCTGAAGTTTGCCAATGAACATCTGAATGATTCAGAGGAGAACTGGGTGAAAGTGTTGTGGTCAGATAAGACCAAAATCGAGCTCTTTGGCATCAACTCAACTCGCCGTGTTTGGAGGAGGAGGAATGACCCCAAGAACACCATCCCTACCGTCAAACATGGAGGTGGAAACATTATGCTTTGGGGGTGTTTTTCTGCTAAGGGGACAGGACAACTGCACCGCATCAAAGGGATGATGGACGGGGCCATGTACCGTCAAATCTTGGGTGAGAACCTCCTTCCCTCAGCCAGGGCATTGAAAATGGGTCGTGGATGGGTATTCCAGCATGACAATGACCCAAAACACACAGCCAAGGCAACAAAGGAGTGGCTCAAGAAGAAGCACATTAAGGTCCTGGAGTGGCCTAGCCAGGCTCCAGACCTTAATCCCATAGAAAATCTGTGGAGGGAGCTGAAGGTTCGAGTTGCCAAACGTCAGCCTCGAAACCTTAATGACTTGGAGAGGATCTGCAAAGAGGAGTGGGACAAAATCCCTCCTGAGATGTGTGCAAACCTGGTGGCCAACTACAAGAAACGTCTGACCTCTGTGATTGCCAACAAGGGTTTTGCCACCAAGTACTAAGTCGAAGGGGTCAAACACTTATTTCCCTCATCAACATGCAAATCAATTGATAACTTTTTTGAAATGTGTTTTTCTGGATTTTTGTGTTGTTATTCTGTCTCTCACTGTTAAAATACACCTACCATTAAAATTATAGACTGATCATTTCTTTGTCAGTGGGCAAACGTATAAAATCAGCAGGGGATCAAATACTTTTTTCCCTCACTGTAGTTATGGCTTCTAATGTGATATTTGGGGGATGTTAGGAAAAGAAAGGGAGAGATCTCGAGATGCTGTGAGACATCTTTGTTTATGTACTGCACTATGCACTATCAGAAGGCACAGAAATCAGCAGTGTCACTGCAAAGTTCAGTCACTGCTCTTTTTACTCAGACTGGAGTCTGGTAACTGAACACACTTGAATGAACAATAAGTGACTAAATATTGTTTGCTGTATAACATAGTTCCATATAAAGCTGGGGATAATTTCAACTGTCCTATAGCTGTAAACATTATTTAAGCCAAGTATAGTTGGCATGCTCTTAAAGAAAACTAAACATTTTAAGTTGGCTACTCATCTCTGCTTAGGTCATCCACTGGATATAAATAATACATGTTGGAGCTTTTTGATCAAGATCTTTTGTCTTTCAGACTTTGAAAGTAATACCTTACATTGAAGTAAAAGTGTAACCCATCTTACTCACCTGCATTGTGGTGTTCCATCTGTCCTTTTATTTTAATAACATTTGGATTAAAGTAACATTTGTTTAAGATGTTATTTATAACCAAGTTGGTTCATTCTTCAATCATTCTGCTTTCCAGGTATACATGTTGAATTTGATATATCCAGACCCCCTGGGAGCCGAGTCACTGACCTACAGATTCTCTGCACAGAGTGCCGTGTGCCCAAATATGTGCCAGTCCAACCAGGCAAAGTCTATAAACTCGTTCTTCCATCCTATACAGCCGATGGAGGAGATGGATTTTCAATGATAAAGAATGAAAAGCTGAAACATAACAGTGGTAAGCTTTTACTTTTTTTTTCTCCTGCTATTAAATGCATGACGGATTCATAACAGTTACTTTGAAAGCAAAGATCATCTGAGACTCATAAACCGCAACCTGCTTTTTAAATAAGTCTGTTTTTGTGTTTTTTGTCCACTTTTCTGTGATTTGGTGTCTTAATTGAAATGTAAGCAAGTTTTGCAGTGCACTAGAAAAAGTGTTACAACTAATTGGGCCTGTTGGGACATATAGGCAGGCCCTGATTTATAATTGTATCTTTTTAATCAGTTCAACATGCAGTGGGAATTATTTTATATTTTACTGGGAAAAGTGAATCATTTCCTCTTGGACAGGATCCCTATTTCAGAGGCAGTGCTGCTTCTTAACGACTTAAGATCTGTGAGGCTGCACAGCTGTAAAGCTTTATAAATGTTTAAGTAAACCTACTCTCTGCTTTACGTCTTCAGCACCTACAAACCAATAATGAATTCTCCCCCATTTAGGCAAGGGGTCTAGTGTGTAAATATATGTATGTACAGTGAGGGAAAAAAGTATTTGATCCCCTGCTGATTTTGTATGTTTGCCCACTGACAAAGAAATGATCAGTCTATAATTTTAATGGTAGGTGTATTTTAACAGTGAGAGACAGAATAACAACAAAACTAGTACTTGGTGGCAAAACCCTTGTTGGCAATCACAGAGGTCAGACGTTTCTTGTAGTTGGCCACCAGGTTTGCACACATCTCAGGAGGGATTTTGTCCCACTCCTCTTTGCAGATCCTCTCCAAGTCATTAAGGTTTCGAGGCTGACGTTTGGCAACTCGAACCTTCAGCTCCCTCCACAGATTTTCTATGGGATTAAGGTTTGGAGACTGGCTAGGCCACTCCAGGACCTTAATGTGCTTCTTCTTGAGCCACTCCTTTGTTGCCTTGGCTGTGTGTTTTGGGTCATTGTCATGCTGGAATACCATCCACGACCCATTTTCAATGCCCTGGCTGAGGGAAGGAGGTTCTCACCCAAGATTTGATGGTACATGGCCCCGTCCATCATCCCTTTGATGCGGTGCAGTTGTCCTGTCCCCTTAGCAGAAAAACACCCCCAAAACATAATTTTTCCACCTCCATGTTTGACGGTGGGGATGGTGTTCTTGAGGTCATTCCTCCTCCTCCAAACATGGCAAGTTGAGTTGATGCCAAAGAGCTCGATTTCGGTCTCATCTGACCACAACACTTTCACCCAGTTCTCCTCTGAATCATTCAGATGTTCATTGGCAAACTTCAGACGGGCCTGTACATGTGCTTTCTTGAGCAGGGGGACCTTGCGGGTGCTGCAGGATTTCAGTCCTTCACGGCGTAGTGTGTTACCAATTGTTTTCTTGGTGACTATGGTCCCAGCTGCCTTGAGATCATTAACAAGATCCTCCCATGCAGTTCTGGGCTGATTCCTCACCGTTCTCATGATCATTGAAACTCCACGAGGTGAGATCTTGCATGGAGCCCCAGACCGAGGGAGACTGACAGTTATTTTGTGTTTCTTCCATTTGCGAATAATCACACCAACTGTTGTCACCTTCTCACCAAGCTGCTTGGCGATGGTCTTGTAGCCCATTCCAGCCTTGTGTAGGTCTACAATCTTGTCCCTGACATCCTTGGACAGCTCTTTGGTCTTGGCCATGGTGGAGAGTTTGGAATCTGATTGATTGATTGCTTCTGTGGACAGGTGTCTTTTATACAGGTAACGAGCTGAGATTAGGAGCACTCCCTTTAAGAGAGTACTCCTAATCTCAGCTCGTTACCTGTATAAAAGACACCTGGGAGCCAGAAATCTTGCTGATCAAATACTTATTTCCCTCATTAACATGCAAATCAATTTAAAACTTTTTTGAAATGCGTTTTTCTGGATTTTTTTTTTGTTATTCTGTCTCACTGTTAAAATACACCTACCATTAAAATTATAGACTGATCACTTCTTTGTCAGTGGGCAAACGTACAAAATCAGCAGGGGATCAAATACTTTTTTCCCCTCACTATATGTACATATTGTTCATTATAAATTTTATTAAATACACTTCAGTGTGTTTCACAATTTCCTCTTCCAAGAAGTTGCAGTGCAGCTGTGGGTTGGTGTTCAGATAAGGAGATGAAATAGTTCTGGTTTTATAGTTAATTGTCATAAAGAACATTTGGCATTTTAAACTCCAGCAATTCCCCATTTTATCGCATCGCTGATTAAATGCTGACCAGAAACCTTCCTTCTCATTTACTTCATATTGCAGGAGAAATAAATCAGTAGGAGGAATTGTCTTTTGCTTTCTTCCTCATATGGTTCCCAGTACTTACCTGAAGTATTTCCCAGAGGCTTTTTGAGTCTGGATTTAGGACTGAATACCAGAGGCTGTTAAGGTTGGCTTGCAGAGTTTAAAGGTTTTTCTGCATACTTCCATCTTTCAACTACATACATGTATAAATCTTCAGTCAGCATTTATCAGTCCACTGCAGGTTGGCGGCCTCCCTAGGATGGTTTTAATTGTGGTCGTCCTCTAGGCCTTTTTTCATCCCTTTGATCCATTCCAGAGCTTCTTTTGTCCATATTTGGTCTGTTCTTCTTGCAAGGTGTCCGGCCCATCACAAACACTCAAACAAAAATGATACATAAACTGGCAACCACACACAGTTGCATGCTTGTAATAACAATAAGATACAAAAAAATTAAGTGGATCTGAGAAAAAAGAAAAGTATAGGTGTTTGTGTGTATATAAAATACATAAACACACGCACACAAAATGCGTATCATGTGTAAAGCATGGTTATCTCCTATCGATCACAAGACCTCATTGCATGTTGGCCGCTTCTCGCCTATGCTGCACTCTGGCAGTGACACCCACCATTATGCTGAGCCCTGCCGCTGAATAAAGTGTGAATCCCAGGCTTTACAGAGCACGATTGTGTCTGAATGCACACAGGTCAGGTCCAGCGCAGAAAAGGGACACAGTGCAGCATGTCTCTGGTACATATTCCCAAAATAAATGCATCTCATCCATAAATTATCAAGAATGATTCATTTTGTGCTATGAATGTGACAACGCACCCCTGATCTCAAGAAACATTAAAAAAAAAAAGCTTTTAATCTTTGTGTTGTATTGCAATATTCATCCTATCTTGCTCACTCCGAATCAACTTCATCTCCTGTTCTTAAAACTGCTAACATACAAATAGTTCCTCTTTTCAACACCTAAATTATCTCTTGCTAGGTTTGCACTTTACGCACTTGAGGTGTAATTGTGCTTAGTGAGCAGAGTTTGGCAGATTTAAAATAACGAACCAAAGCTTTAGAACTAAATCATTGTTAATTGACTGTCTCTGCAAATTAGTGTGATCTGAAACTGCGGAGATATGCTGCAAGTGAAGCCACGTTTGCATAAGAAAAAGATCATTCGAAATGACAGTAAAAGAGGAAATAAGACATTCTTTCTCTTTCAGGTGATCTTGACATAGCCGTTATTTCTTCCTACATCGCTGAAATGAAGAGGGTCTACCCAGCAGTCGAAGGCCGAATCAAGATTTCAAACACAGGAATCATGACCGTGGGACAGTTGAAGATGCTGTTACTGGCACTGGCCTTCGCTCTGTCTTTCATTCTCTAAGACTGGTGTTACAGTAGGTCCCTCCCAGGACTCGAGTGCACTGAATTGCCACATTCATGTGATCATCAACCTGCTAATGAATTGTACGTAAATTCATATAACCACTTAGCTTCTCCATAAAGATGAATACAACAATAACCTGATGAAATTAGCATGCCCTGTAAAGTACTTTTTTTTGTTTTAATCATTTAATTTGACCATTAAACACCAGATTTGTGGGCGTTCTGTCAGACATAATAAAGGAAAGACAAAAGCTTATGAACATTCCTATATAACACACAGCTCAGGGTCCAGGGCCTGGAATGATGAATAGATCAAGACCAGGTGTATTGTATTTTCACAAAACTACTTTTGTACCTCTTTTACCAACCACAAAGGAGCAGTGCAAGCCAAGATCATTTGGAGTTTAATGTCTTTTTTTATGGATTTCTAAATGCTGTGTCTCCAGTCAGTGGCACGTATGTTCATAGTATCAGACCAACTTCAACAAACCAGTTATATAATGGCAAATTTGTCACTTTGTAGTGCTTTAGTTGGGCTGTAGCTTTAAGTGTCAACCCAGTAGAAAAATGCCTTCAGGCACAGAACCAGTGGTGCATGAAGAGAATTATGAGTGTTTAGTTCTGTACAATGTTTGCTTTTAAGATGCAATACATTTTGTATTTCATGTTTTAAAACTTAGAGCTCATGAGACTTCAGAATGGAAATCTGTGTCTTACTTGTACGTTGCAGCCAATTGTGCAGCTTGCCATGCCTGGATGTAATGGTAACACAGTTAAAAATCACACTTATACCCACATGCTTTGATTCCGATCGATCTGCTATTGTACGGGATCAAAGCCAGTCATGAGAAACATGACTGTGTCTCAAAAACAAACATGACCCCTCGCTCATAAAAGTACTGTTCTTGTGCATCAGCGATGTTTGAAAAGCAATGTGTGTATTGAAATTGAGATAAAAAGAAATAAATTTGTATATGATTATTGTGATGATTATTTTATTGCTTGGCAGATGCCAATATCCAGGGTGACTTACAGGTTACCCTAGCATTACAAAGGTTAATTAAAATTAATACAAATTAAGCATTAATACAAAGTACAGTTTCAGAATTACAAACATGCAGAGGTACAGTTAATAAAAAATACAAAGCAAAGGGGCCGTGTGTATGAAAAAAAGGGATCAGTAATGTTTGAAAAGCAATGTGTGTTTTGAATTTGAGATAAAAAAAAATATATGTGATTATTGTGATGATTATTGCTTGGCAGATGCCCATATCGAGAGCGACTTACAGGTTATGCTAGCATTACAAAGGTTAATTAAAATTAATACAAATTAAGCATTAATACAAAGTACAGTCGACAACGTAAGAACATGACGCGTCATTTGCCGGCATTCGTTTTCCTGCTCCATTCACACACATCTATTGCTGCAAAATTGCTGGCATTTAGACTAGGACCCGCGCTGGAAAATTGCAGGCAGTAACCCATTCACACAGACCTTGGTCTTGGTATATTTGGTATATTTTAATTGATTGTCTTCCACTGAAAGAATGCAATTAAGCACATAACAATTAAGTCATTTGAATGAAATCCCACAGTCACTGTAGCTTACACAGAAAAGAGTGCTTGCTCCTTTGCTCAAGGCCAAAGGTGGAGGTGGCAGTTAAAAATTAAAAAGGATTTCGAAGGAATTGAGATCATTCAAGGCTTTTATTGCCTTCTGAAGAAATATTCTCCTTATCTCCTGCCTTAACACACAATAGCCCAGTGATTAAGCTGAAGTGAAAATTAGTCATCTTGTCGTTGTACTGTAAGGTAGAGCAGTCGTCGTAGCAAATAAACAAACTACATTTTGAGTAAAACTATCATACATCCACTGGTTAACACGTACATCAATCTGCCCTGACCATTTACTCTAACAAGCAAAAGAGGGATTTATAGGCTGCAGAAAGAAAATAGCTGTGTGCTGATGAGTCCAGTCAGATGCAAAAAATAGCATCCCAGACTAGTAAAACAGAGGTAAAAGTGCAGCCTTGGAAAAAATAAGTTCTGGGAAGCTTTGCAGTAACAAGTGTGCAACACGTTTGGCATGTGGGTATTGCAATCTGCAAACCTCAGACTGGGTGTGTCGGGTCGTGTGGGGTTTGTTTTCCTTTTGAACCTGACGTTGCCAAGTTAGACTCCGTCCTACTAACCACAGCAAAATAGCTCCAACAGAACATATAGTCTGTCATTTTAAACCGAAAACATGAACGTAACCAAACACTGCCATGTCACTGGGAAGATTCATATATTTATTTAAAAATCTAACAAAGACCTGAGCATCATAAATATCAGAAGGGGCGTAGTAAGAAGAAATGTGAGTTACAAAGTTATATCCCTGGGCTGAAGGATCCAAACAATATGGACATAAGATTCGCACAGGAAAGAGACTTGTACTTTACTCAAATGGGTCTGGCAATGAAGCAGAGAACTTGTCCTCAAATGTATTTATTATTGATCCTTTTAACTTTTTTCTTTGAACACCACTATCCTCTTCTATCTCCTGGGAGATATGTGAAGGTCTCACTTTTTTATTTCAGCTTGAATAACAGTTTTGGAATAACTGGAATAGAATCAGTTTCGAACTGCAGTTGTGGGTGAAAATACTTAAACAGAGTAAATACGATTGTGGATTTTTGTTTGTTCGATTGTAGGTTTGCACTTTCTAAATGAGATGTACATAAAATGGAATTTCCCGAAATGTAGCTATATAGTCTGAAGTGGTATATTTTTATTTCCTTGTAACTCATATGGGGAACAACGCTTCTGTGTTAACACTGTACCAAAGCCACACACATCCTCTTGTGCCAAAAGCTGGAATAGCAGGTTTTAAAATGCTGTATTGACTGTCTGTATTCTCACAGCTGTCCCTGAGCCTGGAAACTAAAAGAGACATTGTCCATCCAGCACTGCTAATTATGATTTGGGTGATGGGGAATGGTCATGAACAAAACTGCTTTTTTTCAGGAGGAGAGGTTAGCTTGTCATCTGTGTATAGTCAGGAACAAGGTCATGTTGGATCCAACAGAACAGAAGCAACAGTGTGATACTGTCGTCTTATTTTCTGCTTCTTTGACAATAGATACATCAAGCAGCTGGTATAAGAGACGACTATCGTTTTGAAATTGTGTGTCCTTGCTTTAGGTGTTTAGGAGGAGATATTCATTGCCCACTTTATTTTTATATTCCACCGTTGCATCACTGCAGCCTATTGTGCAGTGGTGGGTTGTTAATTGCAGGGCTTCAATGTTACATAGATGTACACCAAGTACTGAAACAGAAAGCTCAGAAAAGATCAGTCACATCAGCCTCGTCTGCCCTACTTCTCGTTTTGTTTTCTTTGAAACCAGATCAACACGTTTCACTAGACTTTTACTACTAAAACATATATCGTATAAAACATATAAACAGTATACACCCCCTTTTCACATTTTGTTCTCAGTGCTTCAATTTCATGCATTTCTATGAGGATTTGTCCACTTATCTACTCGCCATACTCGGTTTTATTGTGAAAATATATTTAACAATTGAAATATCATATTTGGATGAGTTTCCATGAGTTAATACATGGTGGGAGCAACTTTGGCAGCAGTTTCAGCTGTAAATCCGTTGGGAAAGGTCTCTTCCAACCACACCTAGATTTGGTAAGATTTGGCCTTTCTTCAACCTCTGTCATGTTCATTGAGGAGTGTTGATGGACAGCAATCTTTCAAGTCATGCCACACATTGTTGATTGGATTTGGCTCAAGGCTCTGACTGGGCCACTCAAGCACATTTGCCTTTTTGTTCCTTAGCCACTTCAGTGCAGCTTTGGCTGTGTGTGTAATGTTGTTGTGATGCTGAAAGATGATTCTACTTTCTTGCAGAGGACCGCAGGTTTCCCTCAAGGACTTTTCAGTACATTGCTCCATTCATCTTCCTTTTTATCCTAACAAGTGCCCGAGTCCCTGCCAATGAGAAACATCCCCATAACATGATACTGCACCTCCATGCTTCACAGTAGGGATGGTGTACTTTGGGTGATGCTCTGTGTTGGGTTTGCACTAAAAAGTTTGTTTTGTCAGACCACAAAAAGTCTTGCCACATGGCTTGACACATTGTCACATGCACACTAGCTTTTCAAAATTGACATTTGTGGCCAGATTACCACACAGGCAAGTGGGGCAACTGCCCAGGGGCCCCCCGACCACACAGTTATAATGTATTTGTGCCATTTTTGCAAATGGCAAGAATAAAAAATGAACTGAGAACGAATGAAGAGCCTTAGTGTGTTTTTGTTGATTGCTATTGAGTCAGAGCTGGTCTGAGAGCTGGACTTGGATGACACACTGGTGCCTGAATTCTCGTTGAAGAAATCAAGAGAGATCGTAGAGAGAGAGAGTCAAGATACCGAAGTAGTGGAAAGCTGGACTGTAGCAAGAGACGCAGATTGTATTCAAATAGACTATTCCTGTTTAAATAAAATCCCACTGAACAACCATTATATATTTGTATTTCTGTATTTTTAATTACATCAAATATGGTTTCAATTTTGTATTTGAAAAATTACAAATTGTATCTTGATTGACGATTAGTAATTGACTCTATTTGAAAAAGTATTGATATGTATTTGCGAAGACTTAGTTATGTATTTTCACTAGTATTTGATATTCTCCATTTTCAATAATTTGTATTTGAATCAATGCGTTGTATTTTAAAATATAATCTTATTTGTACATCACAACAACATGTAGCACAACATAAGAAGATTAAAGAAACAATGTGAGATTCCTAAACGGGAGAAAAAAAATCCGTCTGTCCCAAAAGTCTAAATTGGTCACTTTCATTGACTCCTGTCCTGTCTTCTCATGACAGAGAAGGTAGAGACTTCTGCAATTCAAGAGTTACTTTAAATTGGAGACTTGTGTCGGTAATTGTAGACCATCTTTGTTGTTGTGCTGAGTTTGTTGTGATTCACACATGAGATTTGTATTTTCCAATACAACCCATACATTGAAATACAAATAATTGAGAACACAGAATATCAAATACTTGTGTAAATACATTCAACTAGTAATTGTGAAACAGGATACAGTTTAAAACGGGATAAACCAGATTTTGGAAAAATAATTGGAAATACAGAAAATACATATTTTTGACCCAGGTCTGACACTCTGACACACACACACATATTTATATAAACTAGCAGAGGAGGAGTTGGGGGGAGGGGGGACCCAGAATGTGTTAATCCCACCCTGTTGCCACTGGCTTCTCAATCTCCTTGTTGCTCGGTCATCCAGATCAGAGGGATGGCCTGATCTTGATGTGTTATTACAGTGCTCGAGTGAGTTCTAGCTTTTTGGGCATCGCAGGATACTACAGGCGATTTATACAGAACTGCGCCTCTATCTCTGCCTCAACCGTAATTGTCTGGTTGTCTGGACGGCCATAGTCAAAGCAACATTTCAGACTCTTAAAAATGCTGTATGTGCCTCAGCTGTGCTTCACTCTCCTGAATTTTGGAAATCAAACGAGCGTCCAGACAGATGTGTCTGACAGCGGACTGGGAGCCGTGCTGTCGCAGCTGATTGATGGGGAAGGCCCCCGTGCTGTACCTCAGTCGCACACTGCTGGCTAGTGAAGGAGGGAAGAATTCCACTATTGAAGAGGAGTTGCCAGTAATTAAATGGGCCCTGGACTCTCCCATAACCCTCCCACAGACCGACTGAAGTGTTAAATGGAAACAGGTGTAACTAGGGCGGCACCACATATAAACCTCCATGCAAGCCCAGCAGAGCGCCTCGGTGTCCGCTGGAGAAAAAACAAGGAGGGCGAAAGAGACACAGATGGCTCTGGCAACAACCCCTGAACATGACTCCGATTGTGGGAGAACACAACTCCGGTAAAACAAACCTTTGGCTTCTGGACTGTAACTATTCCTTAGGACAGGCGATTTGGACCAGTTTGCTGCCGTCTTTTGTCTGTCATTTTGATTAGCAGTTGATGTGTAGAGAGGGATCTGTCTGCACTGTGAAGGTAGCCTCAACAAGGAGCTGGGGTTTTCTTTTGTTTGTTTACAGGGTTCCTTGAACTTCTTAATATTTGCAATTGCCGTCACAGGAGCATCAAGCTGCTTGGAGATGGTCTTATAGCCTTTACCTTTACCATGCTTGTCTGTTATTTTCTTTATCTCCTCAGACAGTTCTCTCCTTTGCTTTCTCTGGTCCATGTTCAGTGTGGTGCACACAATGATACCAAATGGCACAGTGACTACTTTCCTCCATTTAAATAGGCCGAATGACTGATTACAAGATTGGAGACGTGTTACTAATTAAAAAAACTAATTAGTTTGGAATATCACTATAATCCAATTATTTATGATCTTTTCTAAGGGGTACCAACAAATGTGTCCAGGCCATTTGAGAATATCTTTGTAGAATGAGCAATAATTCACCTCTTTTCACAGCTTCTTTGCTTTATTCTATGACATACCAAAGGCATGCAAGTATACACGATGCAATAGATTTTAATTTCTATGAAGTATTATTTCAATGAGCTGTAAGTGAACCAACAAATTTGAGCACGTCTGTATATATTCAAATTGATACAAAAAAAATCATTTTCTGCTAGGGAATTCACAAATCTAAGGAAATATACTTTTATTATTTTTACTCATTCTGGAGAATTCCCGATTTTCACATGGAAAACATATCCCCCACACTGGTGTTTATATAAACAAACAGACTAAAGACTTCCATGTGCTAAATGCCCCACTGAAACCTGTGGTAATGGGGTTTGTGTTAGGGGAGAACACATATTGCTTAGTGTCATCATGTGGTCAATGCTTTGACTGCTACACTAAAGACATATCCAACACGTTTCAAATCAATAAATATCTTTTATTAGTGCAATATGATACATTGTAGTGTTAGTGTTTTCAGCAGGGGGCTTTTTTTGTTTGTTTTTTCATTGTGGCATTTTTAATAAAAATGATTTAAAATCAGGACAAACTGCAAAGAGGTGAAATCCTGTCACCGCTGGTCACATGGTATTCACAGCAGTGTATTGCACATGCGTTGGATCAATCGATGCGTGACTCCTACATCCAAGGAGCTATAGTTGAGACCTCCTTCTGTACCTGCTGAAGGAGAGCAAAATGACATTAGACCCGTCTCCATACAAACAAATCACACCAAAGATCATTATTCAAATGTTTTGAGGAGGAGAAAATGGGGGGAAATGTACCCAACACTATTGTTTTTATGATGAAAGTAGGCACACAGTATCTGTCCCCAGAGCTGTCTCTAGATGTGGTACAGTTAAACGCAGGCAACACAATGCATACAACAAACACCCTGATGCAATCTCTAAAAAACATCTTGCTGTCATCAAAGTTTGGTTAAAGTAACGAAGTCCAGGCCAAGGACACTATTAACGCTGATCCCCCACTGTATCTGTGAACTGGAACTCTTTCCAATGTTTTTGGCCTTGTGTATAAAATACGCTGGATAACATTTTCAAACATGGTATTTGGGAAAAACGTTGTCATATTAAAATGAGTCACGTTTGTACTCTGGCAGTTAGTAGCTGAAGTGCCTGCTCCCTAATCCATGTGTTGATCTAACTCTGTCCTATAATGATATATATTCTGCTTAGCTAACTTTTAAGATAACACAGTAATGAATTTCTGATTATAACCAGCTCTTTTATTTTTGTGTCTAAAAGCTCTGACTGTTAAAATGAAGGCAGAGCAACTTTGGATTCTTCTTGATTCACTGCTGTTCTCCACGTCACGTGTAATAAAGGCATTGCAACAAACGTTCCAACCTGATGACTGATTGTTCTTCAACACAAGCTTAATAAAATCCCTGTTTACCTTATTTAATTCAGGAAAAAGCTCTTGAACAGCAATGTCCAGAAGAACATAGGTAAGCTGCAAAGATAACACAAAGGGTCAACACTCACAAGGAACAGGAAAAGTGCAAATGGAAGGACAACTGCTTGCCAAAGTATGTTTGTCTTTTCAGGGACATGATGCTAATCTGACTCCGCTTCATCCCCTAACCCAGTGTCTTGCATACGGGCGGTGTCATGAAAGCTTCCTGATCTCATTGACACTTACACAACAAACTCTACCTTGCACAAAAGTGAAATCTAGATATACAGCAGTAAGGTAAGTGTGCATGTCTGATCGTTCTCTCTCCTGTGAGCGTTTCATTCTCCAATTGCATTGTGGTCTTTGATGGTTAACAAACGAGGCTCGTCTCGACCGTCCCCCGCTGACACAGACCTGCTTGTTCAGCACTGGTTGCTGCAGCCCTTCGAAGAGCAATCGGATTCCCTCGTACTGGGCCTCCTCCCCGATGCATTTGCCCAAGAACTCTGCCGATGGAAAAGCAACACGGTCAGTCAACGCCAGCATCGTTCAGAGAATGAGAACAGGCACGGTTCAAGACGACTTATTTTCAATCAACATCACACAATATACCAATGTGTACACAGTGATGCATGATACTAACTCCAGCCCCACCTTGACCAAATTATCTTTCCTCACGGTCAATTAAATTCTTTAACTTATTTCCTTCTGCCAAACATTAAAAGCACTTCTGCAACACTTCTTGACAGGCCTATTTTATATAAACTTAAAATATTTACATAAGTGCTTATCAGACTTGGCAGTTGTCAAAGCACCAGGCTGAGGATTCAAAAGGCAGTGAAAATTTAAATAAATATACTTTAATAATATCCTTGAATGTGCAGAACTTTGTTTATTGAGGATATACAGTTTGTAGAGTCAGTTATAAATCATGGATCAGATCCTAGAGAACTTTATAAAGCAAAGATTTTGAGTTCTGAAGAACAGAGGGTGAATATAGTTCCCTGAATGTATTAAAGTTGGGGTAAATGGATGTTGAATTTACAGTGAACACAGTTTAGGGGTCAAAGGCATCCAATTTGATTTGCTTTGATTTACATGGTGGGCTTTATTCATTTTAAAATTAAAGCAAAACGTCTCCTAAAATGAGATTTCCCAAATCACCTCACAATGAGACCCACTTATGTAATGACAAGTATATAACGTAACACACATTAAGTAGGTGAATGAACAAAGCAGGAAACCAGGGCAGAAGCGGACAGCAGAAGATCCATCACGATAGGAAAGTTTATACCCCAGTGTGGTGTGTATGATTAGCAAAATATTAAACTGTTTCCCATGTTTATGTGTAAAAAAACAATCACCTATAGAGTATGAAACTTGTAGGACTGAATTAGATCAGTGTTTCCACAGGAAGGGTAGAAAGGGCAGCACAAGAAGTTACTGTTTTTCTATTCAGAAAGGCCAGATCCAGTCTGTGTGGTGACCTCGCACTCCGAGCCTGAAGACTATGAACGTATGGCGCCTCAATTTGTAAATTATAAATCAGTTCTGAAACTCCCCATGAGAAAAAAGTGCTCCAGGGGTTGCTAAAGCATCTGATTAATCAGCCCCCCACCCCCAAAAAAGGCAGAGGTGTTAAGTCAGAATTCCCCCCCCCCCAACACCCACGTGTCCATGAAGAACTAAACATATTATACGTGGTGTTGGCGGGGATCAGCGCACCTGGAATGTAGCTCATCATCTCTTCAAAGGTCTTCTTCGCTCGTCTTTGCTTGTCTTGGGAGGATCGGGGTTCACTGTTCTCACAGAACACCGCATCTGCCATGTAAATGTGTGAGAGCTGTAAGACATGCTGCTGACTGAAGAGCAATCCCCCACAGTGAGCAAGACCGAATGTGGAAGCTAGTGCATACATCTCAAAACTGATGTGCAAAGTGTGTGTGCTGTGGAAGATCAGTCCCCGCTAGATACAGCACACTTTCAGGAGTCTCTCTGGACCAGTTCTCTCACAGTGCTTTTCCACCGACAAGGAGTCAGTGCTGGAGCTGGAGCTGGTGCTTGGCCTGGGAACCAGCTGAACTTTTTGCGAACCAGCCTGCGTTTCCACCGGTTTGGGAACCGAACGCTGACATCACTGGATGTGGGCGTTTCCAAGCGCGGAGTAGAAGTGGAGAAATGCACGGCAATAATAATCACTGCGTCTTTGAAACCCTATGTAACCATCAAAATGAAACTCATTCAGCATCTACACACACCACAAATACATTGTACAAAACAAAAACAAAAAAACGCAAGATCACATGGAGACAAGCAGAAATGAAAATACAGCTAAACGAATATGCTAAGATAACTCAGCCTTTCATTTGTTTATAAGCGGACACAAAATAATACGTTTTCCCCTCATTCCTTCATTATGAGGACGTAAAGATGCTACATGGAATTCAAATGCTACATACAGCCTATATAAAACATATTAAATTGAACACTATTTATCCTTCCCTTGTTCATGGGAAATTGTCCACAGATGGAAACACTGAGGTTTGTGCATTAAGGGATTTACACCGATTTGCTATTTCAGACACTTTTACTGTATTGAATAAAATACAAGATTGAGTTAACATGCATTCCTTGCCGCGTATACATGTATGAGTGGATACATGTATACATACAAGAGCGTCTGCTAAACAAATACATAATAATAATAAATTATTATTATTATTATTATTATTATTATTATTATAATACATTGTCAGCGCTCTGCTGGCATGTGAGCACAAAGCACATCCCCTGTCCACAGCTCCGCTTGTTGTGCAATTCACCCTGTGCTAAGAGAATGCTAAGTTTCCGCGGTGGAAAACGGCAGAATGGTTCCAGATTAGGCACCAGCTCCGAACCAGCACGGGCACCATGTCGGTGGAAAAGCACTATCAGGTGTCACCACTCAGGCCACCTACCTCTTAGCAGAGTGATCAGAGAGACCACCCTGTGCTCCTGAAGGAGCTGGTCTAGCTTGTACTGCAGGTAGTGGTCAGTGTAGGCCTCCAGTGTGTTCTTAAACAGGATGCGTCCACCCGTCAGCAAGTGATGCAGCCAGTCAGGAATGTGAAACACCACTCGTCCTGCAGAGCAAAAGTAGTCAAACAAAACCTGAGCTTGGAAACAGTTGCAGAAGCATTTTTATTCTTCGCTACACAATAGCACCACCTAGAGTGGGAGGACCAGTATTGATTAAATTGAGGCCTTCAGATGAACCGCAATACCAGCTTGTAAACCGTTTACAAAATCACAAAACATGTTATACTAAAGAACACGATGCCTACGTTTCTGAGTGGTGACTTACCAACATACATCAGGTAGTCATAGATGCCCTCCACGTTGATCATCTCCATGAAATAGTTCTGATTGTATTTCTTCTCTGTGCTCTCGGAGCGGTTGGCGTTATTTTTGAACAGATCATTGAAAAGCTGGAAATGAAAAGAAAAATGATAAACAGCCGTCCTATCATATTCATATCAGGCTCCTAGTAGCACCATTATCAGTCACAACAATAACCCTTTTCTATCTGAATGAATTCAATTCCACTAGCCGTCTCACACACCCGTATTAACCGCCAGACATCACACGCAGGACGGGCTGCGTTCGCTCACCTTCTTGTTGTTCTCCGAGGTGGGACTCAGGATGGTCAGTTCTGGGCGGCTGGGCTTGGGCTTCGGGGATTCACACGAATTGAAGAAGGACTGGATAAATGTCTCCAAGTGCTGGCCTTTCTGGAAGGGCAAAGATTCCCTTTACATTTTACATTTTTTATAAATGTATGGTATTCTGTACCCATGTGGGCAATTATAGCATCTTTAGCAAATGTGTGTGTGTGTGCGTGGTGCGTATTGTGTGAGTGTGCGTCTCTGTGTGTGTGATGTGTGTGTGAGTGTGCGTGCGTATGTGTGAGTTTGAGTGTGTGAGAGTGCGTGCGTGTGTGGACATATTCCTCCAAGTTAGAATTCAATTAAAGACACTTTGTATTTAAGCAAAATCTTGTTCTGATTCTTTCCTTAAACAATTCCATTAAATAGTTGGATTACAGCAGCACTGATGTACATACATATTCTCACACACACACACAACAGGTCTCCATGCTTTACAAAGATGTTTAATTGAGGTGCAACACAATGTAATACTACATATACCTGTTCTGCTGTGTGAATAATCTCAATTAATGCAGGTGACTTACTTCCTTTATCAGTTTCCCAGGAACAGATTTAATAATTTTCCCTGCAAGGAAATAAATTGATTAGTTACATTACATTTCAATTAATTTCAGTGGAATGCATCAAAATGTAATAAGTTTCAACAGGTTTATGTGAGAGATTAGCTGGAATAACAGAGGTTAACAAGAGCTAATTTTACACAAGTTATTAGTGTGTCTTCGGAGACATTGCTCAACCTACCAAGATTGACATCTGGCAGCATTTTGTCAAGAAACTGAGACTCCATGCTGTGGGGGGACAGGAAATCAGCCAACAACTGACTGTTGCTCAGCTCTGGATGCTGCAAAAGTTTCTGTGAGGCAAAACAAAGGAGCTTCAGATGCAGAACAAAAATACAACTGTTTTCAGTCAAACTAATTTCACATCAACTCAATTCTACCTGCAGCAGCCCATCTACTCTCCTTGCCTGCTAAATAGATTTTTTAAATAAAATGCAATAATGGTTTGTTACTGTGTGTGGTCCTTCTTGAGAAAACAAACCTCTTGGGACTGTTATCATCTGTTTTAAACATCCAAGTCTGTGTATGTATACATGTATACAGACAGAAAGAGACAGTGATTTTAGGTTCTAAAGTATAAGTATATATTTTGTAGAACCAGCACACACTGTTCTTCCAATATCAAAAGTTGGAGTTAAAGTACTAAACTGTGTTCTCCACAATACGGAACTTCTTGCAGCGATTGTGCTCCTTGTTTTAAGTGTAATAGTACCTGCATGTATTCCTGGAACTCTTCCCGCTTGGACATTAAGAACTCATAATTCTTTGGACCAATAATTCGTTTGGATGGAAGTTGAGCATCTGGAAAAGAGCCTTAAAAGACGGACAAACCAGTAAGCAGCTAAAGAGAAAGCTTCAATATATAACACACGCATAATGCACAACCCAAGCTCACATTTACCATGGAATTCTGTCAGTTTGGATTCCAGTACATAGAACTCAAGGTATCTTCTGTAAACCGACCAGTGTTCCGTTTCGTGGCCAACTGAAAAGCAGGAAAATAAAAATTGCTTAGAATTAAAGATACCCACCCAAGTCACACAATCCTAAAGATAAGTATTTAGTATTTAGATGATGTATTTAGCCTCTAGCAGTCAAGCGAGGCCGAACAGCTGATGACAGCTATACTGACACATGGCACGGCACTCCAGGTCATTGCAGGTGAAAGGAACACAAACCAGGCCTCTGAGGTCCAGCTCTCACCCGCCTTCCTGTCGTTCCGCTCCACATCGATACAGAACACTGGGATCCTCTCTTTCTTGATCTCGTCGTCAAAGAAGTCCACGTAGGGGATGGTTATCTTCCAGGCCGAGAGATTGCGGGGTGTGCTGGGCGTGCTGATGGCTTCTACCGGGGAGTCATCCTCTACAACCATGATTGCCTCTTCAACCTGCAGTCGCACAAACACAATGGGTCAGAACACAAACCATCTTCGCTGCCCTGTGACCGGCTCTGACTTTTGACTTTTTATGGGAGGTTTCTTGAGCATATGAGCCCCCTGACACTACAAAGAGCTGGTCCTATGATGCAGCATTTTACTACAAACATCCATCCAATTGCACATTGATCACATGTATATATAAAAGCATTAAAGACTACTACGCACCATGTCGTCCTCTCCTTCTGCTACCCCATAGGACGGCAGCATGGCCCCTTCCATCGTTGTGCTTTTAAAAACTCCCTTAATTTTACTGCCGATGCGGCCGATTCCAAACGACTCCCCGCGTTTCGAGGTGTTCCTGAACATTGCAGACAACAACTCAACGTAAATATTTAAATAAAGCTGGAAAATCCCTGTAAATACATCATACACGCATGCATATTGGGAGCAAAGGCCAGTTGAAACAAAGGTGAGGTTCTGTAAGCAGCTGCCAGGATCTCAAATATCCAGGAACTTAAACAAAAATAACACAGAAAAACTTCAATTAAAATGCAATTTAAAGAGGTAGTGTAGAACATTACTTGTTGAACAGCTAAGGACTAGATTCTGCTACATTTCTGTATCCTTCATACACCAAGCTTGATGTTTCTTACACATCACAGCACTTTAAGCAATCTACCGATCATTGCACAACTTTATTATGCAAGTAATGACATTACAGAATTAACATGGAGTACATATTAGCAAACATTTATCATACAGTAACTCCAAGAGTAATAAAAAAGCAAAATACTTAAGGATAAAGCATTTTGAA
Source organism: Amia ocellicauda (assembly GCF_036373705.1). Classification (NCBI taxonomy): domain Eukaryota; kingdom Metazoa; phylum Chordata; class Actinopteri; order Amiiformes; family Amiidae; genus Amia; species Amia ocellicauda. Next base: position 13,756,015 of record NC_089850.1, read on the forward strand.
CTGCAGCTTGAACTGACAAGCAACAATTAGCAGCAAATAATTCAGTACAGTGTAGATTACAAACAATGAGATAGTTTGCAACGAGTACAGTATAATCAAACAGAAACAGCTGCATCAAGAAAAAAAAAAAAAAATTATATATATATATATATATACACACACACACACACTTCAGTTGGCAGTAAGAAATAACTTTGTGTCAACTAAAAGACACGGAATGAGCTGGAAGGATAGTTCATCATAGATCAAGCTGTACATAATGATTTAAAAAGTGTTTCTTTGCAAAGAAAGGGTTAGCTTAAAATTAGATCTGTTAATGGTTCTAAAAACTCAGGATTATTTAAAAAAATATATATATATGGTACAGGCCACTGGGGAACAGCAGGACCATCTCCAAAACCTGTTGTGCACCACATATCAAGGTGACAGAAAGGAAAGGGACCGATTTCTGTGTGGTCTAGATTACTGTACACGTTGACAAACAACCACATGAATGTTGTGAAGTTAAAAGTCATCAATGGCATGTTAGCACAAGGTATTTTTTAAATACCAAAGGCTGATTAACATGAAGACAAACAGACATACAAACTACAATACTGACAGGTGACCTAAAGTTTTTTTGTTTTTTTTAAATAAAGATTTAAGTGGCCCAAGGCTACTGTATCAATAGATTGTACTGCTTTTAGTATTTTGGCACACATGAATCTATCCCTCTAATCAATACAATGTCTGAATACGAGCTTTACATTACTGAGAAGAAAAATAGAAGTGCGTTGCTTATCAAGTTATGGTTTGTAGGTACTATTCTTACAGAAACGTTGTGGGGGAGGGTTACAATTTCACAAAACAGATACAATTCAAAGAAATCAAAAGGTGAAAAAAAAAAAAAAAGGGACGTTTAAGACAGTCAAAGTTTCCCGCCCCCCCACCCCCCACACATAGACACAAAGATTTCCTTCATTAGTCGAGGAAGACATGCTTGAGCAAACACAAACACAAGTTCAGAAATGGTAGGTATTACAAAGACCCATGCGGTGTGAAGGGGACACATGGTTTGTAATGGACCCTGACTTACTTCAAAGCAGCAGGGAGAGAAGGAAAAATGCCAGATGGGATTGTTAGAATTGACGGGACATGAGGGAAAACAGATGCAGGTGAAGGCCCTTGGTTCATGGTCGCAGCTATGGATGGAGGCTCAGAGCCCTGAATACAATCCTGTGCAGAGCTAGTGCATAGATTTGATTTTTTTTTTTAAACATGTCCAAATGGCAGCAATCGTTTGTGAGAGAAAGACAGACACAAATTAGCTGAAAGGCCTGCATTCACAGACAGGGATGCTACACAGCCACTAAAACTCCTGCATTCAACTCTTTTCTCTTTTTTTCTCCACCAGCACCGAAGTTCATGCTGCCATGAGAACTGCCTTTCTAACAAAAACAGTGTACAGCATGTGTACCTCATGCTGTGGGATTTAGCTTCAGTCTTTGTGTACACATTGTATATACAGGACTTCTCACCAATTTTTTTATATTTGTATGGTCTTACAACAGTTAAAGGAACTTAATCCTTAAAAAGCATCTGAAACAACCCCTGCTACCAAGGTCAATAAACACTGCAGACTCTGAAATATGGATACATTAAACCAATTCAGAAGGAAGTAAATTCACTCAAGAGAACAGGTAGAAAGTTTCTATCAGAAAAACATTTAGGTGTTTAAATAGGATCCCTGTGTTTCAAACACACTGCAAAAGTAGTTTTTCTACCGGTACAAATTATATTTTAAGATCACATAAGTCTAGGACTGAAACAAAGGGTCAAATTTGACCTTTGGATGTTGTGTTAATTTGAATAACTTACTAGTGATGTCACCATAAGTTTATATTTGATTCAGTAAAACGTATCTGCTAATGGAAAACAAAAAGTGATACATATAATGTATACAAATCTGACACTGTGTATGTCTGAAGGAACCTTGAAAGGTTCAGGCTGGTCTTCAGATACCTAATAAACAAAGCTTTTAACCATTGGACGCAGCCCTAAATCTCAACAAAGACCTAGAGATAACATTTTAACTACATTGTTGTTTTTAATACAGAAAAAGGTTATTCAAGGCAATTGTTCGTTTTTCTTTCTTCCAACAATCTAGACAAATGTGGGACATGTGGGATTTTTGTACCAGGACATGAATAAAATGACACATTTTACATTTGTTACAAAGGCAGTTTAGTATCTTTAACCTGCATTCCAGCAAGTATAGTTACATATCTTGGGTGCAGTGTTAAAAAAGGCAGCTGAGTGACATTTACTGGCATCATGCTGGTGACATACTCACCGGATGTCATCCAAACTCAGGCTATTTCTGCAATAATAGGCACAAGGAATTACAATTGGCCGAGACAAAAACGCTAACCCCATGACAACACGTGTATAGAGACAGAAGAGGAGAAAAGGGTTCACCCAAAGCTCCTGTCACACTACAGATTTCATTCACAATGTCTGATCCTGCTGTAGCAAATTAAACACAGTGAAAAGAAACCTGAATGCATGATAGAGCATTGTCCTTCTCTCTGAGGTGCAAACTGGCTGCAGGAAAGGAGGGAATGAAAGAATATAAACAGATCAAATAAAACCACACCTGCCGGTTCAACCAGAGATGTATTATATTTAAGGAAAAAATAAGTTTGTGGTATTATTTCTAAAGCCCAATGCTCTCTCGTGCATAAGAGTACATCTTACTCTAATGACAGAATCTCCATACTTTTCACACAGAGCGGTGGCATCAATCTCTACCATGAATAAACTCCCCCCCCCTCCCCATTTAAATGGAGAAATCATTAACCCTTATTCCTCTCATAACTGATTAGTATATACCAATATGACAGCTACAAAACAGCAAAAACTGGAACACAAACCTGCTTAGTTTTGAATTCCTTGCTGGAGATTCTGCACCTCTTAACAGCTGCCTAAAATACTGAAAGTTAAAGAAAGAAATATGAATTCTTGGCATTTTAAAGCTTTATTCAATGCTTCTGCAAATACATTATAATTCAAAAAGTGTAGTGTTCAAATAGTGGCGATGTGGTTACATAAATCTTGTAATTTCGGTCGTGCCTTTTCTCAGGCGATTCCAACTCAGAAGGTCATATGTCTCTGAGTGCCGACAGACACTCAGAAAGGAGGAAGGAAAACTAGACACTAGATTTTGTATCAAGTATAAATTAAAAAAAAAAACTATCCTACTTCTTGTCTGGCACCAGAAGATCGTGAATTACCTCATCGCTGTGGCAAAACATGGGTGTGAAGACGTTTTCTAACAGAGACAAGACATGCTCGTAAGCCTCAAACAGGCAGCGCATGGTTTGCAATTTCACAACGTCCTTGTAGGGCCCTTCTGCAACTGGAAACAAAAAGGAGGGATTACATTACATTGATTGTAGGCATCAGAAACTAAACCTGATACATAACCATGTATTTTGTTTCTCTTTCTACACACTACCTGCAAAAAACTCTACCCTTCTTGCCGTTTTTATTTACTACAGCAAAATGCAAACCAAAAATACATCTGCAACCAAAACACCTTTGTCCACTACAGCTAAATTATAAGGAATTCGAAAAGCTCTAACTGTTTCTTATTTCCTCCACAATGAACAGATCGAAGCGGATCTTGTCAATGCTCTCATCGAGGCAGTATGACCCATAGATCTTCTTCACTTCCTCGTGGAGAGCGAGCATTTCCGAGTCTGTCAGTTCTGGACATAAGATCTTGTCGTTGAACTCCTCTGAAGACAACAGAAAACAATATTCATAGTTTTAGATTGATCATTTTTTGTGTGTTTTCTTCCCCCCCCCCCAGTTCTGATTTTAACTCAAGCCTTTTTAACCTGGCATGCGTCAGACAACAAGTTAACTCCACCTCAACTCAAAACACAAAAGAAAAAAAAGTGTTCTTCTGGCTTTTTCATCTGCGTTTTGTATTTTTTGTTTGTGTTTTGCACTTCAGGGCCACCGTATTTAAGATAAGAGCTACATAACAAGAGCTTCACAGAGACCGGGCACGCTTACCCACAGTGAGGCAGAACTGCAGCACGTGCACAGCGCCCTCCTGCTTCAGGAAGTTCATGAAACGGAAGAGCAGGTCCTGCTGCTCCCGGATCTCCTTCAGCTCCAGTTTCAGCACCTTGGCGACAGCAGGGGGAGGAGAGCGTGTCAGAAAAACACGGGGAGCGGGAAGGGGCGGCCATTGCTCAGTCCCACCATGCAGACACAGGGACAGCAACAGAACGTATGTGTGCATGTTCTTACAGATGGCTTCTTATTCCTGGACTCGGCGTATTTTTGCAGGAAAGGGACTAGAATTGAAGGTGGCTCGGTTGCAGGTTCAGGCTGAAAAGAAAAGGATTAAAAAATGTCAAAAAGGTTAATTCCTATTGCAAGATACAGAGTCTTAACTTAAGTATTCCTATTGTTTTACTAACGCTGATGCATTACACGAAACCCTGGCAGCCGTCTTCAGTGTCCTAACTGCATCACCGGCACTGAGAGCTCAGCTAACTAACCTGGGAGTTCATTTGGTATATTATCTGTATTGGGGTATTCATGGGATATTTTGACTTTGCCTTTCAAATGTACTTACTGGAGTGTCATCGATGAATATAAGAATCAAATGGTTGACCGTATCCTGGAAACAAAATGAGAACAATTCAATTAAGCAATTCAAATTTCAATTAAAGCTAGTTTTCCACAGTGAGAAACAACATAGAAGTTGATCGACTGGGTCTAAAGCCGAAAAGTCTTTGTGCTACTCACAGGGTCGGCCAAGAAATCCATCGAGGGAAGAAAAACGGATCCCGCTAGAATCTCCCGAATCAGCAAGGATAGTGATCTGAAAAGAATTTGATTAAACTCCCTTTATTTATATTAATATATACAGAGTCGTAGCGAAAAGTATGCATCCCCTCATTTGTAAAGCAAACCATTAGTAAAATAAGCTGCACTGATCTGTAGGTGTAGGTATATTAAACTCATTCGCACAGATATTCATCTCATTGTTAAACACACCTGCAGTCCGATGCTTTGGGAGGCAGGATGTAAGGGAAGAGCATCTCGGTTAACTTCCTCAAGTACAGCAGCTCGTCCCTCCGGCTGCGCACAGCCACGTGGAGGTCCGGCCCATACTCTTCCAGCGCAGCCTGTTGTAGGTATTCGGCGTTTTTCACTAAACCAAAACAAGAAAAAGTCTGCAGATGAGTAAAATAAAAGGGTAAATACATTCTCAATTAACCATTTATGCATTTTATGACTGGTGTTGAAAACAAGTCTTAAAGCAATACATAGATGTGTGTGAGTGTGTGTGTGTGTGTGTGTGCGCAGATAAAATAGTTACCAAATCGCAATCAATCATTACAGAGACACCATGAGCTTCGGAATGAAATGAACATGGTCACAATTTGCCAAACAGTAGGTTTATATTAGGTTTATCTTCTCCAACGCACTCAGTTTTCATTTGAGGATTTTTCATACGAGAATTAATATCACGACCGAGCCTTTTAAAAATCAACAAACCTCTCTGCCTTGCTTTAGCAATTACTTCAATGTGCTTCATTGCGGCTTTCAGCAATTTGCTGGTTATGAGAGATGGAACATCAACCTGTGAAACAATTTAAAAAGCATTTCATGTTGATTAAATGGCTGAAGCTCACTGCCTGCCGTCTATGAAAACAAATCTCTTACCAATTTAATTTTAATGGCATCAACTTAGTTTGCACTGAAAATGTTTGATTAATTGCATCCTTCACAAATTACACCCACAAAACAGAGATGAAAGCCTCTCTCTATCTCCTCGGGCACTATGGAGGTGCATTCAGTTTCAAATATGTGGCCCAGAATTAACACTGTAAATTGCCAACCTTTAATTTTTTTTTTTTTAAAGCAATGTTTGCAGTTGCTATTATAAAAGCAAATATATTGTGGAACAAGGACCATTGTTTACATGAGCCAGACACAGCAGCATTGCTCTCCCAGACTTGGAGGAAAATTCAAACCACCCACGTCAGGACTTTTTGGCGTAGTCTATCTGCTGTTTGGGGCTGCCTGGATATGCTTGTGATGGCTGTTCGAATCCAAGCAGGGTCTGAACGCACACCATGAGTTACTTGTAATCCTGTCAATTGTACCATGGTCATAGTATAAAAAAACACTCATAAACGGACTAGGTATATGTACCTAGAAAAGCAACAACTCTTAAACTCTAACACACAATTAAAGCACATAGGTCATAAGCCAGCAAAGCAAAATGATCATAAACAAGACTGAAACACCTATTAAAATATAAACATGTAAATTAAGACTTCAAGTCTTAGGTCATCTACTTACCTTCTGTGCTCGGCGAACTAAGACCGCAGAAAAGAAGCGCAACGTGACTCTCAACTCGTCAACAAATGCTTCATCATCTGTAATATCCCTGTGGAGTATAAAAATGAAGATTGTAGGTTTGCTCAAATTTCAGTTTACACGTGTGTAATCACAGCACTACAGCCAAGAAGAGAGGTCATACCTATACCACGGATAGACAAAGTTCTCCAGAACCAACTCCAACACCTAGAAGCCAATAAAATAAGCATGAGTGGTCTGTTAAATATATACATTATGTATAATCTTATTAAAAAAATATATATACAGTACTGTGTAAAGGAGTTTTAGGCAGGTGTGAAACAATACTGAAAAGTAAGAATGCTTTCAAAAATAGACATGTTAATAGATTATATTTATCAATTAACTAAATGCAAAGTGAGTGAACAGAAGAAAAATCTAAATCAAGTTCATATTTGGTGTGACCATCCTTTGCCTTCAAAACAGCCTCAATTCTTCCAGGTACACTTGCACACAGTTTTTGAAGGAACTCGGCAGGTAGGTTGGCCCAAACATCTTGGAGAACTAACCACAGCTCTTCTGTGGATTTAGGCAGCCTCAGTTGCTTCTCTCTCTTCATGTAATCCCAGACAGACTCGATGATGTTGAGATCAGGGCTCTGTGGGGGCCATACCATCACTTCCAGGACTCCTTGTTCTTCTATACGCTGAAGATAGTTCTTAATGACTGTTGCTGTATGTTTGGGGTCGTTGTCATGCTGCAGAATAAATTTGGGGCCAATCAGATGCCTCCCTGATGGTATCGTATGATGGATAAGTATCTGCCTGTACTTCTCAGCATTGAGGAGACCATTCATTCTGACCAAATCCCCAACTCCATTTGCAGAAATGCAGCCACAAACTTGCAAGGAACCTCCACCATGCCTCACTGTTGCCTGCAGACACTCATTCGTGTACCGCTCTCCAGCCCTTCAGTGAACAAACTGCCTTCTGCTACAGCCAGATATTTCACATTTTGACTCATCAGTCCAGAGCACCTGCTGCCATTTTTCTGCACCCAAGTTCCTGTGTTTGCATTCATAGTTGAGTCGCTTGGCATTGTTGCCATGTCGGAGGAATTACTTTTCGGCTGCAAGTCTTCCATGAAGGCCACTGCCGACCAGACTTCTCCAGACAGTAGATGGGTGTACCAGGGTCCCACTGTTTTCTGCCAATTCTGAGCTGATGGCACTGCTGGACATCTTCCGATTGCAAAGAGAAGTAAGCATGATGTGTCTTTCATCTGCTGCAGTAAGTTTCCTTGGCCAACCACTGAGTCTGCGGTCCTCACCGTTGCCCGTTTCTTAGTGCTTCTTCAAAAGAGCTTGCACAGCACATCTGGAAACCCCTGTCTGCCTTGACATTTCTGCCCTGGAGAGACCTTGCTGATGCAGTAGAACTATCTTGTGTCTTGTTGCTGTGCTCAGTCTTGCCATGGTGTATGACTTTTGACAGTAAACTGTCTTCAGCAACCTCACCTTGTTAGCTGAGTCTGGCTGTTCCTCACCCAGTTTTATTCCTCCTACACAGCTGTTAGTTTCAGTTAATGATTGTGTTTCAACCTACATATTGAATTGATGATCATTAGCACCTGTTTGGTATAATTGTTTAATCATACACCTGACTATATGCCTACAAAATCCCTGACTTTGTGCAAGTGTACCTAGAAGAATTGATGCTGTTTTGAAGGCAAAGGGTGGTCACACCAAATATTGATTTGATGTACATTTTTCTTCTGTTCACTCACTTTTCATTTTGTTAATTGATAAATATAATCTACTGACATGTCTACTTTTTAAAGCATTCTTACATTACAGCATTTATTCACATCTGCCTAAAACGTTTGCACAGTTCTGTGTATTTAAAAAAAAAGGTCTCATACCTCTGAAAGAGATGCATCCACTTTTGAATACACTTTTAAGTCTAACCATGGTTGATAGTTTTCAAGCAGCAGTGTTGCTCTGTTGGGAATAATAAACAGCCATTTTCACATATTTTTGGTTGTTTTGTATAGGAATCCCAGAATTAAATACACATCAAGGGTTTGAACACAAACACAAATTATGAAAATCTGTTACTGTCATCTTTAAGCAGGTGGTCCATAATATATATACATCTATCCTCAAAAAACAAACAAACCTATCCTTAACCTTGTATTTAATATTATGTATTTAACAATACAATATACAGACTACAGAGCTTACTAATTTGATGTGAATGGCTGCCTATGCCAACAGTACAGGCAGCACTCACTGTAACAGAAAGATATCCTATGATCCACTGAGTGGCATGTGAAAGTACTAAACCAGAGAAGGGCCTACTACTACACAGTCACCAACAGGTGGCAGCAGACTACACACAATGCCAATTCAGCACCAGCAAACAAATACATTAGCAATGCAGTTATGACTTGAAATTGAGACAATCAACCTCAAGATTTTTGTATAAGAAAATCCAAGCAGTCAATCAAGGGAACAAAAATGGGTCTTACAACTTAACTTTTTAAGGCAATCTCATAACATGCTTCCCAGAACATATGCCGAAAGCACTGAACAACTGTCTTAAGTTGTAAGTCTCCAAGTCTTCTTAATGGTGTGCCTCACACTTTTGTACTATTAATGGTATAATTGTAAAATCAAATATAATTAAATATAGACAGCAACTACATGGTTATTCGTGTTATTAAGATTAAACCATGAGGAATACGTTGCTGATATTCACCAGATCAATTCGCTATATTTACATTTCAAGAATCCATTAATGAATTTATATTTAGCTCAAAAGGTACTTGCGGCGTTTTCCTTCCGAACTGTTACGCAAAGTAAATGCTTCAAAAATGAAAATTGCATTTTTTCTAAAGATCCTGCCTACAGGCTTCTGAGGTTTTAATAATCTGCTTCATCCTGTTCCTGGGGAAACTTGATAGTTTTTCATTGAGGCTTACTGCAGATAGAATTTCAGCTGATCAATACAACTTGCCTTTACCATCTGTCACACTTCCATTCATTTTCACCACTTCGCCAGCCCTGCTTGGCAGGATGCTGCCCACAAGAAGCAAGCTGAACCCGAGCCATGCACGTCCACTATTGAAACCTCTTGCCTCACTGCTCTGCAGCTAAACTGCCATTCATTGATCTAGTTACAATATGATGCTTTCAAAATCAGTCAAGCACTATAACAGCAAAGCAAAACAATGTGTGCTTTTATGTCTGCAGCTCTACAATCAATGTCATGGGTCTTTCCAAGTGAAAAGGGGTGAGAATTAGAGTAGGTGTTTTAGAAAAGGTTTGTGTATTTATTTAACACTTATTTTCAAGTGGATTTCTGTTACAGGATTGAAAAAAGTGACCAACTTTGATTATTAGGGTAATTCAAAACACAAGCATTAGACCTGTTATTGGACATACACTTTCTTTTTGAAAGAAATGTAGGCATCACATGCGAGAATGCATTCTGAATAAGTTGATATGACTTAAAATCTTAACCTAATACATGTTTTCTTTACACAAAAGTGATACCACCATAACATCAATGAGGCACTGGCTAGGAAGTTCTGTGGGTAAGGAGAACAGCTGGACTACAGGTTTCTAACCTTAACAGGAGCAAGTAACTTAGTGACACTGCAGCAAAAGTTGCCGGTGCAATGGGTAATCGCTCTGGTCTCTGTGCATGACTAATGTTAATTATAAATGGTGAGACCCATTAGGAGTAGGAAAGAAAACATTTTAACTCTCTGCCATTAACACACCCTAATGGGAGACTCTCCCTCAGATAAGGACAAGTAATTAACAGACATGAATCACTCCAGAAAGGACTTCTGTTCATATCAACTACTGTCCAACCAGAAATTATGCATGTAACACTGAGTAGCAGAGCTGCGGCAGGATAACTTCCATCACCTTACAAAGCACCAATTATTTTGTTTTCTTTGCTTCAATGCAGACCAGACCTAATCTGTCCTTTACATGCTAATCACTAAAAAAGTATTTGCCTAAGTAAAGCTTTTCACCGATAAACTGCACATACCTGTGACGCTTGCATTTTATTTTTCCACAGACTGCACAGCTGTTACCCAAGGGAAATAGCTCCTGCTGCTCTTGCTATTGACAGAAAATAAGAATTATCATATACACATACAAACATACCTACATACAAGTACAATCAGTTATCATTACTAATAATAAACATTTCCCAAAAGTAAGTGTTTATTAAAACCATGGAGTTCCCAGACTAGTTAACCATATTCAAGAAGAGTCTGAAAACTTTTCAAAAGACATGAACTATACCTTGTTTTTTGGCTTTATTGTGAAGAGGATGTTTGGCAAAAGAGATTCGGGGCCTAAGGAGCAGTAAAATGTAACAATTCCAGCTAAGAAAGACCAAAATATCATCAGAATGTGGAGGTATCTGCAATGCAAATGGGTTGAATAAAACAAAATCAGTAAAATCACACTACAATAACCAGTGAAGCCTTGACGACAAAGACAGTAGACAGCAAAACACCAACAGGAGAACAAGCAACACAGTTTATCTTTTCAAAGATTTGGGAATCTGTAATGTTTAAAGTTACATTTAAACCCAACACAGAGTTCCTCCTGCTATGACACAGCCTTCTTAGACTTGCAAATTTCTGCTTCAGGATTTGCCAAATTAAGTGCTAAAAATACTTCTTGTTTGGCATCATGGGAAAGAGAAAGCTATAAAAGTACAGCAGTTGCTACAAATCTGCCAATAATCTGACTCTCAAATTAACAGCTGTTTATTCAAGCTATTGAACTATTGAAAGAGCAGCAGTGCCGTTTCCCTTCAATTCAGGGTTAAAAATGCAGTTAATAAGAATTACCTATTGAGAAGAACCGTGGACACAAGTAAGAGCAGCAAAATAAAACAGAAGACTGGATACTGGCGACCGACTTCTCTGAAAAGATCCACCTTCAGTCTCTGTTTGAGGTTTTCCAGTTTAAGTCTCAGGCATTCCATCGTGGGCACTGTTTTAAACCAATTCGTACATCATCAATTTAGACATCATTCAAAACTACAAAAGGTTATCAACATGATTTTTCTAGATTGACAATTTAAACAGACTGAAAATATATCTATAGCAGTGGTTTAACCCTGATCCTGGAGGAGCCCGTACCCTCTCAATTACCTAATTGAATTCTTAATTGAATAATGTCCTAAATCAGAGCCTTTAAATTACTTTAAACAGTAGGGGTTTTAACCTTATAAAATTGTATTATTATCATTAAGGAACCAACTTTTTATCAGTTACACAATGCAAAAAGTCAAATGTTTGCAAATTATTAAAGTAAGGGTTCAATTAAGTAATTGAGCTCGGATGGAACAAAACCCAGCAGGGCAGGGGCTCCTCCGGCACCAGGATGAGAAGCACTGATCTGGTGCTGACATTGACAGGGTTCAGTTTGGTGCCGGTGCGAATTCAATGCACTTAAGTTACTGACTACAAGTTTAACAAGGAGACAATGTGTAGGGAAAGGATATTGACTGTGCTGCACGAAAGGTCCAATAGCCAAATGGAAATCTATATCTGGGCTTGCCATAAATATAAACTGTCCAATATTACAGCTGGACATCTTCTGCACACATAACGGATATTCATTAATTGGTCATAAGGAGGAGGGTGGGGGGAGGATACTGCTTTTTACTGTTCAGTTGCGTTACTTTAATAATTCACATACCAACCACGATCGTGACATAACAAGCTCTCTTAACAGCACAGGTCGAGCACAATGCTATCCAGCTGGGCGAGCGACGTTTATAAACCCAAAAATCACACATTATGTCAGCGCAACGCAAAGGTGGCGGATATAAACAGACTGAAATGAACGATTACTGTACCTCTGCAGACGGGAACCTCCTATCCAGGAACGCGTATCGGAGTCACTTTAACCGCAACATCTCTGTAAAGCCCCAGGCAGCTGGCCGTGTTGTCAATTTCACCAATATACAGCTATGTGTTCAGATAACATAAGCGGTGTGATTTTGCATAACAAGAAATAAAATGCTGTTCCGGTTTTGAACAGGCGACTCGTCCTGTGCGCCTCCTCGAGTGACGTCATTTCCGGAGAAAGCGGATGTGCTGTGCGATGCAGCAGCTGCTCATTCTTGGCGGCGGGGAGTCAGAGGTCATTTCAGATTCAATTTTCTGGCTGTTTTGCAGTACGATCTGCAGCTGTAGGCAAATATTGAATGTTGTTGCTAAAAGAAGAATTATTGGGCACCCGTGCACGTTTTGTAAGACACAAGCAGGCTGGCATTGTTACGGTTAAAATTAGTATTTTTAATTAATAGCTTTGTATATTTAATTTTCAGCAGCGGTAAAGTTAATGTCAGGATCAGTTTAAGATGCACGGAGTCTCTATACATATAGTTATCAATGGGAAATCAAGCTCGGGGAACTTAATACTTGTTTGAACTGAACGCAAGCTGCATTTTAATTTGTATTGTAGTAGTTTTCCATTTGATCGAATAAACCAAACGTGTATTCACGTTTCAATTGGAAAAGCTTTAAACACCAAATGATGTTCGGTATTCTAAATTAAAGAGCTGGCATTTAATGAAAAGGTTGATGTTATCTGCATGTAGTTTTGAATTTTGTCAATTTCATATTATATGTACCTTCTTATTTTTTAACTCCTACATTTTGTAAAATCTCTAATTTAAAATAAATTACATATTTACTATATAAATAAAAGTACAGAAACTGCACTGGGTCATTCACCCATTCAAATATTTGTCCCTATGTTATGACGAAGAAAGTGGGGGAGGGGATAGGAGAAAAAAAAAAAAAAAGTGTGTGTGTGTATAATATATATATACACACACATACATACACACACACACACACACATATATACATACACATATATATACACACACACACCTGGAAAAAATTGAGACCAGTTAACATTGATTTCTGAATTGTTGCCAGAACTATATGTATGCATGTGTGTGTGTGTGTGTATACATGTATGTGAGATATATATATAGCATTTAATATAGGGTTATGTTATGTAGCATGGTGTCCCTCTGCAGTTTGTAAAGGGTGTGAAAGTTATGCTTGAAGAGACTGTTCTGAAGTGCCTCACTTAGGTACTTTACACTCAGGGTCTTGTTCATCAGATGCTACTAGGGTTTGCTTGACCATATTAAAAACTAATGGACTAACGTGTTCTCCCTCCTATAGACCTTTCAGATGTATTCTATGAAAGCTAAATACTGTAGCTTAAAACTTGCCACTATGTTTAACTTACGAGCAATAAATCTAATGGTGTTTGTATTCCCCCTCCCCAAACTCTCAATTACCAAATTTAAATTTGTTTCCCAGACCTTGTAATAAAATAAGGTCAAGTTAAGTTCATTACTACTTCCATTAAATGTCAATTATGTAATGACTAAATTGGAATGAAAACCAGAAAACGCTCAAAAAGAAACTTGCTCAAAGAAAACTAGTCAAAACCCATTTTAATGAATATTGTTTTGTTCATCCTGGCTGCAGTTACGTTTCAGTCACTTACCTGTATATTTTAAAGACTGAATATGATGTCAGATGCTTATTTTTCCACATGAGTGGTGTTCTTTTCAAGACTTCTCAATTTTAATAGATTTGTAAGACTTATGTTAAAATAGACTAAATTTAAAAAGGTCTTCACAACTTTTTCCAAACCTAGAACATTTACTTCAAGGTTACTTTATAATGTGAATAATCTGAGGCACTTTTAAAACTACCTTTAGTAGACCAACATATATCAAGTTAAAACGGCCAAATAAAAACCTTGCAGAGAACAGTGAAACATTCTGAATGTAGTGTAAACTGAAAAGGCTATACACTGAGAAGACACTCAAGAAGCTAGGCTTTTGCTGAAAACATACATTTAAACCATTGTGAAAGAAAAAAACAGTTCTAGAGATCTAGCATAGCAAACAGTTTTAAGACACAGATAAAAATCAAAAACTTTATTACAAAAATAAGTTACACTCACCTCATCTTACAGTATAAAACAATTTATTTGCAGGAATGCAAAAATGGTTGTTGGCCACCAACAATATTTTAAAACTGGTAACATCTTTTCAAAGGTTTGAAGGTGTAATGATACAGACTTACTGAGAGGGAGTTAACTGGGTACAAAACCGGATGAATAGTTCAGTCTCCTTTTTGCAATACATGGAATATAATCAAAGCTGCAGTATCCCTTTTAAACCGGATGACTACCAGCCTCCACCAATTAATGCTGCTACTGTCAAAATTGAGGAAGGTGTGAATGATGAGCTCTGTCACGTTAAAGAACATGACAAACAAGGCAGCTGGTCAGA